>NW_028185261.1:3591744-3600142 GCF_003343005.1 Rhea americana | reverse complement strand
CGCTGCTGCCGGCTGGCCTCGGGGGCCCGCTCGGGGGCCGGCGCCACAGCAGCCCTGGGCGCTGGGGGCTCGGGCCGCCGCCAAGCTCGCCTCGGGCTCGGTGCTGACGTGCGGCTGTGCTGAGCTTCGCACCGCGAAGCCGAGTGGCACCGCGCACCCGAGGAGAGTCCCGCGGCGGCGGCGTGGCCGCGGGCCGAGCGGGAGGCTCGCGTGGGCCGTCCACGCGGTGCGCGCCGTGCGGGGCTGCTTCACCCGCGGCGACCTGTAAGGCGCCTGCCCGCCGCTAAGGGCTTAACCTGTAAGAAAGCAGTGGGCTGGGGGGTAGTTCTGAGTCGTGTGATTTCATGGTGACTTCAGGCTGCGTGGAAAAGACATTTTCAAGCAGATAGTTCGGTGATTTTATCGTCTGGCCGTGTGTGTTTATAATAAACGCTGTGCGCCTCTAGGAAATAAACTAATAAAAACGTACTGCCTTTGACGGATGGTAACACGAACTGCGATTCAGAGTTCAACGTGAAAACCTGCAAGGCTTTGTGCGGTGGTCACGGGCACCCGGGGCGACCCACGACCGCTCAGCGAGCCGGCTGGAGTCCCCAGGGCGGCCCCCACCCAGGGACCACCGAGGGGCCTTCTCTGGTCGTCCCGCAGGAGTCCGCACCCAGCTGCTGGTGACATAGCTGAGAAGACGGTCTTAAGAAGTTTAGGAAGTCACTACGGTTACAGCCTTTTAATACTCGAGTTGCTTATCGCTTAGCTGATGCTCTGACTATCTGGGAAATAGCCAAACTTTAAGTGTTTTGGAATTTACATCAAATTATTGATTCAGCTCTAACGAGATGTAATTCTGGCAAATTTGCCTCTTCCGGTGCCCTTTGAAAATCAAGTATTTACTATAATGGAAAAATATTTTGAGAGTGAAAGTATTCTCTGCTTTATTTGTAGTTACTTACCTTTTGTGGAGAATTTTTCTCCTCTTTCATGCTGCTTGACAGTGACACCCCAGTGACAGCACTGTTGCTATTAATAGATTGTTGTTAGTCTTTAAGGTGTTACAAAGAATGTATCTCTAGGAATTCAACATGAAATGGATAAAATACTAACTAACTAAGGCCTGCTTAAAGTAGGTTTATTAACAAGGGAGAAACAGTGCTTCTAAATCATAACATGATCACAATACTTCTGCTCCCTTAAAACTGGTAATGGTCTGGCTTTTTTTTTTGTGTGTGTGTGTGTGTGTGTGTGTGTGTGCTAATATTCTTTGTCCCATAGATGCCCTTTACTGGAAGGTAAAGACTGCAGAATAATGGGAAAGAATAAACAATTGAAATTATGTACAAAATATGAAAGTTTTGTACAAAAAAGTGTTTTCACCTGAAGAGAAATGAGTGATGAGGCAGAAAAAAAACGTAAGGCAAACATACTTGCCTTACCAATTTAATATTCTGATGACTACAACAGTAGGTGAACCAATTAAGCTTCTATCAGTTCTTTGACATCAGTGAGCTTTAATGTGTTTTCACTGATGTCATTCAAAAGGAAAGTTAAATCATTAACTAGAAGATAAAGCACAATGTTCAACAGAAAATGGTTGAATCAGCTTTGCGGCTCTGCACTCTTTAAAAACCACTATAGTCTTTTCTGAGACCATTTATTAGCCTACCCAATCTACATATATATTATATTGATACCAGATTATTTCTCATAAGGTAAAGGAAAGGATAAGCCAATAACTATCTTAAAATCATAAAATGATACTACTATCAGTGTCATCGTTGAAAGAATATTACAGTTCCCAGGAGAGTTGTAATACCTTTCAACTGATGTCAGTAAAAGTTGTAATACCATTTTATTGATGCTACTTGAAGGGAATATTAAACCAATAACTGTCAAGATACAAAAATGTAGTATATTAAAACATGAAATAGTAATAGCAAGGAAATCTTGTATAATAACAAAAGATCATTTCAGGGATGTATGGTTCTCTTCACTCTGGGTTTGCTGCTGTTTACAAGTACTCCATTATCACAATCATTTCTATGAAACAGATACCTGTTTTCCTGGAAAAAATACTATTCTATGCAAGGCTATCAGCTTTCAGTTTCTCAGTTTCAGGGATTTCTTTAATTAATATCATAGTTTACAGATTATGTTACACTGAATTGGAAGAAAATGCAGAATAGTCTAGCAGTAAAATATCCTAACCATTTTGCAGACTGGTGTCTGAAGCCTCCACACACAGGACTTCCCTGGAAGAGGGGCTGTACATGCTCCTGGCTGTTCCTCAAAGGGCAGGTGGCAAAACTCAGCCTGTTAGGGTCCTGACAGCCAGGGAGGAAGGAGGAGTGGGGTCAAGGAACTGCAAGGGCAGGCTGCCCCGAAAGTGGAGTTGAGCAGGAGCTGAGGCCAGCATGAGGCCAGCGGGGCTCTGGGCAAAGGGGAGCAAGGGGAGCAGAGCAGGGCTGGTGTGGTCACCACATCCAGCTAGGAGTCCCGATGGCTGGAMAAATCCGTAGTGATGAGGCAGGTCCAAGGGCCTGGATGCCAAATCAGAAGGTCATGGTCTGGGTGGTGSGTGAACCAGGGTGATGGCCAGGCACAGGCACGGCTACAATGTCACAAACATCAAAAGCAAGATCTTCAGCCTAAATGCAGCTTTGAGTGAAGGAGGAGAGGTGTCTTCCCCACAGCTGCCKAGAGGTACTCCTCAGCAGTCCGAGGAGGAAGAGACCTGGTGGTACGTCAGGGTGCTGGCCTTGAGCAGCTGACCTTTCAGGAGAGGCGCACCATGCCCTGGGCCCTGCAAGAAGTAGCAGGAACCTGGGGGGCAACCTAATCTCTCCCAATTGCCTGTATTCCTTGTCTGAGGAAGGAAGTGGTCCCTGGATCTGTAGATGCCAGGAAGTAGCGGGAGTCTCAGAAATCTTTCCTTAGGAGAACGTTTTGAAGATTGAGAGGAACCAGGATAACCTCCTGGAAGGAAGAGGAAGTGAGAAAGGTAGAGCCAGTAGTTACTGGAGGAGAGTAAGGAGGTAAAGCATACTATTGGAAAATAAATCCTCTCCTTCAAGGAATTAAACAGAAAAATGCCATCAGGTGAATGCTGAGGAACTGAAAGGTCAGCCTTTGACCCATGGATAACAGAAGGCTGAAATTAAGGAATGGGAATTAAGAAGAGACTAGAGGGTGCTGTGAAGAGAAAACGCTTTGACCAATCTGGAGGATGCAGCTGGACRTTTCTGGTAGTGGGACTGTATCACAGGCTAATAGAGTTTTACTTCTAGAGGAATCTGAATTTTGAATTTGGCAGCATATCTGTGGCTTGTATGTTTTTCTGGCTGCAGTGTCTGCTTATACAATGAAGATTTAGTGTGCGGTTAGTTATGCTGCAGCTTTTCAGTCCCAAAATATTAGCCCTTCTAAGCATTTTCTCTTCTTTCATTGTTACTCCAGAAAAGAATATATTATTTTCGTAACTATCAATATTTGTCTTTGTTGAGTTCTTTTTCCTTGACTTAAAGAAACGATATGAAGCAGAACACCAAGCTTTTTATGAAATGAATGCAGCCATAAGTTAATTATTCTGAAGAAAAAATGACAGAAATAATATTTAGAAGAGGGTATTAATAATAATAAAGATGTCTGAAAAGGAGAAAGAAAACATCAGAAAGAAAGAAAGAGCAAAGAGCAAAGAAGGAGAAGAAAGCCCRAAGTTGTGGAGATGGACAAATACAGGTTTGAGAGAAATGTCTCCAAAAAGAAGAATAAGAAGAAATGAAAGGATTATGCAGGAATAAGAAGAAAAAAAAATGAAGCCTGAAACTCAAGGTTAAAGTTATTCTTAAGAGAAATAGGAGTTGAAAGAGATCTTAATCAAAACAGAAGAGAAAGATGTGATAATGGAAAAGAATATAAAATGAGAATGTGTTGATGGGGGGGATCACTTTATTCTTTGTGAAGAAGAAATGAATGAAGAAGTTAATATGTTATCTTTTTAAGATAATGATTTTAAGATAATTTTTTAAAGATAATTGAATATGACCCTTGTTTTCTCTTGTTCTGTCACCAAAATTTTGGTAAATAGCATAGGTCATAATTGCTTCTATTTTGTTTCATATAAAATGCAGTTAACTCTGTGCTACCAACTACTACAAGCTAGGAACTGGAAATCGGGACTGATATTCTGTGTTTTACATACCCTGTAGGCAACCTAAATACTTAAGAGAATGCTTTGAGAGCATTGTCAGATTTAATTTTGTATTGCATAGCTTCTGACGTTTGGTTAAATACATATATGAATTATTTAAAAAACACTTATGTACATATTTAAAGAACAGTCTATTTGCAGATCTTCAACTCACTGTTTCAATATGAATTAATGTACTGTGTTTTTCCAGACTTCTTGTAATACGGGATTTTCAGCTAAGGAATGAGTGTAGACCATTTATGATTTCTGAAATAATTACTACACAACTCGTCTTGGTGAATAAAAACAATGACCAATTTCTGCATATTTTCCCTGCTGCTTCAGCAGGCAAAACTCCAAGTTTTGATTGCTGCGAGAGTTCTTCCTGAATGAGTAAGAACTGAGTGATTTTGACTTTAGACATTGTATATGTAAACAAGAGAAGTGGCATTTAGCTCTCTCATTTTTAAAACAACTTTATAGGTTCTTCTTTGTACAGGAGTGCTGCCTTGTTAATAATCTTTTCTTTTAAAAAAGGAGATACTTTATGTTTGAAAATGTCGAAAACTATTCTTAAGACAATACTAGATCCAATTCTTATCCATGAATCAATGTTGAAATAACTGAAAGATTTTTTTAGCATTGTGGATGATAGAAAAGACTTGTTTTACTTGCTCACAAAACTAGTTTAGAATTATTTATGTTAATTCCTATTACCTCTGAGGTTATATATTGCTTATTGATATTAGTTTATTAAGATTCTGGAACATTAGCTTCTGGAGGAGGTAACTCTATGTTGTTTTCTCGTAACTTCAGGTATCTCCATCCTCCTCGAAGCTACTGCCCTTATTCCYTCAGGGAGTACTACTATAGTTATTGGACTGAAGCACCTTTTTCATTCAGGTTAGGCAAAACCTGAGATTTTGGTCTCTCTCTGATGTCTCCTGGCTACACCGCAGTCTGTTCCTTGTTTACAGACCTCTCTRCCCTACCAGGGGCCTCCATGCGTTGAAGGCAGTATGTCAATAACCTCCAGGTCCTCTCCTGCTGCTTCAGAAAATGGGGAAGGGAAAAGCTTCCAGCCACAACGATCCCTTGTGTGTTGTTCCTGCAGGGATTTTACAGGTGTCTTCCCAAGCACACACCAGTGGTAGAATGATTTGTGCTGTCAGATAAATAACGTATGAAGGAGAAAAGCCACTGGTCACTAAGAGCCATAAAAATAAAGTTGTAGGCCTCTTTGGGATTACCCAGCATTTGCGAGGGTATGACTCAACCCCRCGGTCTTGTCCACATGAGAAAGTTAGATAATCCCACTATAGCCTAAGTTAATTAGTGATATGTTCATAAGAGAGGAACAGTGTGAGTAATTCTTTCCTTTCAAAGAGCCCTTGATAGACCTTCCTGTGGGAGTCGTGCGTACAGATTTCAGGATTTGGCCTGCTATTATTAACAGTAAGAAAAAATAAATAGAACAGAGGCATAAGAAGCAGCAGCAAATAAAAAAAGAACTCCAATATATTATAAGGGGGGGAGCTAAACTAATTGAAATAACAGAATTCACAAGTGATTTGTAAAATGGAGCCTCTAGTTACCAAAATGCCTAATTAATTTTCTTTATTACATTGCTCATAACATTAAAATATTATTTCCTCTTAAGTACTGTGGTAGCAAATATTCAGAGAGCCTAGCTGGATCTTTTAAGTAAATTGCATTGGCTAGAGGAGTTGGATTTTGTTATTAACCGTGAAAAGGGAAAGGTAATTGAAAAGGTTTCTTGTGGTTTGGAAATGCCTTCCAAATATTCATTAAACATTTAAGCGACTAAATTTGCAGAATATGTTCCTGACATTGGCACTGGTTCTGTGGTATTTCTCTCATCAGATGGAAGTACTGTGTGTTATGCAGAGTGCATTCATGCATAAAAAATATCATTTTCATAAATTAAAACCTCCCCTGCAGAAGGAACATCTGTGCCTGCCTTTGAATAAAAGATGGTGGCATGTGAGTTGCCCCTTGACTGACTRGAAGAATCCTTACGTTTCGGGAGAAGGCGCACAACCCAAAGGCAAGCAAGCYTGGGTCAGCCCTTTCGCTCTCGTCCTGAAACTCGGCACTCGCTTCCCCTCCTTAGGTTACCTAGGGGGTAGGTAGCTATATCGCCGCCGACTAGAGAAGGTTAATCAGGTGCTCGAAGAGTTGTCTTTGCTCGCTCCCTTTTTAGATCCAGCAACAGTTTTGGATTGCGGAGCTGCAGGCTCGGGAAAAAATGACAGCGAGCTGCTGCAGAATGGATCAGCCAGGCTCGCAATTAATTTTCGGCGTGTTCTTAGCACAAAAGACTGGCAGTAAGGACGCTGCAAAGCAAATGCAGGCGTTCAGCACTATCGCGTTGCGCTTCTGTAGCTACAAACACCTTTGGAAATAGCAGTTAAGGGCTCGATTTCCCGTGGRAAACGCCCTCGCCCGCAGAGGAGCCTGCTCGTTTTCTGCCGAACGGAGGCAGTTCACGAAGTACCTCCGCGCTGCGCTGCGTGCGCGCGTCCACGCGGGACGCGCCGGCCCCGCGCTGCTTTCCCACCGCCGGCGAAAGACCTGTTGACGGCCGCGCCCGGTCACGCGGGGAACYGCGCTCCCGCAGGGGCGGCCGCGGCGCCCGGGAGGGAAACACGCTGCGCGCCCGGCGCCGCGCGGGGAGCCGCGGTGCGCGCAGGGGGGGGTCCCGCAGGCAGGCAGGTACGCGGCGGCGCACCCCCCGCGCCTCGGCGGCTGCAGAGCGCCCGGCGGGTCCCGGGGCGCCGCTGAAGGCCGAGCTCGCAGCCGAGCGGGAAACCCTCGGAGCAGGAGGTGCGACCCCGCTCCCGCCCGCCTCGGCCGGTGCTGCGCGGCGCCGGGGCCGCCGCAAGCGGACGGGCGAAGCCGCTCGCCCACCCCAAGACAAGCAAGGAATCCGCGCCCTTTTCTTTTTAGCCCAAATTTTATTCTACAAATAATGTGTTGCACCTTCCATGAGCTATCCGAATAAAACAATAATCCCAAAGGAATTACTTACACTAAGAAAAAAAAATCACATTTAAGGAGAAATGCAACATTCGACCAAATGTTCAATACTATGTTGTTGCAAAAGGATAGATGTTTTCTAAAATCCCAGTGTGCATTACATCATAATATACAGGATTACAAACAAAATTACAGTACAGATTGATTCCAGTTGAACCAGCATTACATTTCAAACAGCACTTATTCTGGACTGCATTGTACATGCAATAGCTATTGTTCTAATTACGGATTAAATGGTTTGAATTTGTTTTAAGCTACTGTACTAATCGACTACAATAGGTATATAGCCCAACTTTTACAACCTGATTGGTTTTAGGCTCCGATTTATAATATGAGTATATGACAACCACGGATTGTGTGAATATGTATAAAGTCATGCATTTATATTGTCTGGAAACATYAACATCTTCAAGTTCTCTTCAAAAAAAAATCATGGAATGCAAAGGGGTTCAAAGACTAAAAAGAAACAGTGCAAATTGTATGTGATAGTCAAGCAGCTTTTGATTTAAAAAGGGTGTTGGCATTTGCTTATAATATTTATATACAAGTTTGTGCAAGTAATGTGTTGAACTGATATGTTTTAATAGAAAATAAGTCTTTCGTTCTTATATCTTCTCAAGACCTAGGGATCTGGTTCTTGTTGTAGGGCATAAGAAAAAAAGAGGAGGAAGAAAAAAGAAARAGACCTTCATGGGAAAGAAATTGCCCGGATTGTGCATTTTTAAAACTATTTGAAAGGAAACAAGTGCTAAGGCAACATAACTTTTCTAAGCACTTTTCTGCTGGTTTAAATTAGTTAAATTATTTCGTATAAATTAGATATAATTCTACCTTTCCAATATGTATAAAAATTGATGAAGCTGCATGGTTTAAAATAGGAAATTCACATTATAAAAAGTCATTAAAAATTCTGTACAAAATCACAACAAAATAATTCAGCATGGGAAAGGTAACAAGTAGTAAAACGTTGGTTGAAAAATATAGATTTTATATATATTTTGTAATTGGCCCATTGCGAGTTTAAAAATTGCATAGATCCTAATTATTGCTCGTGATTTTTGTTATCCCGATCAGAAGATGAGCGCGGTCTGAGCGCCCCGGCGCCAGACCCGCAGCGTAGCCTCAAGGAGCTGTCGGAAAACACTAGCGGAGGGG
>NW_028185261.1:3589868-3591681 GCF_003343005.1 Rhea americana | reverse complement strand
CGTCCCTCGCGGCCCCGGGTATTTGCACTTCTCGGCAGCGGGGCTGCCCGCTGCCAGCAAGGCGGCGGCGCTCAGTCGTGGAAGATGGCGTGGAGCGGGGCGCCCAGGCCGCGCTCGTGGTGCGGGTGCGGGTGGCCCTCGTAGGGCAGCAGCCCCTCGACGGGCAGCTCGCAGCGGGCGGCGGCGGCGGCGCCGGCGAAGACGGGCCCGTGCGCGGGGGCGGCCAGGGCGGCGGCGGCGGCGGGGTAGTGCACGCTGAAGGCGAAGCCCTTGTCGAAGTCGGCGGCGGGCTCGTGCTTGAAGGCGAAGTTGCCGCTGACGCTGAGGGGCGGGCTGAGCGGGCCGTCGAAGGCGGGGCTGGCGCACTCGCCCAGGCCGCCCTCGAAGAAGGGCTCGAGGGCGGCGCCGAAGCCCGGCGGCGCCTTGGCGTGGAAGAGGTGGGAGCTGTCCATGGTGCCGTAGGGCGGGCTGGGCAGCCCCGGCGACTGGTAGGGGTACGGGTGCGCCGGGAAGGAGGCGCCGGCCGGCGGCATGTGGGGCGGCACGTCGGGGCTCTGCTCGGGCAGGAAAGTCCGCGGGTTGAGCTGCAGGCAGCCGGCCACCAGGTTGGTGGTGGGCTGCGACAGGCCCTTGCAGAGCGTCTGCACGAAGGAGACCAGGTCGGGGCTCTTGCCAGAGCGCAGGATCTCGGAGAGCGCCCAGATGTAGTTCTTGGCCAGGCGCAGCGTCTCGATCTTGGACAGCTTCTGCGTCTTGGAGTAGCAGGGCACCACCTTGCGCAGGTTGTCCAGGGCCGCGTTCAGGCCGTGCATGCGGTTGCGCTCCCGCGCGTTGGCCTTCATGCGCCGCAGCTTGAACCGCTCCATGCGCGCCTTGGTCATCTTCTTCTTCTTGGGACCCCGCCTTTTGGGCTTCTGGTCGTCGTCGTCGTCCTCCTCCTCCTCTTCCTCCTCTTCATCCAAGTCGTCCTCCTCGTCCTCCTCCTCGCCGTTTCGCAGCGAGTCCTCTTCGGCCTCGGCGTGCAAGCCCTCGAGATCCTCCTCCTTCTTGTCCACCTCGTGCTCCTCGTCCTGGGAGCTGAGGCACTCGTCCGTCCAGCTCGGGGGGCCCTGCGGCTGGGGCTCGCCCATCAGCCCGCTCTCGCTGTACGACTTGGTCATCGTGAGAGGCTGGGGGCACAGGAGACACAACGAGGGCCGGGTCAGCAGCCCCGGGAGGCGCCCGACCCCCGGCCCGGCCCGGCCCTGCGCGGGAGCTGACGCGCGCCCCGGAGCCGTTATGCAACTGGCTGGTACCAGCGGGGAACATAAGCAGATTACGCGCGGGGGAGCCGGTGCGCCCACGCGCGAGCCGCCCCGGCGGGCAGACCGCGTCCGACCCGTCTCCCCGCGGCGCGGTGCCGGCGCGGCGGCGCGCTAACAGGTGCGGCGCCGGCCGCGGCTTCTGCCCCCGCGGCCGCGCCGACCCGCGCAGCGCCTCTGCGCGGGGCGCAGCGAACAATGCGAACCGCCGCGCAGCGGGCAGCGCTGGCAGTGGCAAGGTGCACGCACGGCGCACACGCGTGGGTATGCATGCACACACGTACACGCGCGCACACAGAAGCACCCCCGCGGGTGCGCTCCCACCTCCCGGCGCGCACGTCGCGAGGGCCCCCGAAGACCCGCGGCCGCGGGGCTGCCGTTACCTCGGCGTCTCAGTGCGTCCCGCGCGGCGCCGGGCTCATACCCCCGCCGCTCCCGCAGCGCTCCCCGCGCGACGCCTCGCGTGTTTTTCCTGGGGGCGCAGCGCTGCGCGCCCGGGTTTTATAGCGGGG
>NW_028185261.1:3588035-3589458 GCF_003343005.1 Rhea americana | reverse complement strand
AAAAAAAAAGAAGAGAAAAGAGAAGAAAAGGGACAATTTTACTTTCCGGAGCCCGGAGCCCCGCCGCCGCACACCCGCATTCCCGCAGGAGCCGCGGCGCGCAGCCGAGGGGAGCGCGTCGGGGGCTGCCGCTCGGGGGAAGCGCTGCTTGCTTTGCCCCGTTCCTGGCGGCGGGCGGTCCACGCGCGACCGATCCAGCGCTAGCGCTGGTTTTTGAAGCCCGCTTGCGAGCAAGTGTTTCAAAGCCCTTAAACGGATCGCTAGAGTTTGCGAGCACTGSCAAATTTTAGAGGTGCATTTTAAAAAGTACTTGCGTGGTAACATCTGAAGCTTCATTACTGGTACATATTATCCGTGGATTTAACCAGCAAAAAGGAAAAAAAATCATTTATTTTGGAGTCAAGAAGTTTTAAATATCAAAGCAGTAATTCTGCCCTACGGAGACACGTTTGAAAGATACTTCTCCAGGCTGACAAATTTTGTGAAACGCTTCTGTCGTGTTGGTGACCTGCATAGCCCTCGGGCTGGCAGGGGAACGCGAGCTGTCTCGGGAGAGGTTTGCCCGGCCTCTAACCGAGTGCGAAGCCCGGCCACGTACGGTTTGTTTTGTTATTTCCGAGCTGACCGTTCTGCGTGTGCAGATTGCCCTGGCTCTGGATATTAAATAGCGGCCAGCAGCACTGATTATTTTCACTGTGGCTGTAGAGGAGCCAAGTGCGGGTCCGGACYCGTTCCTGCCCGAGGCCGCTCTCCCGCCGGGAAGTCCCGGGCGGCGGGGCGCGGGGCCGCCGCCGCCGCCCCGTGAGGAAACCCGCGGGCCGAAAGCACCAGAAGGAGCCTCCCGGCGGAAACGCGCCGTGAGGGCTCCGGGATGCTCCGCTCTCTTTGCGCGCGTCCAGTTCCTCCAGAACAAAATAAAGTCACCGCCTTGTCCAGCGACGGCTGGACAGACYGACGGACGGGCTTAAAGCCCGCGGAGCCCGGCTGGTTGTGCCCGACCTGTGGGCTAGAGCCGGGAGACGCGCGTGGCCGTGGGAGGACGAGCAGGAGCCGTCCGGGCAGCTGCGAGCGGCGGCTCGSTGCGGCCGTGGGGCCGCGCACAGCACAGCACGGCGCGGGCGGAGCGGGCCGCCCCTCGCCGCGGCTCCCCCTTCCGCGCGCCCGTGCGGCGCCCTGGCTCCGCCGCTCCGGTTTCCACCTTCCCCGGCTCTCCCCTCTTCTCCCAGCCTCGTCATTTTGTCGCTCTAAGCGTCTCTTTTCCCCCCTGACCTAGAGACTCCTCCTTCTCCATCTGGCTTCTCATTTGGCTTCTCCTTATTTTCCTTTAGCCTCTTTTCTTTTCTTTTCTTTTCTTTTCTTTTCTTTTCTTTTCTTTTCTTTTCTTTTCTTTTCTTTTCTTTTCTTTTCTTTTCTTTTCTTTTCT
>NW_028185261.1:3570388-3587850 GCF_003343005.1 Rhea americana | reverse complement strand
GGGGGGTGGCGGCGAGGGGGCCGAGGAGGAGCGCGGCCGCCGAGGGCGGGGGGAAGCGCTGCGGAAGCGCCTCACCGTTGTCCGGAGCGCGAAATCCGCTCCCGGGGAAATCTCCTGGGTTTGCGGCATTATCTTAATTAAGATAATTGATTCATATTGCACCTGCGAGAGTGCAGGAAGAAAGGATGCCTCCCCAAATAGCTTAAAGCTATTGGAGAGAGGAAGCCGCGCTAATAATTTAGGGAGTGATTTACTGCCTAGGCGGCAGCCCGCTGCCTTTGGGGCCCCTCCGGTTTGTTATTCACGTTTTCTGCTTTCTTCCTCTCCAGCGAGGCGCCCAGACAAAGCCCGAGCCTCATCCGAAAGCCGGGCAAGCTCCCGGCGCTCCCGCTGCCCGGCGCCGCGCCGCGCCGTCGGGGCCGCCCGCCCCTGCCCGGCCCTGGTGCTGGGGCCGGGGCCGCGGGGAGCTTCGCTCGCTCCGCCGCGGCCGCGGCGAGCGGGACGGGCAGCCCCGGGCAGCCCCGCCGCCCGCTGCCCGAAACACTCCGAGAAATAGTAGCTTTGCTCCAGCCGCCTCCGATCAGAGATCCCGGGAAYTGATCGAATCGCGCCTCAGAGTTCCCGTTTGGATGCTGCGCACCTCGGTCGCCTACAAGCTGCCCTCTAGGATGCGTGTACAGCCGGGCTCGAAATCGGTGCAAATGATTAAGGTGCCTTTTCTGCTATGTCTTTTACCCTGCAGGACTCCGTGTATTAATTTTACTGAGCTTYCCTCCGTTAGATAAATGCAGTTGTTTTAATTCTATAAATGTAAACTTCTATTTAGTTAATGGAAAATGCATCACCACCACGGTTTAATTATCAGCTTTCTAAATGACTCCTTTAGTCAAGTACACACAATTATGAAATCACAACAGATTTAAAATATCGTTCAAACTGATTAAAAAAAAGCCCAAATCACAGTACGTACCATTAAAACAAATGTCTAAATTGTATTGGTAGGCCAGCTACCGCCTGAGCTAGAGTTTAAATAACATCGGCAGTCTTTGCTATTGGTGTCAAACCACCTCTGTTACTAGGAAAAAGGATTCTTATCAGACGGGATTTAGATGCTGTTGTAACTGGAAAATCTAATTATTTTTGATCCAGGCATTTACCCCYAGAGTCCCACCTTGTTTAAATAAAGTGTTTTCTTTCCTCTTTAACAAATGCATTTCCATTTGAATTAAATATTGATAATTTGACCTTTTAGTTCTTTAACTAATCAAAAGGAAAAAAAAAAATCCAAATGTAGATCCTACTGCCTTGCCCTAGTGGGTCTTTCCGCTTGAATAGACACTGAGATTAAATGAGTCAAACTTCCTCTTTCATTGCACTCTCTTTGCACTAATTGCTTATGCAAAAATGCAGATTTGTATTAATTAGTAACTCCACTGATTAGTTCGGTGGTATTTTCATGTAATAAATCATGCTGCAGACACGATTTTTGGCACATCCCCAGTAGTGGCTCAGGCTGCAATAAGTTTTCCATATTAAATAAAATCTTAGACTAAATCTACCTTTTCGTTGCAGGTACACTGTGTACCACCTGCTGTATGCACCTGCTACGGGAAATTACCTTCTGTCCCTGGCAAGCCTCTTTCCTTTCCTTAATAATACACTATTCTTCATAGGGTGTAGACTTTAAAATGTGAGGCATGAATCACAGAATCAAAGAATTAGGTAAAACCTGGTGTTATTTTAACCCTTTCACATGAATACTGCTCAGTTTTTAAGCATATGAAACCTATTTAAGATACACTAGATGAAGATTTTTTTCCTTTTCTTCCTGTGCCCATCTATGTGAACTCCTTTTACAGCACCACTTATTGCATTGTATAGCAGCACAGTAAGTACAACACACAAAATCTCTTTCTTTTCTCTTTCTTTCTCCTTCCTTGAAGCTGCAGATACTGAACCCTTACAAGCATGACACTCGTTAATTCTTGTTCGTATTTCAGTCAGGTCCAGAGGCCTCAGCAGAAACAAGACTCCACAGTATCAATAACGTTATCTACATATTACTGAAAATGCCCCCACTTGTTTACATCGTGAAACCACCGTAAATCTCTCTCCAGAGTACACACAGGCTGACGTCGCTGCAGAAAAATCTTCCCACGTTCTTTCAAAAACCATCCCAGATAACAGCTTTCTACCTGTTTCCCTAGGACAGTGTTGTCCATACGTCACGCAGGTATACGGCGCTCGCTATTTATAACCCAGGCCAGCTTTTCCTTGAGCAAGTCAGCGTAGCACAGTGCATATCAGAAGATGTAATGTGTGTACAGTACTTGGAAAAAGAGTAAGAAGCTCCAATGGAATATAGAAGAAACCAAAATCGGTGTCATTTCCTTGTAGATGACATTTTCAGGATCGAATCCTGAAAAATCTTTACTTTGCTTCTGCCAAGACTCTCACTCAGGTAAGCAGGACCACTGTTACGGGTAAACCTGCAAGAGCTGGCCTTTGGCCCTCAGGCTGAAGGATGCAATGGGGTGGAAGAGGAGCAAACACAGGTGCCAGCAGATTATCCAAAGCTTTGCTGAGATTAAAATCTTGTCTCAATATTAGTTATTGCACGCTCTCAAAATAGAAATCTCCTTAGTGGTGGCTTTAAAAGGTCTGCTTTTTTTTTTTTCCTCTGTGAGAAAATAATGGTTGAGCCACAGACTAAATACATAATAGCTTATGGGTTCATTCCCTATAGTCACGTTGTCTGAACATTTTGCTAAATTCTTAGCAAATATATTGTTTCTCTAAGTGTTACCTTCTTAGAGAGATACAGCAAAAGTCAAAACATTGTTACAAAAAAGTGATCTCAATTAATTTCAAAAGATGGTTACTTATTTTAGCAATATCTTGAGAACAAAAGAAGGAAGATTAAATCAGAGATCCAGTGGAATGGAAAAGGAGATTCAAATAATTAGATCTTATTACATAATGCAGCTTTGTTTTTACCTCTCAGTTCACACCTGAGTGTGTGATTTTGTTTCACAGTGAGCTGGGCATGATGGAGAGTCCTTTTCCCATCACAGTACAGTATAACCCCTACATTTTTAGAACCGAACTCATCAAATTTAACTCTTGCTAAGCAGTGTAATTGTATATGAGAATATTGTTCATTGTACAGTGCCACAGTTTGATTAGGGAAGGGATGCTAGCCTTCCTCTACCATCCCTGTCATCACCTCCCACCTTACCAGCTATAACCACCATTAGCATTTCACAGTAGTATAGGAGACTTTCACAAATGTATATTGTCACGTCTTGCTTTCTAGAGATGCTTCAGGATCTGCAGGTATGAAGGAAAAAGCTTTCTAGCAGCTACAAAAAGTTAACTGTCCCAGTTGCGAGTATGCTTTTGCCACACGTTGGATGTACAATGTGCTCTTTCTTCGTGTATCGAGGTGGCATCTCAACTTCTTACCCACAAAAGAGAAGACTAGCATCAGATAACATCTCTTCCGACAGATTTTACCAAAGGCAAGAGTCCCACGGCCTTGAATTAAATTTCTGCCAAGCCTGGTAAGTGGCATCTCCTGCATGATAGGGGGCTGACTGGCTTTGAGGTGACACTGTATGGCACGTATGAGAGAGTACAGAGGGCACTGGAGGGGGTTTGCATTTTCCCTCCTAGAGAAGCCTGCAAAGAAATTCACGCTGAAGTTAGTATTATCCTTGGTGCAAACTCYGTAATGGAATAGCAGTTTTGAAATGGGGGAAGTACCTCCGTGAGGTCATTCAGAAGCCTGCCTTCAACATCCCTCTCTTCCTCTCCTACTTCCTGTCATAAAAAGATTCTTATACTRTCTTTTCTTTGACTCTCTGTTGCAATTACAAGCCATTTTCATGCAATGCATTTCTATGTCATTCCTGATGTGTGGTTCCTCGTCATTCTTTCATTGTTTTCGTTGGTCTTCTTTTACTCCAAAGATGCTGTCAAGAGATGACATCTTGCCAGCTTTGTTCCACCATCTGCAGTTCCTGCAAAGAGCATGGTTTGATTGCCTCCCACTGATTGGGGGCAATCTTAACAGTCACTGAAATTAGTTATATACAAATTAAGGCTGTAGGACTGAGATCAAGCACAACACGGAGGCGACAYAGACTGTGATTACATTCCAAAGAGTCTCAAGAATAGGTGACCATTATGATCATAAAGAAAATGAAAATATAGATTACTTTGTTGTAAATTCTTGCACAAAAATAACTTTCCGTGATCTTTCGGCCAGGAAGATACAAGGAGCCTGGCACCTTAGGATTGCAAGCCTTGTTCAGGTGCCCAAGGCATGGAAATTGATGGCTGTTGACTGATGTTGTATGAGATGCTCATCAACTCTTCTCTCACATGCCCAAGTAGTTCTTTCATGTTCATCTGTACAGGCACAGGACAGCATTGCTCTTCTGAGCCCAGAGAAAAGGTGTGCCCTGAAGAGCTGTGGGGCTGTTCTGGCTTTGTCCTTCTGTCAGAATTTTTTCCTCACTGATGAACCTTTGCTCAGCTTATGTGGATTCCCAAGAGAGGAGGAGCATGCTGGTAAACCACTGTGTTTCCTCTGCAAGCAAGCTCCAGTTACATGTCACTATGATAATATAAATATTTACTCATTTTGTCCCTCTTCACCCTTGTTAGAGACTAAGAGCATCTGGCCCTATGTGAGTAGCCTATTGTCAGTTTGATGTAGCACCCACTTGGTTATGTTCATTYGTAGGGGAACACACAAATAACCTTACTCTCCACTGTTTTGAAGCTCATAGTCACTGTTGAAAGTGGATGCTAAACCTGAACTTCTAATRTGAGTGGAGAATTCTCATAGGGTAACTCTTCAGAGTATTTAACAACGTAAAGTCCAAAGCATTAGAGGACAAATCTATGATTTTTACATTTCTATAAATTTATCTTGGCATATCATGCTGTGATGTCTGATCAAATCTTTTTGACTATGCAGAACACCTCAAAACCAGCAGTACGACAATGGAGAATAAGAGCTAGTATCTTTTAAAATGGACTTGTAGTGTTAGTGGAAGAAGAACTGTAGAACATACCATTAAGATGTATTGTTTTAAGATGCATTTCAGATGGTCACCTGTAGTTTCTCTGCATTCATTTCATCTCTAGTTACACTGGTGCTCTGCAAAGCTATCAGTAGATAGAAGGTCTATATTCCACCTGAAATGAGCTTAGAGCTTGAAGTTGTACCTATTGATTTTCACTTAGAGGGAGAAATCTCATTTTAAAAGAAAAGCCTAGATTATTCCCTCCAGAATTCAAAAGCAATATCATCTCTTCTTTTAAAACTACAGCAAGGTTCAAGGCTCACAATATCAAGAATCTCTAGCTCTAGAAATGATGTTTCTTCAGTAAATCATGCTTGAAAAAGAAAAAGAAATCAATACAATTAGAGTCTCTTCGCAATTCCAGTTAGTGTCAGACACATAATCAAGTACATAGGTGTACATCCACGAGTATATACAAATTTTTTGGATCCATGACGTTTTAAATTATTCGCTGAAAAACTGGGGCAGGTCATTCAATAGCTAATGTGAGCAAGTCCGTGTGAGAGCTATGAATCAAAGCCAAAGTGCTGCAGCGCAGGTCTGGCTACCCGTAGGCAGCACTGCTGTATTTCCATTTGTTGGTTAGGAGCTTCATTCTGAGAAAATAAGCCCAAACGTGCCAATGTAAACACCTGCTTAACTTCAAGCATGCAAGAGATCCCAGTAAGACTAGTGTGATCACTTACACAACTTCTAGCTCACAAGCCTGCAGAGCAAGAAATCGAGCATTATCTCATGGAGTTTTTGAAATAGATAAGGACTCAATTTTTGCTGCCTTTTCATGTGCATCCAGACTATGTTTTGAAATTGTTTACAGAGGACTGGAAAAACCTCAAAGGAAATAGAAGCATTAGAATGCGAGATGCAATGARTAAATGGAGTTGATCAAATATTTTTCTTCTTACAGGCAATAGAAAAGAAATCAAGCACCTGTACAGAAGTTCACCTAGGTATGGCACAGCTGTGATGGAGAGGTGGATGGAGAAGAGCACAGGACTAAGCAGATGGGTGGGAGAGTTGTGGGAGGGCCAAATAAGGTAACTTAAAGCCATTTCTGCACTCATTTAACTACTGCATTCCCAATCAGCTTTCCAGATAAACTGAGACGATGAAGGAAGTTTCTGATTTACAGCAGAAACAGGCAGAGAGGTACCACGGTGTGCTGCGGTCGCCGGGGCAGAGCCTGGCACTTGGTGCTGCGCTTGGAGAGCCGAGCTGGCCGTTTGCTCTGCCCTGAGTCCTCGCGGGTGTCCAGGCTTGCAGCAGTCGCCGGAGCGGTCTTCTGATCGTCTAGGACTGTACTGTCCACATACAGCAGCAGGGCTCTGTTCACGGACTTTCAGCTTTGGTTTGGAGCGTTAATATCTGAGAGCACAACTATCTCTTTCTCTCCGCCGCAGCTCATCTCAGAGCCCACGCGCTCCCGGATGGCAGAGCGCGGCTCCTGTGAAGCTAAAAACGGTACGGTGGAAAAGGCGCTCTCTCACTTCCTTCTCTTTTCTCCTTTGCAAAAATTATCTGGTTTCTCTGGCAGAGGGGGTGGTGAAGTCCTTTAACTGCACAATTCATACAGCAAATGTTTATTAGGTGGTGAAAATAAGCAAGCTAGCTTCCTTAAAAATCTATTCCCACGTTTACATTTGTTTGAATAAAAATTTCTCTGACACACAATACAAAATGAAAGCAATGTCCCCTTCCATGTGCATTTATTTGTTTATAAGTAAATTAATCTATTTATATGTGCGTGTATATATATATACACATATATATATAAAATGAAGGATAATAATGCATATGCATATTGCTAGTATTATCTTTCATTATTAGATATTACTATATTCCCTGAGAAAGCCCCATCAGAAACCAGGACCCTGTCATTTCAGTATTATAAAGATTAATTAAAGGCAATCTAAAATGTTATTTGAAGGCTCAGCTACTGCAAGGATACACTAGTAGGGTGAAAAATTAATGCTATAAATCAGCAAATAATATGTATGAACTTAACATACAACTTCAGGAAAAAAAAAAACAATCCATGAATATGCTTTCTGATCGTTCTAGTAAGAACAGACAAATAGTATGTGAGGTCAAACAGAATCTGACGGTTCCAAAATTATGTATTTATTCTACAAAATGTCATGTAAATATGGATTTTCCATTGCTAGCAGGATTTAGGGGTAAGGAAAAGAATTTGCCTATCACAAACAAACAATTTGATACCTGGAGAGGCTGTTTTGTGGCTTAGGTTATTACTGACACTCGTGTACCTGAACTTAGTCCTGGTACAAATGGTACAGATCACACAGAGAAAAAAAATTCTGCCTTTATATAGTGTCATTTTGTTTTATAATTTTCCATAAACAAATATCTGTGGTGACATTTCATCTTCTTACCTGCACATCAGCTTCAGTTAGATGATCCTCCTGATGGGCATGCCTACCAGAAGATGACACTGAAAGAATCTGTTCTATAGGTAGGTCCTAGAAAGAGGAACATTCAAATTCATAAACTGGCTTTGAGTTTGTGGATATAAAACAACCAACTGCCATACCGAGTGAATGGTGTCTTTTTTTATGTTTGTCTATCTACATGCACACTGCTGTTTTCTCAAGGAAGCTCTTTTATCAAATTACAACACTGCAGAGTTTCTTCAAACACAAACTCCAAAAGGTCATGTATACGAAAGAATGTATTGAGAATTACTATTCACTGGATTTTTCTGGTGGGATGACCAAGTCACTTTGAATATAACTGTACCTGTGGCTGAAAAAATGCAATTCTCCAACATCACGTGGAAACACATTTATGGAATTTCAGTGGAAAATAAAAGGATTTTATAGTGACATGAAACTCTTGGTATTTGAAGCCACAGCTAGTAAATACTAAAAATGTTTTTTTGGCTTTATGCTAAATTTCAGTAAAGCAGATTCCTATCTTAAAATGCTAAATGGCAATTTCAGAAAGATTACTGCTGATTTTAATGACAGCTGAAGGGCTATAACATCCTTCAGAATCAGTAACAATCGGAGATAGACAAGAAGAAATAAAAATATTTGGTATTTTGGTGGCAAATGATAATTATTACAGCAAATGTAAAGATTGCAAACTGGAAAATTGTTCTATATCTCTTCCTCTCCAGCAGGTATAGCTTCTCATGAAGATTGATGGAAATGACTTCTTCATCCCGACCCAAACTGCACTTAAGCTTCATGAAGTTTCACTTCATGTCTTTGGATGCATCTCTAATCAGGCTTTTTTGGGGGGGTATGAGATAGCATAGGCCTACTAACCAGTATCAGTAAGTGCTAATGTTAATTACTCTAACCGCAATTCTCCAGCTGGTCCATCTGTGATTCATTTCTTATGTTACCTAGTCTCGTTTGAGCTTTCCTTTGCACTCAAGAAGCCTGTTCTTCCAGTTTCCTTCTGGCTTTGTTTAAATGGTGTTAATTCCTATTTGCCTTGATAAGATACAATTATGCTTTTATCTTTCATCTTTCAAGTGATTTCTTAGATTATTTTTGCATGTAGTTTTAATGTTGCATCTGAATTTTTAACTCAGTAAACAACTTCAACATCTCATAGCTCATGCAGCATACAGATTGAAAATCAATCTCAATATTTTTTTTAGGCTAATTTTGGCTGTTTTGCTCACATTTGAATATCGCACTTTGTTTCTCTCCTGTCATCATGTGAGAACTGAATTGGTTTGTGTTTCTCTTGCTGAATTTACCTTCCTTTTTTTCGGATCAGTGTCAACCGAAGATGATACTTTCAGAGTTATTCATCTGCTGCTTTCCTTCTGTTTGGTGCACATTTCTGCTACTGCCTCCAAAACGGTGCTGAAATTTACAGGTTGTAAATTCATAGCTGTCAACATTTTGTACTTTGTACACCACAACTAATTATTATAAAGTATTAAGCCAACATTAAACAACTGCGTTAGGATTTAGGTAATTCCACTGAACATAAAGTTTTGACCCCTAGCTGTTGGTTATTGTATCCCTTTAAATGATTGTGACTATCCCAGAAAATCCTGTGTATTCCTGGCATGCAAGTGGAGTGTGGATATAGGATGGGATATAGCCAAGCGAGTAGCTCCATCTTCAGGGCAGCTAAAAAATCCCTCCCAGAAGTCAGACTGAGCCAGGGTCTGCTGAGGACATTTCCAAATGTGTGAAAATGGGAAGACAGATATGTCATTTTATAAACACAGTTTGGAAACTTAAGAGTTTTTTTGCCTTTTCTTGAGGAATATCATAGCCTTTCACTGGCAGGGGAAAATACTGTACTGTATTTTGCAAGGTCCATGGATATAATCTGAATGACATTATGAAGAAATTTGAGTATCTGATTTTGAGACAGTTTTAAACCTTCTTAAGTGCTGAACATAAGTCCAATGTGGGGCTTGGGGCAGACTTGGTTTCCTTCTGTATCTAGCAAGTTTCTCAGAGGTAAGCAGAGAACTGGCTTTTTATGGCCTGGTTTTCATGTAAAATTTGCTGTTTCATAAGCCTAGAGGTGAAGTTGAAGTTAAGGTTTAGTCTGGAGTCTGGGAAGATAAGTGTTGAAGAAGCAGGTTTCCTGCTGTGTTTTGGGAAGCCATGAGACTGAAGATGGGTATGGTGATACGTGAATGTCTCCTTCTTTAGCTTGGAGGAGCCATAGGTGTTTAAGCTCTTATGGATGTGTGGTTAGGGTTCAGTTTAGAGTTTGGAAAAGTAAATTTTGTAGAAGAATCTTTTCTACTGTATGTGGTAAGGCTCCCTGAGGTAAAAGAAGGGTATGAAGAAATCTCATTGCCTTATTCAGACGACCTGGGAAACTGGGCAGTAAAGGGCTAAGTCCTTCTTACGGGCTGAATTTATGTCAGGGTTATGATTCAGTGTTAGAAAAATCAGTTTGCAGAAGCAAATTCCTGTGGAGATTTGAGAAGTCCTCCAAGATAGTCAAGTAGGAAGTGATTTGAAAGGTTTTGCCTCCTTTTTGGGGGGCTATGCTGATGTTTTTAACTTTCCTGAAGGGTAGAGTTAGGGCTATCATTTGGAAAAATGTTTCTTGCTGTGCTTGTTTCAGAGATAAACTGTATACTGATAGGAAAGGAGTTGAATGCCTTACTCTTAATTCTCCAGGAGCCTTTCTTTAGAACTATTTTTTTTTACAATTTTCTTTAAGGTTACATTTAGGGTAGG
Source organism: Rhea americana (assembly GCF_003343005.1). Classification (NCBI taxonomy): domain Eukaryota; kingdom Metazoa; phylum Chordata; class Aves; order Rheiformes; family Rheidae; genus Rhea; species Rhea americana. The sequence goes on along the minus strand of NW_028185261.1, from coordinate 3,577,562 downwards.
GTTAAGATTAGAGCTGAGAACATCATTAGGTCCACAGAAGATGTTTTTCCTGTATTTTAGAAGGTCTTAGAATGATCTACAGGCTGGTATGAAGAGATCTGAATGCATTATGCTTAATATCTAGGCAAGCCTTGTGCTCCCTCTTATGGGGTTGCAACTGAGGTAGTACAGGTAGGACTAGTGTTACATGAGATACTAACAACCACATTTCTCCCTCTATTCTGTAAGATACTCTGAGGTAGGTTGAAGACTGAATTTGAATATTTTACTCTCAATCTACAGAATTGCAGGGAGTCTGGAGCTTTGTTGAAGGCTAAGCAGGGCTAAGTGGACTAGAAGGGAAAGTAAGGTTTACTGAGGTGTCTTTCCTGATGTATTGGGCAGAGACTTGTGAGATCATTTGAGGGCTAGTGTTATGAATATGAATGCCTTATTCTTAATTATGGGATAGGAATAGTGCTGCCATGCTTTTGTGAAGGCTGTAGGAGAAGGAAGAGGCAGGAGAAGTCATGTGATTATGGGCTTTGCTATGGGATTGTGGTGTTTACCAATCACCAGAAGAACTAGGATTATTCAGAGGAAGGAGTGAGTATGTGTGAGATTGGATTTTATATGATTGTGAGATTAGATTTTATATATTTATTGATTTTTTATGGAATGTAAAATATCATTAATAAAGGGAAAAAGAACTTCCCCTCCCCCACTACCACAAGAACAAAATTAGCAGTCACAAAGACAGAAGACATATCCATACCTAAATCTGTTTCTAAAAACAGGAATGGGAATCCGTATATAAAAAACACATAAACAGAGGTCAGCAGGTGCCTCCTGATTTCCATGCTCCCATGGATCTTCATGGGATGGAGGCCCTAATTAAGTGTTGATTACATCTAAAGGTCACCCTCACCTGGTCAGAGCACCTTGAGAAGGGATGAGTCAAATATGGCTTTGTCCTCAGTGCTCGTCTTTCCACAGCTGGGACCTCTGGTTTTACGTATTAGCAGCAGTAACATTTCCAAAGTTGTGCAAATGACTTGGGAGCCTATGTCCCATTTCCAAAAGTGACATAATTAATTGGAAGCCTAAGGGTATGCTCGTGCCGTACAGTGCTGTGCAGGATGGAGATAGCTGCACAAGCGCCAAACCGAGTTACCGCAGGGGCTGGAAGCCATGGTAACGTAGCACTCGCTCTTCCCCCCGCTCCGCTAAGGAAGCGATCCGCGGCAGGGGGGAGCGCAGCTACCGGGACCGACATGAGCAGCAAAGTTTGGCTGTCATATATATTAAACAATACAAATTTGAATGTGAAAATCATTCAATAATTAGCTCTTTATWGTTAAAAAAATAGCATGACCATGAAGGTTTCTTTGTTTTACCTGGAAGTGCTATATCTCTTCATTTTCACTTGTGTCTCTTCATTCACGTCATCCGAGATCTTGATCTCAATCAACCAGCACAGGCAGCTTTGGGGAACTGAAGGACACTTCTTTGACATGTCTTGTTTAGAGCGTAAAGGGCACCTACAGATAAATGCTAACACTAACAGTGAGGGACTGAGAATCTCACATTGCTTGGAAATGGAGAAAGCCATCAACTATTCTCTCTTCTTCCTTCACCTGGAAGGAAAAGACGGTGGAGTTGCAGATATGTAGATCCTAACAGACATTGACAAGGCAGAAGCATGAACCCAACTGTCTTGGAGCCGCTGGCAGGAACTGACTCCGACACCTCGGAGCCCGGAGGGAACCYCCAGACGTGTCGGCACCTCGCCAGGGAGCAGGATCCTCAAGGCCCCAGTGCAATGGAGCCCTCTAATAAGAGAACGGAGCTATGTATACAAGATCCTGACACACCTACACGAAGAGAAAGATTTTCTATGAAATAGCATCGTTCAGGGGTTGCGGCATGCTGCACCAGTCACAGCAATATGGAGCAAATCCTCATTAGGGCTGAAAGCTGTGAGTCTTGTAAACACCACAGTGTTTGACATCTGATGAGTATTTAACAAATATGAACCCCTTAAAAACTCTGAGATGTTTTAAATCCAAATTTCTATTAAAAGTATTCCCTTGTTAATTTGATTTAGATACTCTTCTCTGCAAGTGCTTATATTATCTTGACACAAAGCGTATCTAGATACTTGGCACAAGGCTTACAGGCTCCAGGTGTTGGCAGATCTTTTTGACATCTCTTAAAATTAACTATTTTTTTTTAGCTGCTGTAAAGTTTTTTAAAACATTCTCGCTAGCATTTCCCGCAGAAATGCAGTCTTTTCCCTATATGTGGTATTTTCAAAGCTGACACTTGGTGGTGCTGTAGTTAATAGGTTTGCATTTTTCTGCTGCCGTTTCTCCGCTGCGGTTGGTTTGTTCACTTCCTTAGTTTGCAGACATCGCTTGGGCCGGGGAATGGTGCAGAAAATGCCCTGTTCCCTGTGAGGACCCCGAGAGAGGCGGTGTTCAGAGTCCTGAAGAACCACGATCCGTGTTTCATTAGTTCTTAAATTAACAACTGCAACAACAAGAACGATAATAAATCTGCTTGTGTGCATTTCCTTGCAAAACGTGTGAGCATCATTTCAGTGAAACGAAGTACAAAAGCGGTGTGGTAATTGTGACAACAAGGAGCTGAAGCTCTGGAAGACATCTCAAGATCTTGCTTACCAAGTCCATCCTCTTCTAGGCAAGAGCACAGACGGATGGAGGTTTGCTTAACCCCGTCTTAAATACCAGTGCAGCCTCATGGGAATACCGCAGATGCCTTTATTTGCTTTTTCGTAAACTTCTCCTACGTGGTGTCTTTGCCTAAGTGGAAAGTGGAGGCATGCAGGCTCTCGGTGCTCCTGTCTGCTGTGCCAGAAATAGTAATCGCTGCGCGGCGGCCCGGGAACAGGCACCCTTTGTTTTCCCAGCGTTTCCCAGGGGCTCCCAGGTTTTGGAGGAACCATAGCAGACCAGCAGGGCCTGCTCAGATGTCCTGCTCTGCTGATTTGCTGTATGAGTGTCCAGTTTTTTTCCTGACCTTCCTGGAAACTCGGCATGCCCACTGGCTTTGTCCCCCAAAGATTCCTTAAAGATACTCGTAGCGTTAAAACAGATATTGCASATGATCCATGTTTGATCATCAGCAGCGTCTTCCTATGGAGAATTTGGTGCAGTCCTGTGTGGGAGGGAGACAGTGGTATGATGAATAGCATCRCTCTATTCCCACATCTACTGGCTCAGCCTTCCACCTTTGCGAAACAACCGCCTTTAGTTTCAGGCAGGAAATAACCTGTAGGGACAAATGATATTAATTATTAGGACAAAGATCACTTGTTTAAGTGCAGGTTCTCAGTACTAATACAGAAAATAATCAAGATACATCATTGTAATTAAATTGAATCTGTTCTCTCCTCCCCAAAGATTTCCCTTTAAATCTAATATATTGTTTGGTTGGTTAATTAGTATTAAAATTTAAGACCCAGAGAAGTTACAGTTCCCACATGGTAAGCATGAGCTAGAGCAGGTCTGCTATTACAGGCTTACCAGAAAAYGATCAGGTTACAGGCTCAAAAAAACCAAAGCTCTTTCTGACTAAATGTAGTGAACATACATCAAAGAAGGCTGGTGAAGAAGCATAACCAAATATGCTTTGGGAGAACTAATGGAGGCACTAAGCTGATGTGGAAAAACTATATGTYTTACTAGGCACTGAAATACGTTCTTATTGGTGGTACTGTGTGGTGAAAGCCTCAAATCATGTGGTAGGATCAATTTTGGTTTAAGACACATATTTTAATGCTTTTTAACAGGCAGGCTTTGTGTTTCAGTTATCTTGCTAGGTAAATGTGAGCTTCATATAATGTCCTGCTGCTTTGCAGAGGTGGATTTTATTTTTGTGGAAGCTGGGAAAGATAGGGATGAATTTAGCCCTTGGCAGGAAAAAAAGGTACTCATCATCAGCTTGCGAATGAGAAAAAATAGGACATACACCACTTATTCAAGTAGAAAGAAGGAAGGAAGAAAGGAAGGAAAGAGAAAAGAAGGAAGGAAGGGAGGAAGGGAGGAAGGGAGGAAGAAAAATAGGCTGGAAGTGCCTTCATTATTTGAACAGAATATTACTTTTTCCAGAAGGAAAATATGGGAGGATTTTTTGGGCATGTTTTCACTGTAGCTGTAATTCCTTCTTTCTGTTAATATCTGAAGATTAGGTATGCTTAGTAGAAGAGTTTTAGTTTAACCTTTGCCTTTGCAATAGATACAAAGTTTGTTTTCTTTTGCACCCGGAGGTTTGTCCTTTACACCAAAGGTTTATATATCACATATGATTTTCCCCTGGAAATTCGAAAGCTCTAAACATGCTCTTCTGGGAAGTGAGAGAGTATGTAGCAGTCTGTCTGGCATTTGATTTAGACACTCCCTGCTTTCGTGGTGTTTCTCAGCTCTCAAGGTCAAATGCAAAATGCATCTTGCAAAGGGAGCTGAAGCCACCAATTACACAAAGGAAAATGAGCAACAATTCTTGGTGCAACACGTACTTCATGCATTCCTGCCTCCTCTCAAAACAAGCATCTCAGCAGACAGTAAAAGCAGATGTTTCCAGGGTGTTTCGGGGCCCTGAAGTGGCCAACGTGCCTCTGCACCACCCTCACCTCCCGCACAGTGGACAGCCTGGGCAGGGCCTGCGTCTTGATCAGGGATGCTCTGCAGAGAGCCTGCCCAGCTGTCTAGATGTGGGTGCCAACAGACTGCGTGTGTTATCTTACGAATAGCACTGAATTTGTAATAAAAATAGATTTGTGAAGAAAAAAAAAGGCTACATGATTTTAATTTTGAGAATGTGAAAACTATGTCAAAAATTTTGAATAGCAAATATACAGTGATTTATTCCCCTTTGAATGAGACCATCATGACAAAAGGTATATTTCATCACAAATGACCTAGGTGAAAAGCAGCCGAAAACTGCCTTAGACTGCCACTTAGTAAGAGTATAAATCACATGCACTCAGATTTAGAAAAAGATGAACATGAGGGAGAGCCTGAGATGGACCTTAGTCCAAACTTCACTACAAGATCATACGAACAAATAAGTATTATCGTAGTGCAAGCGTTTCTGCAGGACAACAAGAGAACTGACGGTACCCAGCTAATTCACAAAGCAGAAAGCAACAGTAAAGGACTAAGCCTCCTTCTGGGGTGGGCGATCTAACACCACGACTGCGCTCGGGATGCAGCGCTGGAGAGGAGAAGCCCTTCCAGGGCAAAAGCGAGCAGCGCTGAGGAAGCTTTGGTTGCTGGCAGAGGTCCGCAGTGATGGACAGCACGACACTGCCCTCCTGGGAAGAGCGGCGATGCCCCAGCCCTCCCTCGCCAGCTCCTGCCCGGCTGGTCGGGGCGCCGCGGCCCAGACCCACAGCCTTCAGGATTCCTCTTCGTTCAGAGCTTCTCACGCAGAAAAAGCGTGTTAAAAATGCTCTAGCACATACTGTATCTAGCTGGACACACAAAAAAAATTACCTTGTCTTGCTGGAGCAGTTGTAGCAGCTGCTAACTGCAACTGGAGCAGCTGCCAGTCATTCCCAAACTTACGTTACTTGTGTTCATTTTAGTCCTGCAAAAGGAAGAGCTGTGGGATATAATGTGTTTTTTCATTGTTGCTGTTGCTGGGGATTCTTTCTTTTTTTCTTTTAAGGTGTAAGGCTTTTTAAAACATGATTTCTGGCCTAGCCCCATGATTCACACAAGCAGTTCTGAAAAACTTTGACTTACAGAAGGGACAGAAATTGCTTTCACAAATTACTGCACATAAATATACAGAGAAAGAATGCAAGAAACTGCCCGTTAAAAGTGCCCTAGTTCTCAAGACTTCGTGTTCATGCTTTGCATAGAATACAGTGCTCTAATTCYTCCTAGTGCCAGGTAGTCCTAACCAGGGGTGGAAATTAAGCTAGGGACTAGAGCCTAAAAGGCTCAGTTTACAGTGTTTTCCCCATACYGCCTGTGGCAATGTACCTGCAAGGCAGTTTGGTGCTTCGCAGCAATAGCTCAGCCTCCTGATTACAGCAGCAGTGTTTTTCCCACCTACACTTTTCTTGCGTACACTCTGCTGCTCTCCTATCTATGTACATTTAACTTAAAGTCTTCCCAAGGCAGATGCTTCCTACAGCTTCAGAGATACAGACACAGATCTTCCATCGAAGAGTACAAGAGCTCCAATGATAGGAAGGTTTCTGGAAGGCGCAAAAACTTTCCCATGATGTATTTAAATGCAAAAAACCATAYGCGACGAGCCGTAGAGCCAGGACAGAGCAGGGGCCTCTTGGTGCACGGCCCTTCGCTCAGCGCCCAGCCCGCGCACAGCCCGTGCCCGGCGCGGCACGGGGGTGCCAGCTCGGAGATCCTGGCGGCTGGAGACCGGCCGACGTGCCTAATAGTAAGAGGGGTGTCAAAAAGGCTGACAGGTAATTTTATCGAAACACAGTATGGGTGCTGATGATGAGTAGCCAGGAGGTTTCAGCAGAAAACTTTCCTTCTGGAAATTGTTCCGTTTTATTTATTTATTTTTTTTGTTTTAGATCTCATTTGCAGACTGTAAAGTACATGAAGGGAATGTGGCCAGATGCTTTTTTTTACGCTTTGTGTTCTGGCTGAACCTTATAAACAAGCTATAACCCTCAAAGTAAATTTTGTTTTGCTTATCCTGGACCTCCTATTTTTTATCTCCAGCTGCTTAGATCCTGAGTCTGTTGGTTATTGATAGAAAAAAGTATATTTTTTCTGTCCCCATGCTTCTTTCACTTTTTTTAAGGGAGAAAAACATGCGATTACTTCCTAGTTTAAGCTTTTTTAAGCTGTAGATTGTAAAAACAATTCTGTAAATTACTCAAATCTCTTAGGGTGTTCATGTTTTTATACAATAAAACCATGATGATTTGTGGCCTAGAACTGAGCTGCTTCAGAGACTGTTGCTATGGTGTGAAGATACCTGATATAGCATGTTTTATTGGCTGCATGCTGCCCACTGTGGTGTCTTTGTGAAGGTTCAATCACCAGAGAGAACAGCGTACAGAAACAGCGTACTCTCCTGCACGAAGTTTCTGCTTTCTCTGTTTTGGAAGCATGCACTGTGAGACTAGACGCTACTTCGCTGGTCTCCTCCGAAAATTTAGTTTATTACAGGAAGTGGAGTGGAG
>NW_028185261.1:3550748-3569575 GCF_003343005.1 Rhea americana | reverse complement strand
GGAAGGGAAGAGGAAGGGAAGGGAAGGGGCATCGGCCAAGGCTCAGACTACGCGTGGAGCAGGGGGACCTTGAGCAGGGTTTCCCTCATCCTCCCGTCATGATGGGAGCTGTTGATGAGCTGTTTCCCAGTACAGAGCTGCTCGTAAGGGCCCACGTGAAGAGCACCTGTGTCACTGACACTCAAACACGTCAAATGTTGGCAGAAAGTGGGAGGACAGAGAGTGTCTGAGGACCCTCCAGGTGGCTCGTTATGAGCTGGTCTCTGCTCCTGTGAGCGTTAATGAGTCCCCAAGGCGCTGGCCATGGGGCAGGCGCCTCTCCTCACCACGGCTGCCCCCTCGTACCCCTGCTCCCGTGCGCAGCACCATCGGGGAGCGGCGTACCCTCCTCCTTGGAAATGCGTCCGCACCTTTGCTCCACGCCCGGGAGCTTGGCCGGCCGAGTTGCCAGATCGCTCGAGGCAGACGCATGCTGCCAGGCACCCGCGCGCGGCCGTCCGTTCTCACCGCTGAATGGCAGGAAAAGGTGGCGTGTCGGGAACATCCTGTTCTGCTGGCCGGGGCGGCCGAGGCAGAGTGCCACCCCGCAGGCTCTTCGCGCACATCGGTCCGTGCAGCGCTTTGTGCACGGGGCTCCTCCACGGGACGGTCGCCGACGCCAACCGCTGGCCCTGGCGGGGGCTCGTCGCCCCAGTGCGGTGCCAAAGCGCAGCGGTGGGCGAGTAGGTGCACCCCAGGTTGCACGCTGCTTGCCTGCGCTCGGCTTTTGTGACTGGTAGCCCCTGGTCTAACAGGCTGACCTGCCCAGCGCCACGTGCAGCCGCTGAAAAGAGAAGCCTTTCCTCCCGAGAACCGTGGCTTTCTGTCGTCCAGAAATACGCAGCTCATCAGGCATCGCTTGTGCCGCTGCTCATCCMGGCCCTTCCAGAAGGGCTCCCCTTGCCTGATCCGCTGCTTGCTGCTATTAGCCAGAGAGATTTGCTGGAAACAGGCAGTCCCGCGAGCAGTGTCCTGCGGACTGGCTCTGCTGGTTTGGTTATATCTGTGTCTACTAAACTGCTAGTGCAATTTWAAGCAATTTTCCACGAATAGGATGTTCCTAACATCTCTCTCCTGCGTGGCCTCCCTGGTGGACCTAGCGAGGGGTGGGCTCGCGAGGCGCTCTAGCCCATCTCCCACTGGGGTCATTGGTAGGTCTGTCTCCTTTCCCAGSTGTGTTCCGACGAAACGTGTGGGAACCGAATACGCTGCCCACTCTTGGGCGCAGGACAGGAGCTGGCCAGTGGATCGACAGTTACGAGCGAGGCGGGGGAACACGGCGACTGTGAGCACGGAGCATTGTTTCCTTAGGAAACCAGCCCAGAAACAGGATGAACGTATATATAGAAAGAGGCTTACAGTTTTATCTTCTCTATGATAAAGAAGTGCCATGGAAAGCAGCTGGGTACAGGGGAAGAGACTTTTCAGGGCATAAGTTTCCTGCAAATGTTCAAGTGGGGACAATGCGTTTCTTAGATGGGTAAAAGGGCTATTTTAAAAGGACTGGCCTTCCCCCACAGAGGCTCGCAGTCTGTCCTGTATTTATGAGATTGCATCTGGAAAGAAACAAAAGATGAAAACACCAGACCCAGTGTGTTAGCTGAAAAAGATATTTTTCAGTCAAGCAGATGGTGAATAGAAACCTACCATAGAAACCAGCTTACGCAACTCTTTTCACAACCAGTATGCCTGCTAAATACAAAGCTCCAGATAGAACAGTGAGATAGAGCTAGTCAAAACAGCTTGTGCTAATAAAATAGTGAAGTAAAGAGCACATAGCAATTTTAAAGGAACTTGCAAAGGATATGTTAAAATCCAAAGACAGTGATGTAATCCAAGTGTTGCTTCAAAACCCTATAGTTACTGCTTCTCTTGATGCGTATGGCTCACCAAACCCTACAAATCAACAACCATAATAATAATAAAAACCTCACTGAAAGCGTGAGTCAGCCAAAGGTAAAGGCACTCAGTGGCTGCTTGAAGCTGTGCAGACCTGCAGCGTGGCCAGGGGCAAGGGAAGGTCAGAGCAAACTCGCAAGAACCCAGCTTTGCTGTAGCCTTGGATGGAAGGAACCACTGTGGGGAATAAAAAGAGGAAGCAAAGATACAAGAGAAGAAAGAAAAAGAGAGAATGCAGAAAAGCACTAGCAATATACTTCTTGCTGTGTAGAAGCATTTGCTCTCTGCAAGCTGCTGTGGTACTGTGCATATGCACTCCCTGCAGCAGTGGGATCCGAAGATAAGCAGAGACCAGGGCGACTGAAGGAGAAGAGGAAGCTGAGAGATTTGCACATCTTGCATGTTAAAAGACCTCAAAAGTTAATTACTTTGATTAATGTTTATCAAGAAGACCTGAGTTTTGAAACACAATTTAATGTTTGATGGCAGAAAAGTATAGCTAGTATATACAATGTAGTAAATTAGCTGCCTGTTTAAGCTTCACCTAATGACTGTGGGTATTTTGGAGGGTAAATGCTGTTCAAAACAGCACTTCTGAGCTCACTTGAATCAGGAATCTCAATTATTATGGTTAGTAAGTTGTATATGTAGTCTGAATTTCCCCCAAGTGTTTAGGGGGTATTTCCTGTTGCAAGAATGGCAGGATCCAGTCTAGCAGAGACTTGCATGCTGAGTATTATGTATTGTGAACAAACCTGCTGATTTTGCGGATGGTTTCCTAACTCTCRGTTTTTCCCTTAGATTTAAAAACTTCTCATTTAGCTGTCAGTTGGGTCTCTAATATGGGCTGGATATACTGACAGCAGCTCTCCTGCGTCGAAGTCTTTCCTTATAGAATCCTATTTTTGATTGACTTTCATATAGAGGAAACTCCCAGAGGAACTCCTTGAACCATATGGGTCCTATCTTTTGACATAACAATTATTGCCCGATAATAACACAATAGCAATAGCAGCATGTTTGGGAATCAACAGTGAAATACTAATGAATGTTAATGCATTGGTTTAATTTAGTACATTTGTTTTGTTGATGTACTTATTAACCTTCTGGTCTGCGGTTAATAAGCCATTCTATTTTGAGGTATTATTATCTGGGGGAAGAAGAGAAAAACAACACTGATGAAGTTAGACAGTTTGCTTTTGTTTCATTCACGTTTTGCTTGCTAATTGACAGCGGATCCTAGCTGTTAACCCCTARACTGTGCTCGGATCGCAGTGACATCGATGTTGTTTTAATAGCACAGTGACAGAGGGATGCTTTTAAGGAGAGAACGCTCGGCTTATTTTGGATGTACAAAAGGACTTTTATGGCCAGGAAATGCCACGCATTGCAGAAGGCAGCCTGAAGGGCTGTCATGGTCACCCAAGCTCCACGCTGTGGGGAGCGTGCSCCCAACAAAGCCGGCGGCTGCAAGGGCCCGGCTGCGGGAAGGAAGCAAACCGCAGGCGGAGCACAAGGCTGCTTTGTGTTGCTGGGACACAGCAGGTCGGTCCCCACCGGGGACGGTTTCTCTCTCACCGCCTCGAATCATGCCTTCGGCTCTGTTCTTCTGTCCCTTCGTTTTCTTGTTTTCTCGGTGTTATGATCATACAGACACGTGATCTGTTTGTGTCCACTCAGCTTGGTTCAAAACCGTTCAGCTGCTGCTTTTCGTGGGGTTTGGGGGTGCTGGTGAAAGGACAGAGAGATTCTGTTGGGAAAAGGGACATCTTTAAGTACAGCTCATGGTAGCTAGAGACAAGATATGTCTCTTAGCACATGTCTGTGCAATAGCCTCGTCTTCTCTCTCCTGTTCTAGAAATCTTTTTTGCTCTGGATGAGATTTACCTAAAGAATTCAGCAGTACAAGTTTCAGTAAGAAATAGTGACACATGGGTTTCTAAAATCTTCTGGCCTATTCAAAAGGTTCTCTCTATCTTCGTGGCTTTTATTGSCACAGACCAGAAAGCCGCATTCCCTCATCTCTGCTCACAGGAGAAACGCCTTCGGACACTGGAAAGACAGGGTCTGGAAGGTGATTTTCCAAGCACAGACAGCATGGGTCTGCCAAGGGCCTGAGGGTGCTAATAGACCTGAACAGCCCTGAGCAGCCCCACCTGGGGCCCCCACCCATCTCCCTGTATTAAAGCTCAGTCTGGGGACTACTGCTCCCTGCCCTGAGGGTGCTGCAGCAGTGTGGGGCTCCTGTCCTGCCTGGCTCTAGACTCATCCCCACAGAGGTCCAGGATGCCCTTGGTGGGGGCTGTTTATAGAAGCACGTGTGTAAGTAAAGCAGAAATTRCCAGTTCCAGGGGCTTCATGTCCTGCTAGAATAGGTGAAGGAAGAGGGGGAAAAATAAGTAACAAAAGTAAGAAGGTGCTTCAGTTAATTTTATCTCCAACTCCTGTTTCAGCTGTTTTTTCAGGTGCTATTCTTTCTTGTTTTAGTTGAAATGTGGGAAAATTGTTTCTGACAAATCATGTCAGTTTTAAAGAAGGTATTTCCCTGTCTCAGTGTGTGCTTTTGGCTGTTTCTCTTTAGCAACTGTGGCTGCTCACTTCTCTTCAAGCAGTTGTCTGAACAGCATTGGTATCTCCAACTTGGGCTTGGGAGCATCCCCAGAAATAAAAATTCCTTGGTTCTCCACTGGAACTGCAAAGCCCTAGGACAGGGATATGAATTCAATATTGATATTATATGGACTGAATATGTGTGAAGCTCACTTTATCAGTGAAGCTCAACCAGGGTTGTAGTAGCTGTGTATATAGTAAGGGTATTACTTCTGCTGCTTCTTCCTGCTAACACATGCTAGCATGAACAGGCTAAAATAGAGCTCCTTTATTAATTACACTGGACTTCCCTTTGATATTATCCCTTCTCACTTCTCTTCCCTCCAAAACAGCTGTTTGATATACCTTGCTGGTGTAATTAATGAGACCAGCAAGGTTCACTTATGCTGACTAATGCAGAAACCCAACTGCTTTCCAACAGCCACAGTAGGAAGGGAGAATATCTGTGTGCAGTCTGCTGGAGCAAGGATAGCAGCAGCCTGTGAATGCTGGGATTTGGTCTCTTTAGAAAGTCTGTCTCTAAGGTATGCACTTTGCCTAGGAACAGTAGGTACAGAGTTAAGTTATCATTCCTAAAGCAAATACCCCCTTCTCCCTCAGAAGTTTAAACCTATCACTTAGCAGACTGTAATTCTAAAATACATAAGAACCTATTTTGCTTCATAGAGCAACTTTTCTAAGAAAGAAAAGTACAATCACTTGTTTTGGAGGGTTTTTTGAGCCTCTGGAGTGTGTACTTACTATAGAACTATGACCTGATTATTTTCAGAGATATACACACAGCATGTTACTACTTTTTTTTTCCCCCCAAAACATTGACTTTTTTGATGCTGCATTGATCCATGACAGAAAAAATACGTACAATTCGGTATGATTTTCTTGTAATTCTCTAATCACTTCAGAGATTCCCCTGCCTGTCTCCTACAAAGCAAGTGCGGTACAGCACATCAAGGACAGTTTGATACAGCCGTCTTTTATCACTGTTCAAAGTATCCTTCAGGTTTTTGAAGATCTGACCTGAATCAAACAATTGTGATGGAGAGGTAGCATTGATTTTTACTCTGTGATATGCCAGGGAAGCATTTTAAGAGTGATTTCAAAGATGCTAAAATGTATTCTCTTGGAATTACCCTTTTCAGGAAGGATGCTGAAGACATAGCAATTGTAGCTACTGTAAACCTGAAATTCAAGTGAAAGCTTATGGGGCTTGGAGCTATGTGAAGCAAAATCAAAGGAGAATTGCACTGATCCCTGTGAACTGAAAGGCTAAGGATAATGTGTGAGGAGTGGGACAGAGAAAGCGGGTAACAAAGCTTATGAAGGGAGAGGGAGGGTAAAAGAACTGACTTCATCCTCTTCAGATAAATACACTCCAAACTATTCCTCTTAATGCTTAGAAAACAGACAACTGAAGGTGTACACTTCAGATAACCAAAGGTAAGAGGCTACACTTCTAGAGTTTTGAAATCTTAATTTTTCCTCAGTCATCTGGCCTGAAGTGTGCAAGCTTCTTAATTCTGTTGTGCAGAGGACTCATTTCTTTTCTGTTTAAACATTTGATTTTCCTTTCTTATGGTAGTGTAATACAGTTCCATTAGTTCAAACTTATTCTTGTATAACTATTTATGCTTGACTACAGTGAATTTTATGTACAGATTTCAAGTTCACCCCCACTACTCAAGAAAGGGGTCTTTGCTAAGTTCAAAGTGCAATAACTTTTTGATTATCTTGAATCCTAGAAGAAAGTCAGYGGGCTTGGAGATCCAAACAGTGGTCTGCTGTCTAGCAGCTACTTGAGTTTCACGTTGATCTTTAGTTTGACTCTCCAATTTTGACATCAGCTTTTTTTTTTTTTTCCTGTGAGAACATTGTATAGGAAAGGATTGATACCAAGAGCTTTAGGGGCTGGTCCTACTGTGTGATACTAGGCAAGCCAATTCCCTGCCATGTTTCTTCCCTTGGAGGAAAAAGTTTACGAGGCCTGAACATAGCCCTAAGCGCAAGGCAACTCACGTTTGTGAAACACTAGCAAAAGCTTTTATAGCCCTGTTAACGGAAGTGGATTTATGCCAATTTGAACATTATAAGCTATTGGCCTACTGATCATATTGAGCTTTGGAGGTAAAAATGTTACAGARTATAAACCAGTATAACAGCATGGTTGTAAGCTGTAGTCATTAGAAGAGGGGGGAAAAAGTCTAGTCAAAACAACTTAAGGAGTGTTATTGCGGAGAGGCTGATAAGGCTCTCCGTTCAGTCGGGAAGGGATGTGATAGCATGCGGAGGAATTGTCATTCACATCTGGGAAAGGAGAAACGTGTTTCAGTCCTGCAACAACTCTTCATCATTGCTATATATTAAGAACAAATGTCACCCTTTTCACAGCTTTCCCTGAAACAGCTAAATAAACTGGATGTATTTATAGTCTGAAGGATACAAACACTGGTATTTAAAGCGCAGTTAGTGATTCATGGAAAACTGATAAACATTAATTTCAGGAACAATGGTGCTCAGCACTCGCATTGTACTCCCTGTAGCTGCTGCTGCTTGTATCTTGCCGGTTAGTCATATATCCTGAAACACCCAGAGATGTTCCCTGTGCTACGGCTCTGTTTTCATGAACATGAGTCTTGTCTTTAGGTATCTATCTTCTATTTTCTTAATAYTGTACTCGATATGCCTAGACAACAATACTTCTGCCTGAAAGACTGATTTGTAGCAGTTGCCACTGAGATGCTGGTAGATGAGCACGGTCATGACAAAAATCACTACTATAAGCGACACCTGGTTTGGCAGCTTTACAGAACACTGACAAAGCTTGAAAATAACTCTTTAACCCTAGGCTGGTCCTGTGTGTTACAGTTGAGGATTTTTGTTTTTTACTGCCTGTGCTCTGTCTGCCTTGGATAAACATAAGATTCCAGAACTGACAAACCAGAATCTTTCCTGAGCATTTAACTTCATATGAAAGAGGCTGTTTTTCTCTTGAACTCATTTCCTGAAACATTATATAACTTTGAGCAAGGGTAAGAACCTAAATACAGTTGGTACTAATCTTGCCTCTAAATTAAAACAATAAGGAGCTAGGCTCTGCAGTATAAGTTTGGGAAGTTAGAAGCTGTAGTTCTTGATTTAGATCRTAATTTTCTCTCCTAAATTTCCAAGGCTTGTCACTACTGTACTGCTCTGAGTAAATGCTCACAGCTGGGGAATGGGGATTTAGAAAAAGTCTTGGGGGGGGGGAGGTTTGGTTGCTTTTTCCAAGTTGAAGAACTGTCAAGTGTACAGAGATGAGGTTTGTGTGGGACTAGAAACGCCTTCCTCTGCGTGCCCTGCCCAGGAAGCCTGGAGCTGGCAGAGGAARGCCTCTGCAGAGGAGCGCGGCAGGAGCGAGCAACCAAACTGGCTCTCAGATGCCTTTTGATAGCATGTTCTTTTTGGTAGTAAAAGATCTCCTTTTTGATTCTGGAAGGAAAGTTTTTTTTTGTTGTTTTTTGGTTTTTTTGAGACACTATTTCCCCACATGCTAACAGAGCGCTCTTTCTGCTGCACTAGGAAGTATGAAGGCCCCTTCCACATCTTCTCTTCTGTGGTTGAKGCATGAAATCTTTTTGTCTATCCCTTTAGCTCCAAGTGCTCCTTGCCTTCACACAATGCCTGCAGACGAAGTATACTATGGCCTAGGATGAATTTTTCAATTTACTGAATGTTCTTAAAAATATTTCTTTTGGATCAGCCCCAAGAAACTATCTTCCTAGAAAAAACTTAACCAGTTCCCTGTTCACAGTAGCTTGTATGTAGCCAGTATAATCATATTTAGACTGCATACATGTTTCTCATTAATATGCCATTGATTATTAATATGGTTATACCAATTAAGGATGTGTCTTTCCTCTCCAGCTGCACCCAAATAGAGTAGCTTTTACATAAAACATTTAAAGGTAGATGAGAGATCTATTTCTAGATGGAACTAAAAATAGTTGATTCCCAACTCTATTACAAAAAATGTCAGTAAAAATAGTAATAGGAAATGGGTATATTC
The DNA here is from genome assembly GCF_003343005.1 of Rhea americana. NCBI lineage: Eukaryota > Metazoa > Chordata > Aves > Rheiformes > Rheidae > Rhea > Rhea americana. The sequence goes on along the minus strand of NW_028185261.1, from coordinate 3,560,985 downwards.
ACCAATGCTGGAACTGAGCTGGCTACCACAATGCGAGTGGCTGGGATAATTGATTGTGCATTGGCCATGGGCTTTGCTGTGTATGCAACAGAAGTGGTGGGTCTTCCCAATTTGAAATGAGCTAAGAAGGAAAGTAAGGTGCTCCTTGATTCACTAAGAAATGAGAGCTTCACAAATGCTAAAGAACATAGAAATGCTGTCTTTCTCTGGGTACTGTTATGGGCTGCATCTGACTGCTTGCTGTATCTGAAAATGTACGTGCATAGGGTTAATGCAGCTCCTGGCAGCGAGCTGTGCCTGTAATTCCAGCCCTTTGCCCTCAAGTCTTTGCTGCTTCCTGCATTCAGATCWGAAATGACAACTAGAAAATTGCTTAAGCTAATTACACTGTTATTGTATGTTCACTGGTCAATAACCTATACTGCTTGTCATAGGTAATAGAGATGGAAAGGAACGCTTGCATCATTTCAATTCAGCCCCAGCATCAAACACAAATCCTAACTTTCACTTTGGCTGTTTGTGCATGCAAAACAGTAAGCTCATTTTTTCAGCTCTGTTATTTGTGCACTTGTCAGTGATTTCATGGAAAGCTTACAGGGATAGTAGGACTTGCCCGAATACACACGTTTGGGACAAAGAATGAGAATACTGTTGCACTTCAGTGTGAATGGGATTATTTCTATCGCAATGGGCTTGCATAAAAATATTTGTAGCCCTCCCTATTGTTCGTTAACAACTGACTGCAACAAATAGTGAAGGGAAAGTTATGAACGAATGGTTCGTCTCCAACTCTGCTTTTCTTTTTTTTCTTTTTTTTTTAAAAGTACAGTACTTCTGAATATTGCAGGTGAAGAATGTTTTTGGTCTGTGAGGACTGACTTCATGCAGTAAACTGAAAATCTATGCCAGATGCTTTCAGGTGAAAACTAGCATAGCTTTAATGACACCCCTGACTTATGGACTGGTCACAAAAGAGGGCTTCTGAGTTCTTGGTGCAAAGGACCTGAGAACTTTAAAGGTGCCAGGTGCACATCAGGATTCTGCAATGATTTCAAATGYTGCTTGCTGGCACTGGGAATGTCTCTGGACATGGATACTTTGGCAACTAGTAAGAGATCCTAGTTAGCATGATGATCCTGTAAAGTTTCTGAAGTGTATGAAATGAGGAAATGACATCTTCAGAAGGGTGTTAGCAATGGTCTGAAATTACTCTGGGGATGTCAAAACATAAACTAAGTGGTCTTCTATACCATTTGTGTGTTTTCCTGCAGAGAAAGGAATGAAGATCTGAGGGAGGGAAAAGAATACGTATCTGATGTATTTAAATACATCTGCTTTACTCATTCTTGTGTTGGTTTCTTGTGTGTGGAAGAAACCCCAAGCTATGGGGTTGGCAGGGTACAGACTGTCGGGGGCCAGGCTGCCTCTGCTGCTCCTCTCTCTGGTGGCTGTTAAGCAAACTCTCCTTTTCAAAGAGCTGTTTAAGTTCCTTATGTTAGGTACATATTGGCTGAAATGCATAGTACTCTGAGGTATTGACATGAGGTAGATTTCTCCACGGATGACTGAGAAGACTCAGATTTTTGAATATGCTTGGAGCTGGATGCAAGTACTCRGTAGGAATCCTATTCTTGATAGCCTGTCACTGTTAAGGTGTATCTGAAGCTTTGGGGACCAAAATTTAGACAAATCTGGTCTCAAATCTGTTAGAGGACTCGCTTTTATTGGTGTTGCTTATTAGCACATTATATTCCCTCTCATTAGGGAAATTCACTTTTGGGRCAGCCTCCAGTTTTGGCACTTATTATTTTGCATTTTAATTTTCTCCTGACATTTCCCTGCTCTTGAATATCTTTTCATTTATTATTTTCCAACTTTCCCACAGCAATTTTTCCTTTTACCTCCACATTCCCTGTGTCAAAAACTAACATGAGAATTGCCACTGTTAGGCTTTAACTGACCAATTAGGTCGGCAGCGTCATTGTTTTTGTGTTATATCCCAGCTCATGTGATGTGTGGGGTCATATGTTAGTTCCTGGTGGATTATTTTTGTACRTACTGGTGCCAGTATCCTTCTGGAGGTTTCTGTTTGTTTGGTGTCCTGTGTCTGTGCAATGCAAAGTTGTGTTCCAAATAAGCCACTGGAGTTAGGTGGAACTACTGAAATAGGACAGACACCCAATACCACCGCCCTACGTTTATCAGATATGCCGAGCCCGGAGCAGACTTCTGCAACTTGCGTAGCTGGGACATTAAGTAGGCTATATTTCTTCTAGTCACTCTTCTGTTGCTCTTGCATCCTATTCCAGCCTAGGAATAGCCTCGGAATGACTCCGAAAGCTGTTTGTTTGCATGCAGAGCCCACACGGTTCCCATACTCTGGCTTCCTCTATCCAACTCTAAAGGTCGTACCTCCTGCTGGTGGATGCTGCTGATTGCAATGAAAATATGTTATTGCTCTCCTCCACTCTCAGCCTTTCTTTAGGTCTTTCCTTTTCCAGTGGGAATATTTCCTTCAGGCATATGAATGAGAGATTCTTKCTAGGAAGCGAGTAGCAGAATTGTATTGGCATATTGTCACTTGCCTGAAAGAAGCTCCAGAAATGCATGTAACTAGTTGCATTTCACGTCCTTGGAAATGAGGTATGCTGAAARTGTTAAATCAGGTTATCTGTATATTTTTCAGAGAATTTGCTAGAGTGAGCCCAATATACACTACTTAGCAAGATCCTTAAGACAGTTGACTGCTCCTGTAAAGTCCATTTTGCCATACACTAGTGAAAGAAAGGATTTTTCTTCCCCCTCTGGAATCTGGCRGTGGGCTTAGGGACTTAGAAACGCYCATTCCTTTGGATGCAGCATCCATAAGGCTTTGAGGCTCTCCAAGTGAATCTGTTTGCCTTCTTGYCTAAGTTCCTTATAGGGAATTGCTGGCAATGTTTTAGGCAGTTGCTTACTGGAGACAGACTTCAGCAGAGCAGGATTTCTGTTCCCAACCAGTTTGGGAGTGATTGCAGCCCCAGATCTGCGATAGCAGATACTGCTGTCTGTTTATCCCAGGTAGGTTCTCCTAGATCAGCATGGATACCTGCCTCAGAGGATCCCAAGGTGATGCAACACTTGCATTGCTCCTGTGATTTTGGCAGCAAGGAAAGCAGGTATATTTTGAATGCATGTGGGAGAGCTTCACGCTAGGATAAGGAACAAGCTGAAAGCTTGTCTGCCTGGGAAAACCAGTTGAGCAACACATGTGTTTTGGTGTTGCTTAAATAACCCTCTTCAAAAGCTAATTCTGATTAATCCAAACATAAACAGTCCGTCTTTGGGATGGCAGTAGTTTGTTTACATTTCTAATGAGCTAAATGTGAGAACTATGGTTTCATTTTTCCCTGCTATTACTGTCCTAAAAGAGTGCAGCAAGCTGAGAGCACTGGTTCTGCTGATGGGCCAAAACTTCATGCTGACACAAAGCTGGCTGTTACCCTCTGACGAGGACATTGTGTATACAGGGTTTCTTTTGCCATTAAATCCAAAGTCAAAGCACTGGAAGTTTGTAGTGTGGCATAGGTAGGTCTGTCCCCATCCCTCCTGCAGGGATCTTACATGACATGGAGACAGAAGCCTGTGCCTTCACTCTTGCTCCATAAGGCTAAGGAAGCCTGTAATTTTCTTTCTCTCTCTTTTTTTTATATATATATTTATTTATTTTTTTTTAATTTTCAGGATCAGTATTAGTTTCAGTGTATTTCTTGCCTAAAGCATAGCTTAATGGTGGTGCTAGTTCTGCAGTGATGTAAAGGTGAGATTAGGCAAATAACCACTTGATAGCTGACCCACAGAGCTGATTATGTGTGTGTGCTCTCACTACTTCACAGCTACGGATTAAGGCAGTTTAAACACAAAGTTGAAATCTCAACTTTTCTTGTTTTGTCCCTATAGCAGGCTAAGAACATACACACGGATTTTTAGCACCTGATCCACAATGAATTGTTGGGGTCATTTGTGCGATTTACATATGAGTAAAGCATTTACTTAAGCTGGCCAAGCAGGCTGTGGTAGGGGAAGGCATCTCTGGTTAGCTGTAACATTTCACTTTGACTTTTGAAGTGTGTAGCCACCATAAAAATAGCTAAATTTTGAAATGAAATAATAGTTAAAAGTGAGAACAATGCTCTACTGCCATGACTTTTGATAATTTGTTCTTAAAAGCTACTTGCTGAAAGGGATATCTGGGGAGAGGAGTATGGAAACAATTCTCTTTGCTYCACCATTTGTATTTAGCGGGTAAAAAAGGTTTAAAAATAAATCTCTGCAAAGTTTTAATGATCAGATTTTCCCATTCTCTGAACTCATTCAAGCAAACTTTAAAATGCTCTTACAGTTGATATTTTAATTGCTCTTTCATGTTTTTTTAGCATGTTTCAGTTTTTTTAGTATGAATTTTACGTGATAAAGCATATTAAAACCACTTTCCTTGATACAATTTCTTTAACAAGAGGTACTCTAAAAGGAACTATGGTAATTCATTTTTCATAGATAATATTTCTATTTCTTATGTTGTCATGCTTGTGCTTTAAGATATTGTAGTGAATATAGGACTTAATTAGGAAGAAAGACTGATTTGCTGTCCTATGCAGAGGAGGGATATTGCAGAGAAGTCCTAGTGTGAGAAAATAATTAAAATGCTAATGAATCTGGCCTAAGCAAAGGTGTTTACCCAAACAGACATGAAGGAAAGGATTGTGGTTTAAAATTGCGATAGCAGATCAAAAGGAATCTGGAATATGATTGCAGAAGGAAATTAAATACATAATATTAAAGCATAATGAATTTAACCGAAGGTTTTGTAAAAAACATACAGAAGTAGGCATAGAAATAGATGTAGATGAATGTTTGAGATGAGCAACTCATGTAATGTTTAAACATGTTAATGAAAATGAGTGCTTTTCTCTGCCAAGAATGATGGAATTTTTTCTATATAAATACAAAGTGCTGATCTGTGGAGACAGAAGGACTAGGCAGCGATGGCATGTGGATTGCTGAGAGCTGGATTTGTTAGATTCCTTCRTTTCCAGCTTGTCTTGACTGAGACGTGACAAACTCTTGCTTTCCAAAGACTCTTCAGTCTTGATCTCCTGGCATTAAGTGAGTCAATATTTAGGCACCCAAACAGCTTGGCCTGAGTTTTCTAGAAGGAACACGCAAGGGGGAATTGGAGGAGGTTGGCTTGCTGATGTCAGGACTGGAATTGCTGCTGTTTAACTTCACCTGCCATTGGGACATGGGAAGCAGATAGTGGCCCAGGAGCTGAAGATATCTTGGTGGTAGCTGGAAAGACAGGAGAGCGGTGTCAAGCTGCTCTACAGGTGACTGTATCCAAAGCCATAAATAGTGGTATCCCCCCCCCCATAAGGTAGGGGCAGACAGGAGCTGTGTCTACCTGTTGCTTGACCCCTCAGTGCTTAGAGAAGTCTTGTGCGGATCAAGCATTTTGGTGCAACTGCGCTACATAGCATACAGAAGTTCCTGCTCCGCAGCGAGCCCAGTACGGGAGGACCTGTGGTCATTCTCCTACCGTTTTCATCTCAGAAGCTATTTTCAGAACAAAAATGATGTTGCTTCGAGGGTAAAACAATTTGCACACAAGAAACGGTTTTGCCAAAATCAACAAAGTGTTTCAGAGTCTTCCAGGTTTGCTTGAACACAAAGGCTGACTCAGAGCGGTGACTCACCACCAGGAAGCCGCCAGTCCGAGCCCTCCTTATCGGCTGTTACATCTGGGGTGTGGGAACGAGGGGTGGGGTGGGGTGCGTGTTGGTGGAGGAAAGGTTGAATGTTATGACAACTTCCACTTCTTGGGGAAAGAACGGGAAAATAAAGTCATCCCTCCTGCATCCTTGCTGATCGGCAACTGGCGTTGTTTTAATACTGGAAGCACATGAATGCTGTAGGTTCATTGATGGCAGGACAGTAAATCTGTCCTTGCGTGCAAAGTGTTAATTGCTCCTGGGAGTTTCACAGGTGAGGAGGGCTGTCAYTGCTAGCTCCTCTGAGCTCTCACCGCCTGCCCCCCTGCTGCAGCTGCACCTCCTCGCTGCGTGGTGTCCCCCATGCACGGTGGCAAAATGRGAACTTTCACTGGGGCTTTTTGGAAGGAAAAGGTGCTCCGGGGCCTGGGAAACTACCAGTGAGTGATGCACAGTATCTSTCTTGGCAAAAGGTATGGAAGGATGTGGAGAGGATCTTGTGCCTTGAGTGYTGCTGCATCTGATGCCCTGGGCTCCTTCAGTCCTTCCCTGCTCTGCAGATAGAGAGCTGGGTTCTTCTAAGCTTTAGAAGACACTTTATGGTCTATTCCTATGGCATATTACCACCCCAGKTATTTCACTAGCATCTCTTCTGCTATTAGCTTCCCGAATGCCCAATGACTGGCTAGGTCTGTACCTGACAGTTGATGTTTTTAGYTTTAAGTGGCCTCTGCATCTCCTACCTCTATAAATGAAGGTTTTTCTCACGACCTGGGTATGTATGGCCCAGGACAAATGATCCTAACTTTAGCTTGTGCCTGACCTGTTCTCTCCAGTGTGCCCAGGATTAGCAATGAGAGCTTGAAGGTTTTAATTTATTCTGGCCTGCCTAGGTGCTCACTGCCGCGAGCTTTCCGCATGCCTGCTTCCCTGCGGATGGCTTTGCTGGTTGGGTCATGTCTCTGGCATGCTGCTGGTCTCCGCTCGGAGCYGGCTGCGCCGTTTCCTGCTGTCCCGGTCTCATGTGTAAGCATGTGCCCAGGGTGGACAAGGGTGAGGAGTCCCCGCCCAGGCTGCACTTTCCCTTTTACCTCCCAGTTTCATGTGCAAGCATGTGCCTGGGGTAAATGAGGGTGGTGATTAAAAGCAGACAAGTGAAAAAAAAACATGCAAGAACCTTCCTAAGGCTGGGATCCAGCGAGACAGATGTTCCCAGGAAATGGCTGCTTCAGGGTGATCCAAAGGCACTGGGGCAGATCAGGGAGATGCACCCAAGCCAGCCTGAAGCGAAGCTGCTGGAATTGCAGTCCAGCTCCGGCTGCACGTGCGTGGTGCAGGAAGCCTGCGCCACTGCGGTACTGCCGCGTCAGAGTTACCTGCTCTTGGGTTTCAAGCTGGTTGTGCTGAAGTGCTCACTGAACGTGCGGAGCTTCATCCAGCACCGTTGGGTGCTTTGGGCAACTATTTGCATTAGGAGGAAYGGCAAGCAACAACTGTGCTGCGTGATTAGGAGTGGGAGAGGTATGATGACTGCCCAGCTGGAAGGGAACGTGGCTTTGCTCACAGCGTAGTGCCCTTCAGAAGCGATCCTCTGTGCTTATCCTTGAAGATCACTTCGGATTTGACCACGCTAGAGTTGCTTGCTGATTTCTGCTTAGTGTACTGAAGTATATGCAGGAATTACAAACTTACTTGCAAGCATGTGCTTGAAATCCCATGTCTATAGCAATGTTTGCAGAGTAAAAGAATATGGTCTCTATAATAAACTCAGTTTTGTGAGATGTTGTGGCTGTAGCTGTGCGACCTTGATGTCTAAAGGAACCCAGGCAAGGGGATGCTGATCGTGCCCTGTCCCAAACATCAGTGACACCAGCTGCTAACTATTGAATTAGGCACTGTTCGACTGACCGTTATGCCTGCTGCAAAATAACACAATCTTCTGGCTTTTCTCTCTTTGAATTCAAAGCCTTGCCAAAAAGATGCAATGCATAGCATTTCTGCTGGGAGCAAGAAAGGATATGTATTTTAAGAAAATGAGTAACTTTGCATATTTTTGCTGCTCTTCCGGGCACTTCTCTGCTCAAGTCCTATTTCTTCCTCCTCTTGATCTTTTGTTGAAGATCATAATCCTGTGTTTACATCTGTCTGTTGCCATAGAAATAACTGGTGTTGCTAACCAAGCTTGAAATTTCCTTAAGGGACAAAGGAAAGGGCTATTTCTTTTAATTCTCTCATCTGAGTGAAATTAGGCTCCAGATGGACTTCTCTTTAAAGGTCATGACTTAGCTCCTTTACTGTAATACAAAAGGCAGGTCCTTTCAGTGGCACTACGGTAGTGCGCTCTCGGGATCACGGGCCCAGCAGAGCGGGCTTCTGTATCCCGCCTCCAAACGCGCTTCAACCCTGAGTCAAAGCGCCCACGGGAGAGTTCAAGCTTCCCGCCCATCAAAGCTTTGCTTTCTTTATTGGTATTGAAAGCTCCTACCTGTAAGGAATCAGCCTAAAAATGTCAGCGCCCTATTCGGATGAGAGCTATTACCGCTTTATAGCTCCTGTCACTGCTCACCTAGGATTTGAATGAGCGACCTACCAGTGGGCATCAGGTGTGCCAGGCCACAGCAGCCTGCTCAGGTTTGTTTCTGAAASTCCTGGTTTCTGTCGGCTGCTCTGCCACTGTTCTGTCCACACTTTCTAATATCTTTAGCTTTACCTGCATCAAACTTCTTATTTTACTTGAAAGCAAAAACTAAAATGGTATCACCCACTCTTATTTAGCTTGCTGAAAATGTTAATTTTATTTAGGAGRGGGGTGGCTTAACTGCCAAAAGGCAGTTTCTCCCACTGTAGGGAGAAACAAAGTGGAGTATTGTACAGAGCGATGCAAATATATGAGGAAGTTTCAGGCGTGAAGGGCAGCTGCTTTACATCCAGTGTGTGTGCAGTGTGAAAACAGTTCAGGTTTGGGCCGAACAATCTTCTAACTTGCTAACTATTTTTTAAAGAAATAGGACAATTTTATGAATTCTTAGCCTCTGGCCTACTAATTTTAGGTGATCCCTGTGATTAATAGACAAAGCCCCATCCTGGTGGGCGAGGGCAAYGGTGTCCTCTATCTCACGGGTCCTTGCTGAAGCACCACTTCCTAAGCCTTCGTTTTGCCCTCCTTCATCCTGCTTTTTCCCGAGTGCTGCTTTGTGTCCTTTCCCTCTTGTGTTGAATGAAATCCTATTGTTTTTTTTTTTTTTGCAGTTCACCTGTTCCTCCCCCTTTTTTTTTCTGTGCTCCTTCATATGTCAGTAGCTCTTTGACATTTTTTTTCCCTTAAAATGCTGCAGGATCAGTGATTTGGGTTCTGAATATCAATATTTCAGCTGTGGACCTCCATACTTATTACAAAAACCACTCTCTGATATAACTTTATAGCTCTTTGCTGAGGTAAGTAAATATCCTGTATGTGGCTAAACTGAGCTCACTTTTCTTGAGGTAGTAAAATCCAAAGTTGAAACAGGCAATATAAAGGAAGGATCCCCCAATAAGCAGAACTTCCTATATTAATCCCAGTTTTACCGTTTGTTTTAAAATTGTCTGCATTGCAGTAATACAATGTTCATAATGGAAAGAATAAAGGAAAGAAGCAACACGATTTTTATTTTTTTTAWAAAAAAGTAATGTTGCACTTCTGATCACAATCTCTGGGTGTTCCTATTTTGATTTTATCCTCATTGGATTGTGTAATCTTAGCAATCTTTGAAACAAGATAGTAACTGTATATAAATCCATGTCCCCATGCTCCTTTGAGCTCCATGGGGCTCCACACCCAGGTCTAGGACTGAGACCTGCCTGAGAAGTGCAGCCCCTACTATAGGCAGTGTGTTRCCTCAAGTTTCCGAGTACTTCTGCACTCTTAGTCACACTCCTATCGGTCATGTTGATCTGCAAACACTGGGATTCCTGCTTGTGGGGAAAAAAAATTATCTATCTCTGTGGCACCAGATACTTAGAGAGGGCAAAGACTGAGCACATTTGAAATTGTTTCATCACAACCAGCAGAGCTTTTTCATCTTTTAGTCTTTGCATTAGGTTTATGTTGGGTTAGGAAGCGGGGCGCAGCAGGGGGGAGAGGGGAGAAGGTGGGAAGAGCAGCAGAAGTGGGGGGAAACGTGCAGTGTGTCTGTCCCACTTCTCTGGGTTTTGGTCAGAGAGGTCTGTCTGGAGGCCAAGCTGGACGCTGCTCTGCTGTGGAGTCTGTATCCCCAGCTGTGCTGACCTTGAAGTATCCAGATGTCTCCATATTTTGTGTTGATCACTCAAACAAATAGATGATGTTAGAAAATCATGTTTAAGACATGCTGGGGAGCAACAGTTGCTTTCCATAACTTTAAATGCAGAGCTCTTCGCAACGTGCATTTCTTTTCCTTCTGCTATCAGTCACCAGTTTTGGGGAGAAGTTGTTTGCCAACTATGTTAGAGAGAGAAATCTGCTCTTGATT
>NW_028185261.1:3518329-3550739 GCF_003343005.1 Rhea americana | reverse complement strand
AAAAAAAAAAAAAAAAAAAATAGCCTGAAAACCACAGGGCGAGAATGACAAGAAGCAGAGCCAGCTCGTCTCCAGCTTTACTTCCTGTTTTTCTGGTTAATAGTGATTTTTGGGTAATGTCTGTGTCCAGACAACTTGAAAGCATCACAGTAGTGAACAAGTCTAACAAGGCCAGGTTTGAGTCTAATTCTGCTTCTAGGGAGGGACAGATTTGTCCTTTCAAAACCTGAGGTAAGTGCAGAATGAGGCTATGACTTGCTCTGTCTGTTGCTAATGATCTCTTGTAAAGAAAACAGATGTTAAATACAGATTTTTTGGAAGCATAATATACCAGTAATCTTACAGACTGGAATTCGGTTGTAACATGCTGACCTTTAGCAGCCTTTCATAATTTGTTTGTAACTTTCTTGTTTAAAACTTGCTTTAAAAAAACACCCAAACTCTTTCATCTTTAATTTTGCATGGAATATCCTTAAATGAATGTGAAGTCTTCTATTTTTTGGATTTTTTTCCCCTTTAGGCTTGTCTTTTTTAGTGTAGTTATGGGAAAATTGGAAGCAAATATTCACTGAGTTAATTAAAGTCAGTATTTAAACAGGTAAGGGCAGCAGTCCCATAAAAATATGCAGTTGGAAGCAAAAATAGAGAAAAACGTATATACTGCGGACCATGAAGTGAAATAGCCGCTTCGGCCTGGAGAGCGCTGGGAGGGCAGCRTCTGCCCTGCGGACAGCGAGAGGAGGGAGGATTTTGCCTTCTGCCTCTTGGCTTGCCTTAGCATTATCTCAGCGGTGAGCTCAGCCCGACCCTGCTGGTCCGTTATCTGATGTGAAGGTTGSTGCTGGCTTCCCTGGTGCTTGGCTTCCTGTATTTATTGCTTGGGGGCTCCTTGCTTGGACAGGAGCGTCTGTAACGTCCCCCCCCAGACAGAGTTGTCACAGATGGGAGTTGGCTTTTGGAGAGCTGTGGGATGTGTGTGTGTTTTCCCCCCCACCCCCCCCACCCCGGGACTTTGGATGTTACTGAAGTGCTGCTTGAACACTACCTGTTGCACGTGGACCCAGGACTGAGTCACTGGCGGTGACTAGTGTGTTATCCCATGATCTGCAGTGCTTATTCTAAATCTGTCCCTCCTCCCCTCSAATTTGCTACTAAACATGTTAACTACTTTTCCTTAGAATATAGTTAAATGTTTTCAAACCCATTTCACGTGGATAGCACATAGGGTGAAACGTTTCACCCTGGGTTTACATATTGATTCAATGGAGGATGAAGTGGTGTCCTGACTGCCCTAACTGCCCTAACCCTTGAATACTTTAAATTACCCTAGAAGCTGTAATTATGCTCTAAATAAGGTGATGACTAAAAATGTATTTCTTAATTCTTTTCCTGTTAAAGATAGAAAACCTTGGTTTAATTTCAGTGGATAAGATTTTTGTTTGTTYAGGCATGATTTCAGCAGCGTGTTAAATTCAGAGGGGCACTTGCACCTATGACCGTAAGCTTTTGGCTTTGCTCTAGCCACCTGAAGTGCAGGGAACTCCRATTCTCCCTGCAAGTCAGGAGCCTGGGAGATGTAATCCCCACGCAAAGGTGCTGGGTGAGAGAAACCAGCCTCTTTCTCGCCGTGCTTATGGATGGGAGTCCTGAACACTAGCTCTCTTCCTTCTGACTCTCAACTTGCAATTAACTGCAAGTACTAGTGTCACCAGCTGGACTCTTATTTGCACGGCCACAGATTGGGCTGCCCTCCTGCAGAGGAGCACAGCTAGTCACAGACTCAAATGTCAGCTGAGGACRTAGTAAAGGCAGAAATTCATTATTTTGTAAGTTGTTGTGTAATGTGGGCTATAGAGGGTGTTCCAGGAAGCCACACTTTGGCACCTGYTGATCACTTTCTTGGGCGTCCTTGGAGCGAGGGTCAGCTTATCGCAATGCGATGCTGAGCGGCAGGAGGCTGGGAAGGTGATGTCTGACTTGCTGTGCTTTCAGCAGAGTGACTGCTCACAGCAACGTGCAAAACACAGGAAAAGAGTGAGAGGAATGTGCTCAACAGCTGTTGAGCAAAACCCAGCTCCTTTCAAAGAAAGTGACCAAGTAACACTGCTGAAAACACTCKGAGCTTTAGCCTTTGCCGAGCGAGTGCAGGCTGGTGGGAGAGGCGCTGTCTGATGAGGCACTCGCCTCCTGGAGATCCACCTGTCCAGGTAGTCACCGCGGGCTGTGGCAGTGCTGTAAGAGCCGTTGTCTCTGTGCTAGGTAAAAGGGGAGGTGCTTTTTTTTTTTCCTTTTTTTTTTGTAAGTTTGAAACCTTTTGAAACACTAACTGTTTTGCACTCATGTTGTGTTGCTATTGCAATTCTCCTTCAGGCACACGGAGGTAATAGCTGGCAGGAGCTGCGCACGACTGCTGAGTCAGAAGAGGTGGGCRCTGGTGCGGGTGCTCCTGCAGGCCCCTGCTTTCCTGGCAGAGGAGCCTAACGTAGCAGGGCCCCCCGAAGTGCTGATACCACCAGCTTCCACTGCTCTGGGCACCGGCCTCGCATCYGAGGCTGGCTCCTCAGACCTATTTTCAAAGTCCATGCTCATGCTGTAAGAGTGAAGCCAAAATATATACTCTTATTTGAGAAAGCAAGCAAAAAGCCCTGCACTCTGCGGTGTTTCTGTTGTCCTGAGCTCAGCTGTGAAAGCCTTCACAYGCTGCTCAGCCTTGCACCCTGAACACAAGCATTGCCTTTCTGCATGATGGCAAAGTGCCAGCCTCCTGTCCATACTGGTGACCAGTACCAAATGCTTAAGGAAGGGTCTGTGAAATGAGATGTGAGGAGAAGGCTTTTCTCTTCTTCTTCACGCTATCTTCTGGCTCTCAGGACTTAGACTTCTTGAGCTCCGTGTTGCATCCTTGTGCTCTGTGTCATTACCTTGACCTGKTGTTTGCCAACAAGTTAGAAAGAATTAATCCTGACTTCCTCTAGAAGGGACACCTGTTGGGTACAGTGGTCTCTGTTCTGCACTTCTGTCTGCAAGGACATGATTATCCCACTCTACTTGGCATTTGTGTTCAGCTTTTGCCCCACCCTAGACATCAAAAAATGGGATAGGGTCCAGTGGAGGACCACCAAGATGATCAGAGGATGGAAAGACTTGACATATGAAGAATGATTGAAGGAACTGGGTTTGTTCAGTGCAGGATGAGAAGGTGCTGGGGGAGCTAGTTGGTCTTCCAAAGCCTGAAAAGCAGTTTTAGAGAAGATAGGTACCCTTTTCACAAGGATGTGCAGTAACAGAACAAGAGACAGTGTCCACTAGCTGCTTTGGGGGAATTCTGTCTGGTTACTGGAAAAATTCTTCATTATGAGAACAACTAGACTTTGGAGCAGGCAGCCCAGACAACTGGTGGACTTTCTCTCACAGGAAATATTCATTTTTCCAGGGCCTGAATAACCTAATCTAAGGCCCTGCTTCCAACTGCAGATTGGATTGGACGATCTCCGGAGCTTCCTTCCAACCTAGACTTTTCTATGATCCTCTTCCATGGCCTCTGTGAGCCACTGAATTCCTGAAAGAAATCTGGGGCGGATTTATTTTGTGCAGACCTGAATTACACACCAGGAATCTGTCACTGGAAAAGTGCTGAGGTCACATTAGTACTCTGAAAATACTGCAATTTGGAGTGATGAACACTTTTAGTGCGTGTTTGTTACCAGTTTCTTCAAGTCCATAAACTGGAAAAAGCGAGCCTTTTTCAATTAAAAACAAATGGCCTTCCTAGTTTCCATTCATTATTTTTCATGTTGGGCTATGCAGCAGATGTTTGTAGTGATTTGACACAGGATAAGAAGCATCACTTCTCCAGAGAGTTCACTGTATGGTGCACAGATCCCCTATTTTTATTTGGAACCTGCTTTCTGGGGGTTGTTCTTTGACTTCTTGTTTGTAAAACTGAAGGCGAAGGTGTTGAATCTATACCAGCCTCAGGCATACAGTGCCAGATGAACAAATTGCTTCCCTTGTGGGAATGCTGTGGATCATAAGCAGTGGAAAATGGCCTGTAATAACATGGGAGTTTATATTTATTTAAGAACTTTTAAGCACTTCATTTTTATATCTTAAGATGTAGAAAAAAAATAAAAACACGTGGAAAGCAAACACTACAGTAGCTGAARTCAGATTGACATGCTGCTAGAAGTACTTGGCGGGGGAATGCTGGACAGTGTTGGAGATGAACTGGCATTTAGGAGCCTTGTATGGACTTTGCCAAGTGCAAATGTGGTAACCTAGAAAATGGAGAGAATTCATCCTGTGTGAATAAGTGCCACACATACTGTTAATGGGATTTCTGCCATTGTACCTGGGAGCTGACTGTGATTCATTGAAAATACATTTTTTAGTAAAACTTGGAGCATGTTAGGCTGATGTCAGAAACAAAGCTAAATCCTGAGTATAGTAACAGCACACAATATTCTAAATTTGCTTAAATTAGAAAATGAGTGCTACATTCATACACTGAACAGCTACAGTGATCTCTTCACAGAGCTGCTGCTTGCTTGGTTACAGTCTGAGCCCAGCAAGCTTTTCACCACCATTTACTTTGCAAAAGAAATGTGGTTCTATAGAGAAATTCGTTTGAACTAAAAAGTTTGTATTAGAATTAGGTCTTGGGCTGGATCTTTCCCTGTTCGACTATTTGTGAAGCTGCTCTCTAAGCTGTAATATTAGGCAGAAGAACSTAAAGAAGCATGGGGTGAATTTAGTTATGTTGGCAGGTTCCCTCTATCATGCAGAGATCCAAGTCCTGAATTATTTGCACTGCATATGTGTTGGTTTACACCCAAGGTATGCTCTGGAGCAAACTAAATGGATCTCAGCGTGGGCAGAGACCAGRATTTTCTGATCCGCTTCCAGCTGTGGACAAGAAGATAATATGCRTCAGAATCCAGGACCCACATGAAATACAGATGTGAGTCAATCTGCACGAGCAGTTCCAAGGATTGGCAGCTGGTGTGAAAAGCAGCGCCACTGTAAAATTACCCTCAGCAGCTTCATCCTGCCGTAACAAATAAACCAAGAGGAATATGTACTGATTCTATTATATCTTCAATTGTGCTGGAGCATCCATGTGTGAAAGCACATCAACTGGCACACAGTGGTTGTATCAATATATTAGAAAATCAAATTACCGTTTCCAGTGCTAGAAAGCATTAGGCTGTATGTACAGCGTTGACTTGGCTGTCATCAGTGCTTGCATTATTACCCTAAACTTAACTTGTGTCACAAAAACAAAGTAAAATTCTTTGTATGGATCTCTCCCACTAATGTCCTTTGCAGCTGTATGTGAACTGTGAATCTCTTCTTGTGTTTCTTCTTCTTTTTTTTTTTTTTTTTTTTTTTTTTTAACTGTAAAGGAGGGGAGACTATAGAGTGAAAGGGGAAGAGAACACCTCGACATAAAACTGTCTTTTAATGATGTAGTACTTGGAGTCCTGCGTCCTTTTACGGCGCCTTCTTTGACACGCGGTTGACCAATGCATTTTGACCTTCCTGATGCAGCAAATGCTGACTTGCTTAGAGTGATCAGTCTTTTGATTCCTGGGAAGAAGTGAAGGTCAGAAAATCCCATCAACTATGATATTCATTTCAAAGGTGTCAGCACTTCTGTTAAGACATAAAAATCATGTCAGAGCCTAGGCATGCATTTGTTCTTATTTTTCTGTAAAGCTGAGAAAATGACAATAATAATGACTTTTGTTTCTCTATTCTATAAATCTAGAATGCTATTAAGTGTCAAGATGATGACTAATTTCTCTTCCATGAAACATAAGAAGGAAATAAAAATACTTGTTACTGGAGTACCTGAGCAGTTAGATTTGAAAGCTCTCCCTGACATTTGCTATGTGCCTTATAAATGTAAAGCAAGAGCATTGTATCAAAGGGATTATAGGGAAACAGAACAGTATTGATCAGAATGACTGTCAGCAGCCTTATTGCACAGGTTACCTATCCCTTATCAAGTCACTGTTGCAGAGAGGAATTGGAAGGACACCTATCAGGTAGCTGTGTGTGTATTTCTAGATATCTCCTCTCAAGTTCAGGGACAGCACAGGAAAGTGCAATTCTTAGTAGTCACGAGCTGAATGAAGGATGGAGTGGACAGTGAAAGAGAATGGAGAAAAATTAGATAAGCTAAATATAGAATTAGAAAGAAAACAAATGACATGATAGAGGAAAGAGATTTTCCAGAAGAATGCAGGCAATACACAGTTTGTCATGTTTTCTACACAGCTGCTGTGGCGCATGATGGAATTGTTCAAGGTCAGAAGACATTACGTTATCATAAAAAGGGTGGCAGCTTTTAGCTGTATGCTTCATCTGTACTGATGAAAGTCTAGATGTAGCTAAATCTTCCAAGCAGTGTAGGCAGTAAGATGCAGCTCAGGCCAAAGTTGTGGAAGGGCATTTAAAATACTTAAGAGATCTGGGTTGCATACCMAGCAGAGATTATTCCTGCAATTTCTTGCTAGAGACCAAAAGATAATATGCAGCCATTTTTAGTGGGGATTTGTCATACTGACCTTGAACTGATGTCTAGGCTTCTGGGGACTATTAAAGCAAGGGGGGGCAATGGGGTTTGGACAGAAGAAGGAAGGTCTGAACAAAGTATCTGTACAAGACCAAAACAGAGGTGCCAATGGATTGGATAAAAAGAAGGGAATAGGGAAAGAAGTCTTTAGAGGAATGATTACCCTCTTAGGCATGTGAAAATGAAGAAGGTGGGTTTTAATGAGAGAAGAAAACCAGGAGAGTTCTGGAAGATGAGAGGAGATTTTTGGTAGACAACACAGCGGCGGTGATGAAGGTGATTGGCAGATCAAGAAGGATGAGGATGGAATCTGGATTCCAAACTTGGGTAAAGAAAAGACAAATAGGGGTTTTGTGAAAGGTTCAAAATATAAGTGGGCAAAAGGAACTCCCTTCAGGAGCAGGCAGCTGTTGGAGATGGTCTATTTAATGAGTTTAAAGATAAATGAAAGGCAATAGCATAGGCTGGAGACCAGTCTAGATCTAAGGGAATATCTGTTCGAATGGCATCAGAAGAGACCGGGAGTAGACAGAGTTGGATGTGGAAGCAGGATTTGTGCTGCTAGGAGACTGAAGAGAGGCAGAGGGGCATATAGTTGGACATTAAAGAAGCAGAGGAACAAAATTAGCAAAAAATGCTGCTTTTCTGCCATACTGTATGATGGAATGATCTAAGTAGTATGGGAGGTAGTAAGTCATCAGAAAAGCAAGTGCTGGGAGGGGAATTACTGGCCCAGCTTCTGTTTTAACCCTAGAGATCAGAGATGTTAAAAATACCTTTGAACTCAATCCAGCCTGAAGGGGTAAAGCTTCAGCATTGCATTTACCTCTGGATGGGGAAGATTTGCAACAATACTGAGCCAGGCCTGCACCCAGCAAGGATCGTGCTGACTTTTTCTTCTCAGCTAGGCCAGGTTCGATGCATGTCCTATTGCACAGAGGAGGGAAAGTTATTTTAACAAACAAAGCGGATGGGAATCTGTGAAGTCAATAATTAGAAGACTTCCAAGTTGTGCCTACCGAATAGACACAATGTGAAAAGATATTTTGCACACTGTGAAATCTGTGAACGCTTCCCAGATGGCTTTGTGTAATCAGTCCTGTATTTCTGGGCTTCTAGTTAGGACATACACAGAAATCCTTCCATGTAGCCCTACCTATGCTCTGGGGAAGAATTGCCTTTGAAAGGGAGATTGGCAAAAGCTTAAAAAAAGCTGATGTGACACACTTGTTTAGAAGTCAAGTACAGATTAGGGAAATTCCATTATTGAGACAACAAGAGAAATGAAATAAAATATCTTATCAGAGAGAGGAACAAAATGCACTAATAAAGCCACCTTTATTTACAGAGATTGAAAAGAAGAGGGAATGCTTTTAGTTAGTGCTTTTGCCTGTCTTTCCTCTAGTGTCTGCTCATGTTTCTTCTTGCTGCTCTGGTATTTTGAGCTTCAGGATTATTGCCATATTCCTGAAGCTTTGAAAGAAAAGGGAAATCAGCAGTTCCAGCCCTAATCTTATTTCCTGTGCTAAAGCACAAAGACAACCCAAGGGAGCTTTAAGGTCAATAAGAAAGACCTTCCCTATCCTTCCATTTAGGAGTTTTTGCATTTTCCATACTTGCCTGACCTGAGCGTTGGCCGCTACCACGGCATTTACTGTACGATGTTCGTCCCCGAATGATGTTCACCCTCCGCGAGTGGGATCGCCCACCSTTATCCCCTGCACCGAGGCCCAAGGAGCGAGAGGCAACGCAGCCGCTGCGAAAGCCTTGCCCGTAGTGGAGCCCCTGTGCTTCTGCGCTGCCACAGGAGTGCTCAGGTGCAAGGAAAGAGAGGCGGCTGAGGCGGCTCCTGGCTCGCCCTTCGCCCCGTCTCCGTCCCTCTCCTGAGCAGCACGAGCTCTTGCGTTGCCCCCCTGGCGCTGGTGACCCAGCGTGGGCAGCAAGCCTGTGGAAGACCTTCCCTGGGAGGAGCGCGGCAGCGAGTCTCTACGGCCAAGAGGCGTCAAGGAGGCAGGGTGAGATGAATTTTTGGGGCCGTGGAGATTTAAAATAAACAAAGACCRTTTTAGCTATGTTTCTACTGGAAATAAAAATCCTGTGACAGGGAGAGGGCTTTGATTCTGCACAACAGCCATCCACAAGCAGCGCAGAACTGAAGTGTTTAATCCCGGTAAAAATCAATTGATGGATGAGATCGGAAGATGTTACAACTCGGTGCTTTTGTACTGGACTTTAGATTTAGGCCAGACTACTCTAAAATGCCTTTTGGTTCAGTTGATTAAGTTCTTTGTTTTCCTCACCAGAAATATTTTGTGCTCAGTATCTCGGTTTCTCAGGCAGAAGAACAGGTCTTCAGCACACGCCGCCTTTATTTTTCCTGGATTGAAGGCTAAGTCCTTGAATTCAAAGCTTGCAGTTGGTTGAAGTTACATGAAACTCTGTAAAACTAAATAAATGAACTTCCCTAGCTTTTTGATAGAAACTTTGAAGTTTAATTATTGCAAGTTCACATTATAATGTTTTATTGAGAAGATTATACACTTTTAGCAAGTGTACTGCTATCTAATTGATTTTCTACAAGCCCTTCTCCACAGGTATTCTGAAGCAATCTGTGCAGAACTTGAGAAGCAGATTTTAAAATGCTACACAGATTTGACTGAATTATTACTGTTTGCAGTTTGGATAATTATCTGAAATGTCATCTATCTGGAATGAATAAATAGCGTTAGTAATGTAATGAAGGTTATATGACCTATTTTGCAACTGTGATTCTTTACCGTTATTTTAAAAGTATCCCTGGTGACTGTCAAGCAAATGTACAATCTGCAAGGCTACTTTTTAAAGCTCTGTTAATCTATGGGCCAACTTCAGATTTTAATTAAAAATATGTCTGGCAACACCTCAAAACACATCTGCTCATCAGACCGTGAGCTTTCTTCTTAGTTAACGGTCATCAAAACTTCTTTATGAAGTTTAAAAAATAATATTTTGTTTTCCATTTAGTATCGTAAAACAATCATGGCATGAAATTGTGGTTTACTAATCCTAAGAAATACAGGCTCAATTAGCTTCATTTTTCAATGTCAAGTCTTTGTCCAGGTCTGCATTTAYGGCATTTGGCAGTTCCAAACTTCTTTTTATGCATTCCGTCTTTTGCATTTTTGTTTGAGGAAGGCTGGAACAACCCAGGATACAATCTATCACTCCAGTAATATTTTTCAAAAATGAAGTAAGAGCAAGTAATCTGCTGAATTAATATATGTTTATTTTTTTWAAAAAAGGCAATTCTATATTTGTCTGAATTTGACTTATTGAACGTTTTTAGGCCGTTGTGTCTTTGGACTGAACAGATAGCTCTGTGCTGTGGAACCTCAACTGAACATTGTTTTCTTATAGCAACTGATGTTTTAAGCAACTAGAGTCTCAATGTGATATTAACCAGAATATTATCTGTTTGGGTTACAGAATTTTCTTACATAATACACTTTGCTGTTACTTCCAGGGTTCRTCAGGCTGTTAAACAAATATTGTCCCAGAGCGTCTGCAGATTTCAGTGTTTAATTTCCCCCGTGCTGTTGTTTGTCATTCAACAAAATGCAAGCACGTAAAGATGATCAATAGGAAAAGAAAGCAGCTTCTCTGAATGGCCTCCCGGAAAAGCCACGGACTGGCAGTCCATGTATTCTCCATCTCCCTCTCCAAAAGAGGCAACGTGGAAAGCAGTAGTTGTTTTCAAGGTACAAGTTACTTTATTCAGTGGCGTAGCAAGGCCGTCAGGAGGCTGGTGGTCAGGGCCCGCGGGTAACGGTGCTGCGCGCTGCCCCGCGAGGAGCCTGGGCGGCTTCTCGGTCCCAATCTTTTTTTTAGCGGAACCTGCTATTTATTGTTKATAATCCATTATTATTATTTACTTCATATTATTTCATTGTTCAGTTACGACCTTTATATGAATCATATCCACTCTGCCTCAGACTGATAGTGACCGTATTGTGCAGGGAGAGTTTAAAAGGGGAATTAGCATACAAAAATTATYGCAGGCAAAGAGGCCAGTGAGTACAGAGAGGAGCCTTTAACACAGCCGAGGAGAGTGAACCCTTCTCATCGCTAGAACAGGCAAAATCCCTCATAATTCCTTATACGTGGGGAAATGTTTTGCAATCTCGTTAGGGACACTAACCAACTTTCAAACTTAGTCTAAAAAGCAAAACTCCCACTGCCTCAGGGATTTAAGCCTTAAACAAATACACAAATGAAGAGTTGCCTGTAAATTATAACACAGGTATTTAATAGTGAATGTTAATATTTCACAAGTGCGAGGAACAGAAGCACAAACCCCAGAAATGTAGAATATTCTCTTTGTAAATACAGAACCACTGAAAATGAAACAAAATGCACTTGCCAGGATGAGTCTCAATTTTTAAGCAGTGCTTCTAACCCTACTGCCATATACGACTTTCACTGAAATAATAAAGCAGTATATTCTAATCAACGTTCTAGTAAGAACTCTGCCTTCATTTAATTGGAATGTTTTTATTTTAAAGTATTATTTCTTCTTTCTTCTTTATAACTCAGCGGTGAGAGATGCTACAGCGGGGTAGCTAATAAGATATAATGAGAACGGAAGGGATGGGAAATGAAACTAYTGAATCAATGATTTTAGAAAGGGTAAAAATAAAATGTGCAGGCTATTAATCAAAGTGCTTTCCAAATGAACAATCTAGTCTCTGCTCTGTGTAATTTCATTATCGGTAATTGAAAGGGCTCAGATATTTTTCCTCGAGTGTTTTAACAGCAGATGTGGACTAGGCTGAGTGAGTGAATTGAAAGAGATTGTTTTTCCAGTTGCCAAGAAACAGATAGTTTTCTTAAAGAATGCAGTGTGTTATGCTTACAGGCTCAGTGTCCCCATGTTTTCTTGGAGGCTTTAGGAAGTATATGTTCTGGTAACTTAGCTACCTCGGAGAACAGTGGCACAAACCCAGATCCGCTAATGGACAGAGAGTGCTGGTGGGTAAGAGCTGCTGTTCAGGCACGTTGGACGCTAGAGGAGAAAAGCTTTTTTTTGTTCTGCCAATGACTTTATACCTTCAGGACAGGGAATTAGACTTTCGAGATGAAAAGAAGAGAAGGTACATTTTAAAGGAAGAATGCTTTTAAAAAGGAAAAGCTTAATAGGCTCGTAATGAACCCATTCTGAGCTGGCTGCCGGTGAACAACTCGCGCTGCGTGTGCAAGCTGCGGTTGTGCATGGTGGGTTGTTCCTGACACCAGTGATGCCAGCGTACTGTTCCTCTCCTTTTACTGGCGTGGGAATGTGGGCCAGGAAATCCTGCACCTTTGGCTCATTAGTCTTATGAGTTAAGAAAGTTTAATGGAATGGGTGATGGATGCTTGATTTTTTTTTTTAATAATTATAAGTAGTCTACTTTGAAACTGAGGTTTCTGTGTTTTTTTAAATTAAGGTCATCATCTTTGTCAATCATTCATGCCTCCCTGCATTCCCAGCTGCTGGTTTTCATCCCAGTATTCTTCTGYCACGTCCCCATTTCCAGTATGCCCGTTTGCTGCTTGTGGCATTTCTCTGAGGCTATCGGGCTTTGTGGGTTTATTCCATGCTCTCTCCTCCAAAGCCCTGAGGGCTGGCCAGGGGATGATATCTTCTTGAAGTGCCTGTTTTTCAGGTTAATTTGGTCCCTCCACTCCCCTAAAAGTCTGGGTGTCAGTTGGCTCTGAAGAAGGAGAGACCTGCTTTTCTGTCCTAAGCAAGCAACTTTACCTCATTTCCTCTTTTCCTTAGAAAAGTTGKCTCAGTGGCTGAGACTTCAGGTTTTGCTCTTTTTTTTTCAGTGCATTCAGTTGTCTACAGGCATCCTTTTTTCCCCTACTGACAGATCCACCCCTTATTTTTCTAGGGGCCGTAGTATTGTGTAGCCTTGCAGCTYTGAGCTGACTCAAGATACTTCTGGGAGATTTGTTGTGAAGAACTGAAACGATTGAACGATGCCAATAGCTGGGCCTGTGTCTCTCTTTTGCTGAAGTCTGCACTGGAGACATGCCATAGGGTGGCACKGAGGCTGCCAAATACTTGCAGCTGAACTCTTGATCTTCTGTACAAGGATTTAGTCATGTCAAATCCGCATCACGTTGACACGCTTTGCTAGAATCACAGTCCTCCTCTTAACAGGCTAGACCAACCTCTGTTTATGCCAGGGCCCTGAGGGCACTAATAGACCTTAATGGCCCTGAGCAGCCCCACCTGGGGCCCCCACCCACCCCTGCCTGTGCCCTGGGGCTGTATTTAAGCTCAGACTTGCAGCTCTCTGCTGCAGTCTGGTTGTGGGTTTTGCTGTGATTTGGGTGTTGGTCCTGTTGCCATGGCCCTGCTTCTGCTCATCGGGCCTGTCTTGCCTTGTGTTCCTGCCTGACCTTGGTTCTGCCCCATCACTGTGGACATGCCTGATGATCTGGGCTCTGGGTGGCCCTGGCTGTCAGCCCCAAACCAGTGCTGCTCCTTTGCTCAGGTACTGTGGGATGGGCCCTGCTGGGTGCGTTATTGCCCTGGGCTCCCTGTTCCTGAGGCAGCAGCCAGCCCTTGCTGTGTCTGAACGCTCATGGCTATCTGGCTGCACGCTTGGAGACTGGGAGAAGCTTGCTTGGCCTGCTGGCTGGTGGTGTATATGCAGCTACTTGGATTTCAGATCTATGACARGAGAACTTCCCATTGGAAGTGTTTAGTTTGAACAGGCTTCCAGTCTGCTTTAGTGATCTGTGCTAGTTGGCCTAGTGGAAAACATGACAGTCTGCCTCTCCGTGTCCCTTCATGCCTTTTGGAAAAGCTAGGCTTCCGAAGTGAATGATTATGTGAGTTTCTCTTTGCAGTGCAGACACAGTTGTCTCTAGCAAATACCCTTAGAGCATAAGAAATTGACTCTAAACTTATTCTTGAACTATCTGAAGTATTAATCTGATTAATAGACTTTATATTAGAGAACTTCAGGCTGGAGTCAGAAAAGGATCCAGATGGCTAAAGTGCAAATTAAGGTACAATGTGCTCAGATGTACATCTGAGTATAGTCTCCCTAAGTCCTGCCTTACCACTTAGGCACYGGGAGCCCAAGGGTGCCTGTGTTTCTGCTAAGCAAGCTGTGCAGGCTCCTGGAGCTCTTCTGCGCTCTCTGAGGCACTGCAGACACGGCTAAGCACCTCTGCACCTGGTGTGAYTGTGGAGCCTTCTGGGATTCCTCAKGCAGATTCCACCTGCAGCACTTGATTTGCTGAGTGGGGCTTAGACAGACTGAATAAAATGAGCTCAGCAAAAAACTGGAACTTGCAGCCACTGTGACTGCAGGTGGTAGTAGGCTGTGGAAGGGAGCATCTTTGCAGAAAAACCTGGAGGCATTGCACTTGCTAGGAAGCGAGAAAGGAGCTCAGGACCAGTTGCAGCCTAAGAGAGCTGGCAGGCATGCTGGTCCAGTCCACTGGACAGGAAACTGCTCTAACTCTGGAGCAAAGGCCACTGCTTCTGCTGGAGGTGGTCCCYTCACCCTTCCTTTTGAAGACTGGCCACTATGCACCAATGGAAGATCCATGGGACCAGCAAGAAAGTGCCTGACACTATGGTCTCACCATAACAGATTTCCTCCAGGGGGCACATGGAGCTCTTGTTTCTAGTTGATGCTGTGGAAGTTGGTTCTACGCTTTCTGTGAACACTGGCAAAGCAGGGGTCCAGTGTTCGCACAAAACAGATGCAGGGTCCATCTCTTGACTCTGTGTGGCTGTTGTGGCATTGGCAGTAAGTGTGTTATTCCCTGAGGAGCGGTGCAGACATATCATTCCAAAGCAGATTTGGACCATAGATTTAGTCTATAATTTAGTCTTTTGGTGGTGTTGACATCTTAAGCTTTCTCAGGTTCAAGCATTTTCTCCTTTGGACGCTGTGAATCCTAACCCCAGGTGTCTGAGCCTTTCACTGTACAGAGGATGTAGGCTAATTTTGCAAACTGTTACCTGAGCATCAGCTGTACCATAAAGTGGAGCAACCATCATACAAGCAGTAGCACAACCTAACTGGGCCTGTCACCTTAATGCTTAAATAACTCATGCTTTGATATGAGTTAGGGTTTGTAAAACAGTAAGCGCTGGATGCAATTTGCAAGAGATAATCCAGTTACTATACAGCGGAAGAGTATTCTTGGCATTTTGTAGAGATAAACATTGCAAGTGGACATTTCTGAACAAYGAATTTGTGCTTGCAAATATCATTACACTTTTTTTTTATCAATACTTTATTGCCTTTCAGTACTGTATGTATGCTGTATTCCTTCTTTCCATTTCAAGCCACTGAGCAACTCAAACTCCATTCCCTTCTCTCTGTGTCATCAGTCTCAGAGAGTTAATGGCTCTGGGTGAACTACTGGGTTAAATTATCAATAGTTTCCTTTGACTCGGCAATCTGATAGTCAAAACAGGCGAAGAGGGAAATATGCCCTTTATATTAGTATGGAAATTCAAATGCTTGCTAGCTTTCCGTCCAGACAAAGTAACTTTTAAGCAGTCTGCTGCTGGTATGTTTTCAAAGTATTYGTTCTTGAGAATCAAAAATATCCGACTCCAATCTACAGTAGCTAAATATAAGTGTAATGTTCTTGTCTCCCCCACAACTCTGGGAAGAGCTCCAAAGGCCTCGGTTGATAAAAAGAGATGTGATGCCCGCACATGGGGGTAAAAATAGCATAAAAGAGTGATTGGAAGTAATACATTATTCAGCTTACAGTCACTAAAGGGGAACAAAAGTTGAACCAAATGCCTTTCAATGTTTTGCTTATGAAACTTCTCAAGTGTGCTAGCTACGCTGTCACTCACTGTCTTGAAGCTGAGGTTTCCTTCCAGGCAAGGAAGGGAATAATATTTAATGATTCCCTCTCCCTTTTTTCTTATCTCTTCACATATTTGCCATGAGCAATAAAAATATAGCTTGCTTGAGGCTGTGCTTACTCCAACACAGCGTCCTGAGGACCTGTCTTGTTTCTAGCAACCRTGCAGAATGAAGTTGCACTTTGACTGTAATAAAACTGTACTAAAGCCCTTCTCTTACTAAGTTTTTCTTACTGGCCTTTTCAGCAGTTTGTACCAATGCTGAAGTACCAATCTTCCTAACACTTGTCCAGGTAACTATATAACCTTTTTCCTCAAAGTCAGTTAATGCRTTTTGGAGACATACCTGTTGCTTTGCTTTATTGTACATATTCATTYTGTCTCTGTCACCTTCTGCTTCAGATGGAAGTTGGCTCTACCAGTTATTCATGTGTACTGCTGYTTCTTTCTTCAGTTAAAGCAAAGCCCTTAAGGAGAAAAGCTTTTGCATCTTAATCTTCTGAGAATCCTGTTTTTATTCCTGTCATCTCCCTGGCATTTCTCCCTTCACCATGCTAAATTCATGATAAGTAAAATTACATTTTTCTTCAAGTTTTAATGCATCTATAAGCTATGAAAGTACCAAGCTATGAAGGATCTTGTTGCTATCTTCTCTTTTGAAAACAATCCTGCTKCAGTTGCTACTSTTAGTGCAATCMTCCCTTCTTCTAGGTGTGTTATATACAGCTGTAAAATGTTTCTGGTAAGAGTTTTCTCTGTAATTAGCATGCAGTAAGGTTATTTTTATAGTGATTTTGCTAGCGGTATACAGATGCAGAATGCACCCTAGCAAAGTAGTACATAAGAAACTTCTCACTCATCCCATAACAATGCCTAAAATTACAGGATCTTCTTCAAACTTTGGAGAAATTACCTCAAACTTCTTAAGAAGGAAATCTTTTTTTTTTTCCTGTTATTTTTAGGTTACGTATRTCTGAAGGGAACCACATGCTGCAATCTCAGTTCTTAGATCAACAAACTGTTATAAAGRCTCCACAACTCTGTGCAAATAAACAGCTGTTTAAGCCACCTACACAAAGCAGCAGAGTCAAGATGTCTCTTTAGTAGAGTCCATCTCATGACACTGGCTTTTCTGTGATATCCATTTTAGTTGCTCTTTACTAAAATGATCTTAGTCACTTTGCAGAGAAAAAACRGAGGAATATTGTGCTTCTGTTGGGGGTGTACGTGGGGGAAGATGCTGAAGAAAACAGCGAGCTCTTGCAGTTAGCATAACTGACCAAAAGCCACAGACCCCACYGTTAACTGTGTGGCTCCTCGCACGCTCGGGTGTCTCCGAGCGTGACAGATGGAGTTGGGATCCATTTGTGTCCACCCATGTGCTTCTAGTAACAAAACTGCACGTATGCGTTCATACCTGCACTTCCTATGCTTGTGACGTGCTCTCACGTAGCTCAGGCCACATGGAAAATGCACCCSCAAACTTTACATATGCGTGTTCAAATCGCGTTTTACCCGATGTGAGCCCGCATTTGAGTTGCCACGGCACATGCAGCTGCTCACGTGGCTCCTGTTCTCTAGCCTACAAAGGGACGTGCCCTTCTGGAGGACGTGCCCTTCTGGAGGACGTGCCCTTCTGGAGGACGTGCCCTTCTAAGGATCTTTGACAGCTGTCAGCCTTGCTGCATCTTCTCTTGCTTCCTTCTTACCTCAGATGAATTTTTCTGCATAAGGAAGACACGATACCTTACTTTCATACTTTTCATAGTTTGCTGCTTGTTAAGCTTGTTTACAGTCACCCAGTTGGGGACTGACAGTTCCCTTTTGTTATTCAGTATTAGTTTGGAAGTTCTATTTATTGGCTAAATAAAACRTTTTTCTTTCTCTTAAATTAACAGACAATCAGTTCTGCTATTTTAATGATACATTTACATGAAAGTACCAGGATTATTTATAACATCTCTGGGGAAGGAATAATAAAAATCTGTCTATAAGCAGCAAAAATTATATCTAAATATTAACATGAAAGRTAGCGATGGAAAATCAAGACCAACTCAGATTTTTTTTTTTTGGCTTTCCTTCTCCCATGTGTACAAAACTTGAAGAGGATTTCCACACCATCTTTTCATGGCTTAGGGACAGCTGGGTTAGGATAATTAAAGGGCAAAGTAACAGTTCTTCATGCTTGGTATCCTTTGCAGTCTGGTCTGAAAACACAGCCACAGTCTCAGCAGGACTTTGAGAAGAAATTAAAGTGGGAGGGTAACACAGCTGGAATTTCTCCTTCAAGTCTGCCACTTCTTTAAATCTTATTCTGACCAAAYGCTTACTCCAAGTAACTCACAGTATGCTTTACTAGACACATTAACTGTACATTAATGGCTCTTGCGTAGCTGATGTGTTTGTAGCTCTAGGGGAAGGGAAAGCAAGGCCACTGTGATATTAGTTTGTATTGCACAGTTTGTTTCTTGGAAAGCTCTAGGTCATTAGGAGTAAAAACTATCTCAGAATATGTTTCAGATGGCAGTTTCTCAGGTACTGTGATAGCTAATTGGAGTTAATGATTAAAATGCATTTCTTCCACTCTTCCCTTCTGGATTTGGAAAAAAATGGGTTGGCATTTTTCTTCTAATACCATGCCATCTCTTTCTGAGCATACGCAGCACTGTCATCGTGGCCACGGCATGCTTACTTCCTTATTGTAGGAAAACACCCAAAGAGAGGGAGAGTTGGTTTGTTAAGATATTTTGTACAGAAAATGAGCCCATGGTGAGACAGTGCTCCATCAGTCACAGAGCTGACTGTTTTAATGTTCTTATTCTGGAGTAATACTGGGGAAAAATTGCCCACCCCCCTCCTCCTAGCCACACATCTTAATGTACTGTGATCTTGATTTGAGCAGCAACAGTGTCCTGCCTTTGTGTTCTGCAGTATCAGCAGCCACTGCACTCGGCAGGAGCTATTTTGTGATTTGTCCCTGCCAGAGGGGCTTCCAGAGGTGACCACCGGWTGGTGCATCTTCTATCTTAAGAGGCCCGTAAAGGAATCATCATGATTACAAGCATAGGAACCTGTTTCAAATACTCAGAAATCTGAACTTCAAAAGCTAACATACTCCAGTTTGTTTCTGTTTTTCTTTGTTTTTATTGTTCTTCTATTGTGTTCCCCCCCCCCCAGCTGCTCTGCTGGGAAAAAAACTCCATGCATAAAATAGAGGACACTTCATCATCCTTCCTGATGATCACAAAAGCAAGGGGAAAAGGTTTGGGCTGGGAGTTGCATAAAATGGAAGAAAATGAATCCAACTCTCTTCCACTTGGCAGGGCAGCTCTTCAACACCCCCTCCCCCCCCGCCCCGAAGTAGGGTGAAACAGTGCTCTGGATGGTTGCTTACTGCAGGGCTGCAGCTTAGCTAGTGGTCACATCTATGAGTCATTAATGCCTATTGAAACCATGCAACCTCTACTATTTGCCTTTGGTATCCAACCCCCAAATTAACGTTTTTACTGCTTCAAAGAACTGTTACAGGAGTGGGTGGTGGTTCAAGAACATCTGTCTGTAGATGTCTTCATATGCAGTCTGGAGTGCAGCCTGGTATCTCTGGCATGTGGATGGCTGGTCGACTGTTCACCAAAGACTTTAATATTCTGTGCTTTTCTGGTGTGTGATTCTTGGAGAGCTTTAGAGTTTAGTATTAACATCTAGACCTTGTGTRGCTATACCTGTTACTCTAACAGATACTTTATATCTCAGACAGGTCACAGCACAGTACTAAAAGTAGCTGTGCTGTTAGTTCATGAGTGCCAGCATCTCCCACTTAGGAAGCTGACTGTCAATTATGTCAATAGATTATGTAGACCAATTCTCCAAGGAACTATCAAGAAGATACAGGTCACTTTATTAGTACTTACTGTGGTAAAATTGTGTGTCTAGGACTATTTTGTAATGCTTTAAAAAGGGCAATACTTTTGAATTAATATTCATTATATTTATTTCTACTTTTTTACTCTGATGAGAACAGGGAGTCAAATTAAACATCTGTACTAATGATTGTGCCTATGACTTCACAGAGTTGCAGTAATCTATTACTGAAGATTTACCAATAGCACAACTGCATTGTGAAAGGATCTGATTAAAGAAAACTGAAAACTATTATTCTCAAATAGTACTGGACAGTGACGGTATCAGCTTCTGATCAGAGGAAACATTGAGTTTTGAACATCTTCCTCGTATTCTTCTATTACAGAGTTTTCAGGAATTGAAAAGCAATTGCTTTTCTCCTGCTAAAAGCTTGAGCGTTTCTAGTCAGAAACCCAAGCTTGTTAATATCTGGGAATATCTTAATCCAGAAGGTACTACTCTGTCACAGTGGGGGCCTGCCAGCATCAGCATCTCTGTCCAAAGCCACGGTGCCACAGGTACACGCCATGGTGGAGGACGCSAGAAGACTGTCAATTCATGAAAGATATGCAGAGCCTGGGAGATTTGCCAGGTTGTTGGCTGTGTCCATTGCCTCTTTGAGGTGTGAATGTTGCATTATTCTTAAAGGGACTTAAATTGTTGAATACTCTCTTTCCTCTTAGATGAACAGTTTATTGTAAAACAGATTCTGAACCTGTATAACTTTCAGGTTCAGCAGACCTTACTGAATCACTTAAAATCCAGTGGAAACAAGTATGCGTGCAACWCTTATGCTTTACGTCTGGGAACTAAATGCACCCACAGGAATCTGGCTTATTGCGTTTATTTATCGGATCTCAAAGCAATGACTTTCATTTGACCCTTAATTGCTTCAATTCTTCCCTTCTTAGAGAAAGCAATGGCAGAAATTAAGTCTGTTTGTACATCTGCTAGAGCCACAGGTGTAGCTGCTTGCCACTCTTAGTTGGGAGCAGTGTTGCTGCACCCATCGAAGCTCACTGTTTTTTCGATGCTTGGACTTTTAACAAAGTTCTGGTTTTGTACTATCAGGACATGGTACAAACATCCATTTCCTGAAGATGTCACAGCTTCACAAGGATTCCTGTTCTTACTGTTAGCTTCAATATGCAGCCTAATCGGAATGACTTCAGTGTACTTTCTCTTAAACTGCTTCCTCATGCTTTGAGGAGTCTGCCCAGGGCTGTGAAATGTCTTTTTGCTCCTGCTCATAGTAATAGTGGTGCTCACTTGTGCCTGGTGGAGAGCACTCCTGGCTAAAATCCTTCTAGGAGTACTAGCACTCAAGGACCCTGGCAAGCTGACGGGGCAATGCCTCTGTCCCCAGGGTGTGACAGGATATTCTCTTCTGAGCTGACTATTTGGAAATGCTGAATTACAAGGAATTCAGCTTTAAAATGCCATAGGTATGGCAGACTTATGAAGTCAAGGGAGAATGAGAGAGTCTAGCTGCCTTCAACCTACTCTAGCAAAAAAATCCTTTGATAGTATCATGTTGTAATGTTCAGTATAGGAGAATGCTGTCATTCACTTCACTTTTCTAATCTATTTCATATTTGAGTTAACAAAGGCTAAAAAAATGGTTTGGCATTATAACCACATTGGTTTTATATGAGGACAAGTTTCTGAGGCAGGAATAGTCTGAAAAACATTGTAATTTTCTTTCTTCATTTAAATTAAAATAAAATGAAMAGTTTGGAAAGGATGGGGGTGGATGAATTTCTGCTGTTGACTTTTTTCCAGAAGTGGAGGAGAGGTTGGAATACAATTAAAATTAGATAGTTCAGATGGTCCTTGATGCTACAGACGAAGGACTGAATTTAGCTTTTTATTTCAACTGTCTTAATAGCTTCCAGAACTCATACAACCTATCTAGGGCTGAACAGGAGCTGGATGGTAGCCCTCACCATTAAAAGCTTAGAACTTAATTTTCTAGCCTGTAGCAGATTTGCTATATACAATATAATATTCAATATAACTGATACAAAGCATAGTTTTTCAATAATGTATGTATTAGGTACACTGTAATGCACAGAAGACTTGCAAAAGACTACAGCCTGGAAGCTTTGAAAACAGGTCATCTGTGCTAAGGGCAATTCACTTTCTTTTCTAACTGACTTCTGAAGAATACTTCTGGGAATACTTTATTAGCAATTTGCTGTCAAGACCTCTAGGACCTTTTGGAAAGAAAACTAGTTTTCTCACCTGCCAGGAGAATGTTATTGGGTGATTTGGGTGTGACTTGCAGAAGTCCTCAGCATTGCACTGACTCTGCTTCCTTTGAAGACTAAGAGAAAATGGGAACACTGTTAAGCCATTCTGTGTGTGTGTGTGTGTGTGTGTGTGTGTGTGTGTGTATAATTCTTTATGCCACTCTTAATCAGAAAACATCGATTCCTTAAACATTTGAAAATAAAATCATCTCTTCTACTCCTATTAATTGTTAATGCCTTTTGTGAAAACCAGCTAAAGGGTGTTACCAGTTTTTGGCTTTGCCAAGGCAATAAGGTGGAGTTGCATGTGGGAATGAAGCTTTGTTTAACCAGGTTTTATAATTACTTTGATACAATTTTAACTAAAGCATGTTGGATCAAGTAGTTTCTGGTTTCATACACACTATTTAATCTTAAGTTATAGATTCATAGCTTCAAATAACTGTTCAATAACCACTCTTCAGCATTTTGCATTGATCCTCTACAAATAAAGACAACATACCATTACGGTATGCCTATTTGCTTATTAATTCTTACATAAGTGAACAGCTTCAGATGTCAAATCTCCCTTGGAGTCTGCTAAATTTTTGAACTGGTTTTAATGGTGGCAGAAATCAATCCCTAGCTTGAACTCATAGTAAAGGCAGGTGAGCACAACTGTTGCAAAGGTTTTTCCTCGTATCGTGGATGAGGTTGAGTTTTACAGTGTTTTCTTGATCCGTTAGATGGAGAATAGGAATATCATCTATCATGAGGTCTTAAGAAGAGACATTGAAAGGAAATTAATAGCAATGGTTCCATATTGTTCATACACAACCTGCAGTTTAAGATCTTTTGCTGGGTAGAAATTGAATTGTAAAGCAGAGGAGCAGAGTTCCCTTGGCTTCCAGTATGAGAAGCATTGTCAGATTTCAAACTGAAAGACCATGTGCTTTTATTTATTAGACTGCTCAGAAGCATAACAAAACATAAAAAAGGCAGAAAGTACTGTAGCTACAAATCACATAGTCTAAAAAACCACAGACAGTTCAATGCAGAAGCACCTCAAGAAATGGGTTTGGGTGTGCTCCCTCAGATGAGGGAGCCTAGGGTATCACCAAATACCTAGTAGCCTGGAAAATTTACAGCAATGATAACCTGTTATCAAAAGACCACACACCTTGTTGGGAATTGGTGCAGAAGCCCTGTAGAACTTGTAGCAATAAGAGCTTGTTGGCCGCAAACAGCGGRAGGGGATGTGCTCTGTCTAACTGCAGGTGATCAAATAAACTGCAAAACTTCATGTTCCTTTACCATCTTGGTTCAGTTGCTAAACTACCAGGTTTCTTATCTTGTAGTGTAGCTGGTTCTTCTAATTTTTCTGTATTTAATTTTTCTAACCAAGAGGTCTGCCAGTTACTACGAAAGATGGTTCAGGGGAGTTGTCTTTTGGTTTTGTTTCATCTTTTATAACTCTTTAAATAACTCTGTAAGGTTTCTGGGGRAAAAAAACCCAAGCTTTTCCAAAGGTGTAAGGTTTTTTTTTTGTTTAGAAATGAGCATCATAAGACTAGGAAAAATAAGAAATTCATGTCTTTAAGAAGTGAATTTCAACCTGCAAAACGTCTTGAATT
The DNA here is from genome assembly GCF_003343005.1 of Rhea americana. Taxonomy (NCBI): domain Eukaryota; kingdom Metazoa; phylum Chordata; class Aves; order Rheiformes; family Rheidae; genus Rhea; species Rhea americana. The sequence continues at coordinate 3,527,519 of NW_028185261.1, read as the reverse complement.
TTCTTCAGCTGAAAGCCTCTTTAGAAGTTTAAAATAGAGCTAGTATTTACAGTATGCCTGGACTATCAAGAAGTTAATTGATAGGGTGACCATACCAGCTTAAAAGGCACAGACATGGAAATCAGTGCRTTCTCTTCAAGAGACTCTTAACGATTTCCTTTCAGAGGCTGTGCACACTATCTTAATTATACAGGAGCCTACGTAAAGGTACTGTTGGATTAGATCCAATGAAAGCTAAAGCAAACAATATGACAACGAAAAGGGCACTTGCGTCATTTCACTTTAGCACTTATAATACAAACAATAACTGGCAAATAAAATGCTTCTAGCTTGTGGTGTGCTCAGTAGTGCCAGCATAATTATCCCTTCACATGTAATCATTAAAACAAAGAATGCCATAACTGAAAATACCCGGACAGTGTTTCTTCCTTCAGCACGAGTTTCCATAAAAGCAAGACCTCCTTTCAACAAGGAGACAAGTCTCATTTAATGCTGTGCTGCCTTAATGAGATTAATCACTATGTAATTTTATAAATAAGCCTTTCTGCGTGATCTTGTCTTTTTTTTTTTTTTTTTTTTTTTTTTTTTTTTTTTTTTTTTTTTTTTTGGTGTGTGTGTGTGTGTGTGTGTGTGTGTGGACATATCTGTTGGTGTTGTGGGGGGAAGTATCTGAAGGTATGGTACACCAAAGCAGGCAGTGGACTAGAGATACAAGGGCTCTTTCATTGGAGATGCCACTGTTGTCCTGCGAGGGATGAGATTTTGAGAGGCCTAGTAATGGTCATTAAAATGGCCATTTCCCCACAAATATTAAGTCTGGCATTCTGATTAAATCCAACTTGTAAACTTGTAAAGCTTTTGGATCCCTGGAGTCCATGGCTATTGTTCTAGAGAACTCAAGTTTAAAGTTTAATTTTAGCTGTGAAAGTGCACTGTTAACAACTGAGGGGGCAGGAAGCGTCCTGATCTTTGAGTACTCTTCTCTTAAAAAGGTACCGATATGGTTTCAAACGTCAGGCCTCTTTGAACATTAATTTCTCCGCATCTTTGACTGCGTGAGCTGTATTTCAGTCACAGGCAATGCCATTCAACCATTTCTCAGTACTGCTACCAAAATAGTTACCRCAGTATCACTTAGCACCGTGGCATGGCTAAACCATCTGGGTGGGTGCCGGGGGGCTGCAGAGGGCAGTAGGGAGGAGAAGAGGTCTCCCTCTTTCATTCTCAGCCTTTCTTACCTTCCTGAGCCGATCTGAACGCTCTGGGGGCAGATGGCATCCCTCCGAGATGTCACCTCCTCGCAGGGGCTGCAGCTCGTGTCTCAGGAGGGGACCCCACGTCGCACAGCCCTACGTGCTCCCTTCAGAGGACACCCCAACCTGCTCTTGCTGCACATGAGCGCAAATGTGTTTTGAGGAGGGAAAAGCATTTTCTGTTGGAAGACATGGGGTTTCAGTGCCCTGCTCTTGCTTCTTGTACATCAAAAGTTCTGGAAAGGATGGACACGGTGGCAAAATACGATGGGCACAGATTAGTTTATGGGATTAATAGCTGTTAGCATGACGGTAGTGAYACTTAATGTATATTAGAGGTTAGCATACAACACATCTGGTCCCTRCAGTCACAAGGGCACGTGACAGTGGAAGGGAGGACCAGAGATGRCATACTTCTTAACTGCCTTCGTCCACGGAAGGGTCAAAAGATTTTTAAACATTATTAATGCATTTTTTTTTAACATAATGCAAGTTTTTCAATACTAGCAAAGCCTTACTGAAGTATGAGCCATGCTTAAAAGACTCTTTCTGGTGGTGCCTGGAAGCCCTGGCTCGAGGTGCACCGACCCACCGTTTGCCATGCCGAGGTTACAAGAAGCCTGCTGAAGAGAGAGGCACGCACCGAAAACCACCATCGTAGCTGAATGCCTCAAGCTCTAATGACAGCGATAAGAGCTGTGGTAAGTCTGTCCCGTTCTTCTCCTTTAGGTGCTGTGCTCAGTAGTATCTCCCCTAATCAAGCTAACTTTTAACTTATTTACACAACAGGCAGAGTCCTTATCTTTAGTGGGGCAGTTTTTCTCACCCTTCTGTATCTACTGCCTACGGTTTTCTGCTTGCGATAGCGAGACGCAGAGGGCAGGAGGCAAAGACCTTAGCGAGCGCGCCGGAGCAGAGCTAAGGGAAGAGCTTGTGGGAAACAAGAACTCCTGCGTTTAACAAGCCACGCAGGGAACATGCAAATAAGGAAAGCTTTCCCAGCAAGTCAGGAAAGTTTTCCTCTGGATGATAGCTAATTTTAAAGGGATGTGAATTTTCTGTTGCTTTTTTTTTTTTTTTTTTGGGGGGGGGGAGGGGGAGAATACTGCAATTAGACTTTCAGTTAATATTTTAAACTATTAAATGGAGGGGAAAATCCCTGGTAGAGTCCAGGGCATGGAACCACATGAGTCTGAATTAAGCAATGCTCCCAAAGGCAATATTAATTTAGTATTTAAAGGGGCTGGAGTGATGAAGCTCTCTGATTATTAATTACCAGAAGGCTTGAACTTCTATGTAATGGAGTCATTTCTCTGGGTAACACTGTTTCTGTTCCCGTTTATTTTTGGCGTCACTTTTACCAGTACCAAGAAGCCCAGTCCTGTCTATGTTCGTTAAGGAGCTGCGTTTGAAGTTAATGAGACTTCTGTGCACAAAGGGTTTGCCAGCCTGGACTGCAGGCTGCAGTGAGGTACCCGAGAGGCACAAAATGTGACGCTTTTGTGACTTGGACTCCTGCCCAGTAGGAGCTACTTATGTCGACCACATCAAATGCATTTGCAGAAGTCTCCAAAGAATCGCAGGCCAGGGATGACTGTTGGCTGCTACTGGATCAGACTAGACTCTAACCGGTCAGCTAAAGAAATATCCTGTATTCCAAACACTGGAGTATCCATTTATAAACATTTAAAAATACATACGACAAGATGGAGTTGTTAGACTGGAAAATCCTCTTTAGAATGATATCATCTGACCAATAAATGTCTATGAAAAGGGTTTAAATAGCATAGTGACTCATCAGGGAGTTATTGAGCTGTATAAATAAATCTTTCTTTAGAATTTATTGATCAACGTGCGAGAGATCATGAAGTAAAATATGCCTTCTGTTTCTCAAGCAGCTTCCCACAGCAAGCCTGATCTTTTATGATTCTGTCATTATTCTTGAGTTTAGAACCGCTTACTTTATGTATAATGGAAGAGAAAAATGTTGTGTTCCTTTGATCCCAGCTTTATTTTAATGGAATTATAAACTGATGTTTTAAATACAGGTACAATTTTCTTCTGTTTCCTGCTGCGCTGTTCTTTAATGAACAGTGTTTTGTTGGCCCCGTGTTCGCTACAATGAATTCTGGAGCCTGAAACTCCTTGCTATGGTACGAGCTCTTTCCCACCCACTGCTTTGTGCTCCCAGTGCCTATGGCTGAATGTATGTCAATGGCATTTCAAGTTTTATCCAGTTTAAGCTGATGTCTTAGAGTTATGAATATGTAATTTATACCAAACGATATGAATATGCCAAAATTTTCCATCACATCTTAGCTGTGGTTTTGCTTGGAAGCACTTACTCTTTTCAGTTCAGGATTTTCTCCGTACTACTTTTATCCTATAGTTGTGACCAGCAGCAGGATAACTTGGTCAATGCCTTTAAGCAAATACTGTTATCACTCTGGATTCTTCTTGTGTTTCCCAAGAACAGGAAATGCATTCATTTCGGAGCTGAGTCGAGTCTGCAAATGAACTGGCACGTTGGGTAAATACATCTGGCCATTCCTCTCCGTAACTAACTGATCACGCACGCTCGACTGTTCAATCCCAGGTGACCATACAGGGACTTGTCCTCTATACATGTCCTTATATACGGAGTCTGTGCGAACTTTGTGAGGAGGAATGAATTTCAAAATCTTAAATGTGTACATATATGTGTCTGTTTTATATATATATGTGTGTGTGTGTATATGTGTGTGTGTGTACATATATATATATATATATATAAAAATAAATGTTATGTTTTAATTTTTTTCCTAAGAAAACAGAGATAATCTAGATAATCTTCCTTTCTTTTTCCTGTCTATAATTTCTGAACTCACCGGCCAGTTTTAGCCCAGTTCTAGAGGGAGAAGAGGACTTAATGTTTCAATGTACTTCATGAAATAAATAGTTGGACAGAAGAGAGGCAAGGGCTGCATCACGCAGTTGCTCGCTGTCGGCCAATCAAGAATCGACAGAAGAGATAAACGTTAAAGGCGCTCTGATGACGGAAGACAGTAAAAATAAAGCACGGAATTTTGTAGTATAAGTTACGTATGTTTTAGTGGATATTGTTCTAATGCCGTGGTCTTGTAAGGAGGGTATTCGGATAACACATTACATTGCCTCATTACTCAAGCTCCAATAGGTTTCTTCCAAAGATAGCATATACAATATAGATAAAGAGAGAAGAAAATAATATAGGAATGGGGAAATATAAAAAGGAAGAGAATGAATAAAGACACACTAACTCTAAAAAGAAACCATTTTGAATGATGAAATGAACAGAAACAGATTTAAAACTAAAATGAGCCTAGTCTTAATGTCCAACACCTGCAGTATTTTTCTCTTAGTCTGCTTTCTTGAAGGAGATCTTAATGTCCCACTAACATAACTCAGTTATGTGAGTGCATTTACATCTTGGAAGACTGAAAGCCACTTTTACTCTCGCCTCCTCCTTACGGCATTTGTTTTCGTACGTTTAAGCGTACACAGCCTTAGCTGTCTCCATCTGACTTGGTGGTGCAGCTGTAATCCACTTCAGTACAGATATCCGGCTCTTCCTTTAGAAGCTTCCTCTCGCTATGCTATAGTTCTTGTAAACGCTGTAGCGGAAGTGGGTTTTTTTCCTCCTTCCTCCTGCTGCAAGAGGTCCTAGAAATACAAGTCACTTTATAAAACAGAAAAAATTTGGTTTAGCAAAGAGCCTACTATTACAAAGAGATATATTTTTGCATTTTTAATGCATTAGTTTCTTACCTTATAGAAACATCATGCATATCATTCATGTATAAACAAAATGACTGGCAAAGTCATAGAGGCTGTCCTAACAATTTAATTTATTAGAGTAAAACTGCCAGGTTATTTTCCATCCTTTCTACTCCATATATTTGAGACAGAACATCTGTCTCGTAACAGTGATGGTTCCAAATCAAGTGTATGATTCTGTTCTTTACAGGACAGATACTTGCATAACACCTCCAGTGTGATTAAGTCGCAACTTTTCACTTTAAATGTAAAATTAAAAAATGAAAACATAGAAAACAATATAAGATACATAATGTTATTATATTATAGCAACATTATTTATTATTTTATGGCATATATATTTCATAGGATAAGAGATATTCTGTCCTCAATAGTATATAAAAAATATATATATATAAATAGTATGCCTCAACAATACAATATAGTGCTCTAACTGCTCAGCATAGGTTCTTGCAAGATATGATGATATGAAAAAGGTGAAGGTTTTCCTTTTTTTAAGTATATTAAGAAGATCCCCCAGGGTCTAAAATGGCAGATATTCCTGGCATGTCAGCATTAGGGTTTTTAAAAAAAAAGAAAAGAAAACACTGGTAGAGAGCACCCTGGAGAAAAAGCCTACAGATGCTCTGTGGGAGAAACTGCAGCCGATCCGGCTCCTACCATCGCTGCACTGGAAGGACCGGGGAGGTAAGATACTTGGAGAAGCTGGGAAGGCGCCAAGCAAGGCGAAGCAGGGGCAGTAGCGCCCTTCCCAGCCACTGCCACCCCCGGGCAGCTCCGCAGACGTTAACTCCAGCCTTTTACTTCTGCTTGCAGACCCAGGATGCAGAACGGAGCAGCCAGGAAACCCAGCTGCCAGTCCCCGTAGTGCACCGTCTAAACTAAAACACTGGAAGAGGCAGCAGCAAGACCTTTTCCTTTGGCACAGAATAGACACCCTGGTGTCCGGCCAGATTGTCATTTTCATTTATAGTATAACAGAGGCCCCGGTAGACGACTACTACTTCTTTTTTTTTTTTTTTTTTTTTTTTTAATAATCTTGGCTCAGAAAGAAATTTCTTAATTTAACAAAGTGCTTTTACTAAAATGGATCTGTGGAAACTTTAATGATGCACATGACACTGGGTAGTGTGTTTCTTCACGCATTCTCTTGCTCTTAAACACAGACCCTGCCAAAGCAAATAACCACACAATATTTATCATAGTTTGTTACTATGTAGGAATATTTTTTGTTATGATGTTTGCTAAGGTGTTTTGTTTGTTAGCTCCTCCTCTCTTCTGTCTGGAAAAACCCAACAACATGGAAATCCAACTGTAGTCATGAAATATTGTTGGCTTCTAACTGCTTGTCCTAACATCAGACCTACATTAGACCGGAGCATGAAGTTTCTTCTCTTGTCAAGAACTGTTTTTTACTGCAATTTTAAAGCCTAGCAAAGTTTTTTTCTTTTTTTTTTCCTTATTGCATCACTACTTCCAATGCTACAGCCTTTAAAATTACTCTCGTTTCTTCTGTCAAAAGCCATTATAAGTGGCACTACATACAGAACTGGTATATACAGAGCCTGTCTTTCACTAAGAGGTTGGGTCCTGCCCTCGATTACACGTTCCCCAGTAATGGGAGTCAGGAATTCATAATGAAGGGGAAAACCTGCTTTTGACCATTCCTAGTCATCCGCGGATTTGTGTTTTTGTTTTCCTCCGCGATGTAAACGGATTCCTCGCTGCACAGCCTAGAAACACTGCGCACGTGACGTGCTCGTGTGGCTGCTGCACCCTTTCCAGGTGGAGGTGGTGCAACGGGGCTTTGCAGCAGACCCACAGCACGTCGTCCCACTGGCGACGGTTGCTCTGGTGGGGCGAGCTGAGCTCTCTGCTGGTACGGGAAATGGAAGAAATAGCTTTCAAATCTGGCCGGTTCAAGAGCGCTTCTGGTTCCCACCTGCTCTGCCTCCGCCGGACATCTGCTCTTCCCCAGGAGGTCACCTGCTGAGGGAGGCGGAAAAGCAGGTGCCCAGGGACACGCTGGCCTCTACGGACTTGTCCAACCTCCAGGGCTTAGGCAAGTGCGAAGGAAGGATCCCAAAAAATTGTGTAGAGCTGCCTAAGCAGCAAAGGTTCCCCCAAAGCACAGATGTAGCAGGGGGAAAAAAAAATCTGTTCTTGCCAAAAGCATAGGAAAATCCAAGGCCTAATATAGCAGGGAAGTGTTACTGACAGTGAATTCTGACACTGGAATGGGTCCCAAGGGAAATAGTGGAAGTACCTTATTCATGTCTTTTTTAATTATGCAGGAATGTATTTTTTTTAGACAATCCCCTATCTGAAAGAATGTTTTTAATTTACCTTTGGTCTAAAGTCTTGTTGAGCTGAAATGTTTTTGGTCCTTTAGGAACAAAAGACAGTAACTTCACTTAGTGGGATTCCTTCGGCTAAACTCACACATATATACATATATGTACACACACACAAAAATATTTTTAAATGTGTTTTTTTTTTACCATCATGCCTTGTGGTGCTGCTGTGGTGCATCTATTTCTAAATCTTACTTTATGAAATTATACTGTAGTGTAAAATTCAGTTTCTTTCTTATCTACTTCCCACGCATTTAAGTTTGAACAGTTTCAAAAATAATTTGGAAAAAAATCGTAGCCTGACTTAAGTAACAGCATGACTTGATAAGGTTCTTTCCCCCCATCAATTATTTCTTTGAAGACAGAGCTAGCAAATTATATTATGAATTAAGACAAGCTTTTTTTTTTTAACGAAAACTCTCCACTTTCCAAATACTAAAGAAATACCAAGCCAGGTATTTTCTTGACAGGAAAGATCGAGTTAGTACAGGAGGTAGGTGTGCAGTCCTCACCCACACAGGCAAAAGGGCGCTGCTGGGATGGCGCAGAGGTCCCAGTGAGGGTCCAGCGCTGTGCGTGTTCAGTGTTGCAGTTTTTCTTTGCAAAACACTGACTGCTGTTCGCAGCTCAGACGTTCCCTCAGTGCGTACTGTCAGGGCAGGCAAGCAGATTTACGGATGACTCTGGCGGTAACGGGTGCATCGAGACCCGGAGCGATGTATTGGCAGGGCAAGCAGCAGCAGTTTTGAACTTCCAACCGTTCAGCCCTAGCTGGGCCAGTGCGACCAGTACTTCCCAGCAGCTACCGCGTTCCCCTCAGAAGCAGCGTGTGGCAACCGGAGCAGTTGGATTTCTCTCGGTTTTCCCGGCCACCCGCAGAATTCTGCACCAGCTCGTGCACAGGCTCGCTAGCCTCACGGATTCACCGATAATGGGAACGTTAAATAGATGTATGCATAAAATAGAAATGTTGCCTATGATGCTGAAATAATGCCATGCTAGGCTCTTACTAGCAAACCCTGAAAAAAAAGTGACAGTTCTTAGGCTCCGGTAGCCCAGACCTACGTGCGTGTAACTCCAGCGGAGCACGAAGCCCCAGCGCGCTGTCGGGGCTGCGCAGGGTGGCCCCAGCCCGACGGCGGGCGACCACCGCTGGAGCTGCAAACGCCTCTCGTCGCGGACCGGGCTTGCCGACGGCGCGCTCCGCGTCGGCTCGTGCAAAAATACGCACCGCGTGAGACGTGCCACGTTGAGAAACCCTTGATTATTTTGAGGATCAACAAGGAAGGTTCAGGTGCAGTTTGTTTAAATACCGCATCTAAAACCTGCAGTCTCCGCACATGCGGGCATAGGAACTTTTAAGCACAAACTAAACACACTTTCACGGTGCTGATGTTCTTCCACTTTAACACAATACACTCAGAAAATGAAGGTTTATTCAGGAAAAAAGCTCGGAGGATGCCGCGGAGGTCTCTCATCCGCAGTGAAGCGCGCGCGTGTGTCGGGCCCGGCCCGGTTCTGGTGCCCACCGCGGCCGGCGGACACGCTCGCGCGGGACCGGGACCGGGACCGGGACCGGGACCGGCCCGCACAGGGAGCCGCGCGGGGGCCGCGCCGCCGCCGCCGCGTGCCCCGAGCTTCCCCCCGCCGCGGAATGAGGAAGTCGGAGCCGCCGCCGCGCCCGGCCCAGCCTTGCTGCGGCCGGAGCCCCTCTGCCTCCTCTTCCTGGTGCTCCTGCGCGGCGGCTGGGCCGAGACCCCCGCTCCTCCGGCCGCCTCGAGCCCGCTC
>NW_028185261.1:3421883-3517359 GCF_003343005.1 Rhea americana | reverse complement strand
CGGGGGCTGCCCGCGGCGGGGGCTGCCCGCGGCGGGGGCTGCCCGTGGCGGACTCCGGCACCGAGCGCTGCTGCGGCATGTGGTCGCAGTTGATTCACGAGGCGGGGAGACGGAGCCTAAAGTAAGATTCCCTTACTTTGCACGTGAGGAAATGAAACACAGATTACCGTTTTGCTGATAGGGAGGTGCAGAAGTTAGTTAAAGGATGTAAAGCCCTTTGTGGCTCTTCCACGGAAGTCTTTTAAAGAATAGCTCTGGCGTGTATCTTGTGTTCTGCTAAGAAGGATAAAATTTGCCGTTTCTTTTTAAGGTATCTTAAATTTTACTTTAATAGTATTATTTTAATTTTCATGTAACCTTCCCCTTGCTGCCCCCCCCCCCAACAAAAAAAAAAAACAATTAAATACAGTGTAGTATGAAATGTTGCGGTGTTCTACCCTGGGCTGGCTGGCACTAATATGCAATTCAAACTTGAGTTAGCCTCTAACTCAGTAACGTACAGAGTACATGCCTATACTGTTTATACCTGTGGGAGGTAAGAGCTCAGCTGTTGGAAGTATTGCATAGTCCCTTTTGCTTTAAAATTGCAAAATAGTTGAATTTGTATGTATTATACGTGTGAGCGGTAGCTAGTATATGAAACGATTATTCAGCTTGCGCTGTTATAAAGTGACTCTGTAAATCGTAATGAACGTGCTGAACCGATTCTCTTGCTAACAATGTGCATAGGAAAAGACGACGCTGCAGAAGATGACAGAACAATCCCAAGGATATTATATTGCGTTGTTTGAAAGACAGCAGTTAAAAAGAACAGTTGCTGTGAAAACTTAAAGCTGTTGATTTCCCTGGGAATTATTATTTCTTTAAAAATACTGTGCTTTTTTTTTGCTGTGGAGTTCTGATTGCTACAAAGTATAGGCAGTGCATGCAGACTTGATCTTCTGTTTCTGGTCCATTGCACAACTATGTTGTTATGAGTTAGCTCTATTGCAGAATATAACCGTTACTACAAATGGATGTTCAGTTGCTAAAATGAAGCATTTTCTCTAGCAGAGGTTTTCTAAAAAGTGATTGTTTACATAAGCTTTTGTGAAATGTACACCAGAAGAAAATTTGCACCTTTACATCTGATTTTCTCTTTTGAGTTGATAGTAGTGCAGATGAGTATTAACCCACTGTGTAATAGATCTGCTTATAAGATTTCTTTCTTTGTTTCCAAAAGCATCAACAGTATAATAATTTGGAGAAAAGGAGAATTACTAGTTATCCCCTGATGTTTACGTTAGCAGTTTGGGGCTGTAATTGCTTAGCATCTCTATTCCACATCTGCTTTGCAGAAGGAGGGGGGTGGGGCTCCTAATACATCTCTACCAAATTAAATAGTGTGAGGTACTGAAAAAAAAAAAGACAATGAAAAGCTAATATACTACACACTAAGGATTTTAGAGGCTTAGGAAATGTCTGTTGCCCAAAATTTACTACTTTTTTTTTTTTTTTTGTGAATCTCATCCTTTTGAGAAAAGCATTCTTTTCAAAATATTAGGGAGAAAGAAAGAAAGTAATAGGAAAGCTTACAGAGGTTTTCAGTTTTAAATTTTATGAGGCTAACGTAAGAAACAAAAGTGTTCATATTATATGGACAGAAAAAAGAGAGAATTTTCTTGTCAGTTCTGGGGTACATGTATTATTTTAATTCAGTATATTTGAACTCTCCGAGTAATACAGGGAGTGTTGAGGTATTCAGGAACTATCTCCTGTAGAATATGCAGGAAATGAGTTCTTGAAATGCCTCAGAAAGAAAGAGTGCCTTTTTTTTTTCTCTTCAACTTTAAAATAAACACTTCTGCCTGGATCAGGCTTTAAAAGCTGAGGTTTAAATTGCTTTTACAGCACAGTGCAAAATCCTTGTCTTGTTTCTGAAGATGTCTTACTACAGCTGATAGCCAAGGAAGCAAACCTCTGTGAGGAGAGGCATCCTTGAAGCTCGCAACAAGCCCCGTATGTTCTCCTATTGCCTTGGTACTACCTGGGACCCATGGCAATGTGGGCTGTGGGTAGAGGGGACTCTTCTGTTCTTTTGAACACCAATACTGGAATAAATTATAACCTTATATGTTAAAATAGAATAATATATGAATCACCCCTAGAGAGAGTAAGTGCAAAATTGCAGGATTCTTTGAACCAAGCGCAGGCCAGCTTGTATTGCAGAGCTGGTCTCTGATTTCTGTGATGTTCCCAGTCGTCCGTGCTCTATTTTGCCCAAGCCATTTCACGCAGGCTGTCAGACACGCTGGAGAACCTGCCGTAGCTCAGCAGCAACAGGCTTCCAGCACCCCTTGCCATTTTCTTGGACGCGACGCAGAATAATAAGGTCTCCCAGTCCTGTGTGAGGGTGCTCTGAGATGAACCTGTGTAAGCTGGTTTGTGGACCTTGCCACTGAAAAATATCCTTATACAGAAAGGTAAAACTGTTGCATGCTGTTATCCAAGAGCTTTTTTGGACAGATATTTCTCCCTTGTTTAAACTCATGTGGTCTCTAGTTCTTAAATGCAAATTTTTCAACAGAAAGCCATGGTAAGCAGTTGTGAATAGGTGCAGAAGCAGATGGATAGTTGACAGAGCTTATTTTCTGGTAGCTGCTGACGTGCTGTAGAGGTGATGAACTTCGTTTCTGAGAGAAAATGCCAACTTCAATGCTTACTTTTGCTGTTCTTTGCCAGCTGCTGCAGGAAGCACTGGACTTGGCTGTCAAAGTCACTGCCAGCATTTCTGTATCAAAAAAGAGTGAAATAGCCACAAGGGAAGGAAAGGGGAGAGAATAGGAATGTGCCCATCAAAGCCAGGGACTAAAGAGCAGGCACAGTTATTGCCTCAGAACATAAGACTTGCTGCAGTGTGGAAGGTTTAGACAACATACCCTAACTTGTTTAAAACCCAGAAACAAAGATGCACAGAAATTTGGGAGATCCGGCTCTCATCAAAATTTGTTCTGTCACTCGGAACCTATTCACATGCCTGGATGCTCTTGCTATTTGAAATGTCTGCTCACTATAGCATGAATTTTTTCCTTTGCTTTTAACAGACCTGTTCTCAAGGTTAGCTTGTTACATGTCAGCAGGCTCTGTATGGTAACAGTGAGCTATTTTCAGAGGAAAAAGAGTTGTGAAGTATAAGACCTGTTACAAAACAGCAGATGCAAACTCTTGTTGCTTGATTCGGCCATGGCACCAAAACAAGTACCATATCAGACTACTGTTTACTTTAACAAGTTCTTTGGGCAGGTTTATATGTTTGTCTAATTAAAACCCTAACTGAAACATACATAATACAGGCACATAAATCATCTGCTTTCCTCTTCAAGTATTATATTTCTGAATTTATTTTGGGCTTTGAGAGTTATGCTGCAGTACTTAATGGTGACAGATCTTTGGTTAAACATATCTCTCAGAGACAAGATATAGAAATACTCAGTTAATATCAACAAATTCAGTGTGAATACCAAAAGGGATTGGGCGTGTTGCTGGTGCGGCTTCTGCTACTGTTTTCAGGTGCAATGAAATTCAGCAAATCCACTGTGTTCCAAGGAATAACACCAAAAGAAGTCCTCCAAATAAGAGCTAAAGTAAAGAACCTATAAAATACCAGAACTGGCAAGTGGTAGCTAACAACTGTAAAGATTTTTATCTTGTTTCTGATCAGCAAATACAGCTTTTTGTCTCCTTTCTCCAAAGCCTGAGGTAACTTGATGCTAATAAGTTTCAAATATGGAGAAAAATAGTGACAGCTTTTGACATATAAATTCATTTGAATTAATTTGTTCAAGCACCCATACTCATTTTTACTAGGTTGTTTTCTCAGAGCTCCATGATTTCTTTGACAGATGCCTGCTGATTCTGAAGCTTTGACATTGGCTTGTGTCTCCATGTTCAGTTATTAACATGTTTTGTCATTTTTCCCTATGAAGTATATTTGTTCAGAGGGCTGGGGATTGTTTAGGAAGTTATTGCCAGTCTTTATATGTTTGTGCTTTCTGGGGGCGGAGGGAGGGACAACTGCTGCTATCACAAGCCTATTGCGCGCTGTAAGGAAGGACATGAAGCAGCAAGTTTTTAAACTAGTATTAATCTCTTTGGTTTCAGAACGCCTCTGGGAGCCTCCCTGGATGAGCAAAGCAATCCTCTGTTGAAGGGTAAGGAAAGGCTTTACCTACTGAAACCTTTTTTTAATTGAGAATTGTGCTTTCATGTGCGTTCACCTGCGACTTCAGTTCTTTCAGTGACACAAACGACATCGTCAGCAACGGTGAGTTATTCTCATGGCGAAGCAGTGGTGCCCAGGAAATTGGGGAAGAGCAAAAAGATCCTGATGAAGTCTTTCTTCTGGAGTTTAGTAAGCCTTATAAAAACTCCTAAATGAGCAGAAAGGGGACCTTCGTAATTTTTCTTTCTTGTGAGCTAGCTAGGTTTTCTAGGTTAGCTAGGTAGTCTCTATGTCTAATAACTTAGATTGCCACACCTGAAAATTTTACTATCAGAGCAGGACTGAATACTAAAGTTCAAAGTACAGTGAGAGTTTGCAGGTAGTGACATGGCATAGAGGAATTACTTGCTGTATCTGGAGTCTTCATTTGAAGCCTTATCCTTATATAGGGGGAGAGAAGGGAATGCCTGATCTGAACTCATTTTTTAACTCTGAAACTTCCTGGTAAGGTGTCTGAAGTTTAATGTAACAGCAAAAGGAACAGGTATTTTAGGTATACCTCCAGGTTTGCACTTAAAGTTAACTTGCTCACAGTTTGACTGGGGAGGGTATTGCTGAGCAGGAAACTGAAGCACTGCTGTATTTGTTCTCTTGCACATTAAACTTCCTATGGTATCAAATGTAACTTTCCTTTTCAGTGCATTTTTAGTGTATGAATAATGCAGGATTTGTAAATACAATCTAGTTACATCCTGTTGTATGAACTGTAAGTGTCTTGTTAATATCTTTACTTAAGCTGTTGGACAGAAAATACTGCAATGTTGTTGAGCTGCTAACTGTACATTTGCAGGCATGCTGGTGAGAAATGGAGGAAGTTTTGAAGATGACTTATCCCTGGGAGCTGAAGGTGGGTGTGGCAGGACTATGACTCCTTTTCTAGAAAAAAAAAGCATATTCAGTCAACTGATTTTTATTTTGAAAGGCAGTATTTCCCTTTTGGTCAAAGGTACTTGGTAAAGCTGACTAGAAAACCAGCTGGGAGCACTTAAAAAAAATGTCGCAAGGTTTGCTTTTTAAGTTTATTGGAATATTGGTTTTGTTAAGTATTCTGGTCTAACCTGAGCATCAGAGTCAGCCCTGAGTTCTGTTCTCATTTTCTCTGCTCTCATGCTGTCCTCTCGTTTTAATATCCATAGCAGCAATATAGCCGATAGCACTCACTGAAGCTATGAGAAAGTTTTGTTTAATTTTTTAATTTTTTTCTCTTACTACTTGTTCTTCCTGTCCATGGGTTACTCTTGGCAGTTATGTATGCCTCACTTCCATTGAAACCCTTGGGAGTGGCATGTGCAGGCATATGGAAGGAGGAATGGAATATCAGCCAAGAAGCAAACCTATTAAGAGCTAAGTGCTTTTAAAAATGAAAAATCCCAAAGCTGAGTAAGTATTTTTGAATCAGCCTTGGTATATACCCTGCTGTCAGTAGCTGCCTTCTGTTTCTTTCTTGCTCCTTCCTTTTTTTAAGGGGAAGGAGATGTGGCTGTTCGTGGACTTCCCTTTAGCCAGCTTTCAGTTAGAACTACAATTTCTGAAAAATGTCAGAACTTGTATAGTAGAAAGCCCCTTTCTCCCTAGTAATCTTGCCAGTCTTGCCAAACTAGTGGTGCAGGGCCTGGGAGTGGGAAACAATTTTAATTTTTAAAGACTTTAGACCTGTGAGGAAAGCAGTTGATCTGATAATGCCCTTGATCTGGTAAATTAATCCCTTACTGCAATAGAGTAAATAGGATTAAATTTTCTTTCTGATAGTCTTTTCCACTTGTTAGATTGCCTGCAGTATAAAGATTTCATAGAAGCTCTTTGTTACTCCAAGCTCTAAGCATGTAACCAAGGAAAAAAGAGTGGGTGCATTTTAAATAAATCATGTCCCTTTTTTCCTCATTTTTTTGCTCCTCCCCCCCATAATTATCAAGTATTTCTATTTTTGAGGTAGAAGGTCATTTCCTTCCTTTGCAGATGACACAGGTCTTAGTACGAGAATTGGGGGCTTATTTTCACGTAAGGATGTGGATGCTTCCGCAGTGCTTTGCTTCCCGTCGGAGCGCAGCAGGCGATGACAGAGCTGTTCAGAGCTGTGCCGCCTGCCCTGCCGTACGGCCTCGTTTCGGCTTGTACAAATGGCCTGGCATCGCGCATCCGTCGCTGCGTGAACCCGGTTACCAAGTCAGCACCCTGTGCGCGTTTTACGGGGAGGGCTGGACAAGCACTGTAACACTGACACCTGTGCTGAGCTGCGGAGCGGTTTGAAAACCCGTGGTTTAGCTATTTAAACTAGCTACCAATAAGCCCATATAGCTGGGCCTGGCTTCAGGTCGCATGCAAGCTTTTTCTTCTTCTTTTCTTCTTTTTTAAGTTGGGCAGAGAGAGATGGTTTCTGCATTGTGTATACAGTTGAGTTTCTTAGTGATGTCTCCAAATGAAAAGAAACAAGGGCTGAGGCTGGCATATTTTGCTCTCTGTTGCTTGCTTCTCTTGTGGTGGGACTGGTGTAGGTGCAGGGTTTTCCTGGCAGAGCGTTCGACATAGCAACCCTCCGAACCAGCTATGAGAAGAGTAAAGTTGTAACATCCTTGCCTGTCTCCTGCAGCCAGTTTGTTAATGTTGCGTTGCTGCGTTAGAGGACCGGTAATTAAAGGCAAGGACTTAAATCTCTGGTTTGGCAGGATGTTGATTTTTCTAAACGAATAATGCTGCCTGGGATGCTCGCATGTGGAGCCGAAGTGTTTCAGCTTCAGGAAGATACTGTATTCCATACACAAAAGTGGTGACTGGTGCTTGGTATCGGAAGACTGGCCACCCCGGGAAGCCCTTTTTGTGAGTCCGAGTGACTGGTCTCATCAGCACTGCAGCTGGTGTGTAACTTCTGTTTAGAAATTGCCAGCCTCCAAGCTGAGAACTAGCTGTTGTGATTTAAAGACTGAACGATAAAGTCTCCATGCCTGGACATGGGAGCCAAATTCATTTCCTACGTTCTTTTCTTCTCCTAGCTGAGCAGTCTTTGTGTGCTCTCTTCCTCTCCCTTCCTGTCTGTGGAAGAATCCTTCAGCTGGTGATCATGTCTTATACTGCAAAAAATAAATTGTCTCTCTATATAAAAATTACTAACTTAAAGCATGTAAAATTTCAAGTTAATGTGGTCGATTATAGTACGTAAACTTGTTTCCATGTGAGATTTTATTTTGGACAGAGCCTGAATAAACCAGGTCATCTTTACATCAGCTGGATACTAGAAACACTTGATGATCTGACTGTATGGAAAGATAAAAACCTTGTTTATGTGGTAGTATTCAGAAAAGTGTTCACTGGCTGCTTTTTTTCGTATCAGTTATGAGTAGTGTAATACTGAAGAAGTCTCTATGTAACTTATTCTTGTTTCTGTACAGCTAATCATCTACGGAGTGACACCCAGATGGAAACATGGTAAACATCTCCTTTTTTGTTTGCTTTAGAGAAGTACTTATATTGGAATGACTAAGGGAAAGGGTGCAGTGGAAGTAGTGTAGACTGTCTCAGGAGTAAGGCTGTTTTGTTCAGGTGTGTTTTTGCGAGGAAAAGAGAAGTTACAGGTAGTACGGAAACAGTCAGTATGAAGTGCAGAAAATGCAGATTTTTACTCCTCTAGCAGACCTGATGTAGGGAAAACAGAGGAAAACCAACAAATTTTCTAAGTAATTTAGTATGATTTACCTTCTTTCTTTGGCTCGCTAATCCCTGCCCATTTCAGAAATTTAAAGGGAAAACTTGTTTTACGTTTCAGAGCAGATGCCCTTTCAGAGCGAGGAGGAAGGACTATGAGAGAGGGAAAGAAAGAGAGGTTCCTGCTTTAGAGGGAGCTCCTAGGAGGTACTGTGGCTAAAACTCCTGGAGGGACTCTAGCAAATAAGGGCACAGCCTCCACAGGCAGCTCCCTCCATAGATGGGCTCCATAAAATGGGCTTTTAGGTGAATCTGCTGCATTTCTTAGTGGCTGTTCTGCTCTTTGTGTTAGGACTTAGGCAGTAAAATTCCCCTGCGGAAGGTTTGTCCCAAGAAGAGGTTGGTATCACTGATACGTTTGAGCAAGAGGATACCAGCTAAAGGAGAGGCAACTTCTAGAGATTCAGGGAGGAAATAGTTTGAGACTGAGAAAGAAACTGGCTGGGAATCCTGGTTGGAGGCAGTCTTGCTCTATTTCCTTCGGCCTGGGCTTCCTTATGCTTCGCCGCCGCCTGCCTGGGCGGCCCGCGAGCTCTTCGCTGCTGACGGGTCGCAGCCTCCGTCGCGCTGCAGGAAGCAGTGGGAGTGAGGCAGCCGAAAGCCGCTCTGCAGCCAGCGGCGAGGTGGGACTAGGCAGCGGGCCGCTCGTGGGGGTCCCATCGGAGGCGGTAGCAGTGCAGGGAAGGGAAGGACGCTGAGGTCGGGCTTCCTCCTTGGAGGTGGGTGGGAGCCGGTGGGGAGGGACAGTGCTGCAAAGAGCAGGAGCTTGTTTTCTCGTCTTGCGTTTGCCTTCAGTTTCTTAAGAGTATTCATATGTTTTTACGGAGGTGTCTCAGTTTTGTTACTCCAGTGTTATTCCATTTCAATAAATGACATGGCTAATATAAACCAGATAACATTGAACAGGAAAAGAGAAATTCAGCAGGATTGGAGACTTCGTTCTCCTCAGACTGAGAATTGAATTACTGAAAGAAACCAGTTTATCACAGTGGTCTTCTCCATTTGTCTTGACAGCAATGGTATGTTGGCGAAGGAGAGAAGACTTCAGTTTCACCAGAAGGGGAGAAGTATGAACTCCACAGGGTCTGGAAAAAGCAGTGCAACTGTTTCAAGGTAAAAGAGTATTATACTTTGAAGGTCATGGCACAGTTCAGTGGAATTTGGCACTGTTTTGCTGGCAAAATTTCTTCTGTTCCTAACTTAAATAGGTTTGGCTTGATTTGTATGTATTGTTGTATTTAGTAGCTGAGAAGGGAATTTTCATTTGGTTGCTTGAAAAACTGCTATTTATTTTCATTTGTGATTCACAGTAAATAATTACAAATGGACCTAAACCTTAACGTTTGAAATCTTAATGCTGTTTTAAAATCAGTGATCTGCAGAATAAGGGTTGCCTTTAATAAATAACAAGATCAGATTGGAAATGCAGCTGTGCTGATGTTTGTGGTGGCATGAACTAACATTTCAGATGCAGATATCTCCAAAATTATTTCCTAAAATCAACAGAGCTGTAGGAGTCAAAAGTTCAATAGGCAGAGCTGGATGGTGAGCTGAGTTAATAATTGAGCAGAAGAGGCAGTGTCTTAAAAGGAGACACGTGGATAGCAAACATCTTTTCATTTTAGTGTTTCTGAATTACTGGAGCTTTATGAGGAAGACCCAGAAGAAGTGCTCTATAACCTTGGATTTGGAAGAGATGAACCAGATATTGCTTCAAAAATTCCAGCAAGATTTTTTAATTCATCATCGTTTGCCAGAGGGATAGATATCAAAGTGTTTCTGAATGCTCAAATGCAGCGCATGGAAGTGGAAAATCCAAATTTTGCTTTAACAAGTAAGTATGTTTTTAAAGTAAAGTTTATTATCATTTTGCTTTTAAAGTACGTAAACAACCTCAAAAGAAAATCTTTATCTAGTGTGCCTGCAAAAAACCCTTTACAATCTGAAAATGAAATTCCATTCAGAATCTGTAATAAAAATCTTGCTTCGTTTTAATTATGGCAAGCAGTGACCATTAGTGTTATACAACTGGGGATGAAGGAAATAGATTTATAGTGAGGAGGAAAGTAAAAGGCATCGTGTAAGACCTGTTGGTTTCTCTTGTGTGTATTGTTCTTCTCTTGCTTCTAAGCCTAACTGCCGATGTAGCTATTTATAGCACTGAAACAAATAGAAATACCTGTCTTTCATGAGTTCTTCAGTATCAGGTGAGATTTTTGAAAGCACTCAGCGTGACCTACTTCTGTAGTTGTTAAAATCTGTGCCAGTATCTCCACTGACTTTGCTGGGAGCTTTGTTCAGTCAGTAATGAATGTTTCTGAAACGCAGGCGTAGCTGAAATGTCCTGTTGTAGATGGGAGACGGCAATCAAAGTAATCTCTTTTTCTTGTTCTTGCTAGCACTTTGTAAATTAATTTCGAATTGCATACCTTTGTCCGTTCTTGTTTTGTGAAAGCTGCCCATGCTGTTTTCTTTGTGCATTTATCAAGTGATCTGGCAGAGATTTTTCTGTTCCTTAATACTGTATGGTATCTGTTTCAGGTTACAGGACTAGACAGCATTTGGTCAATCTTGGGGATCCTTCATATAAGAAGGAGATTTCAGGTGGGCTGAGGGACAGGTTATGGTGAAAACTTCACTCTCAAATGCGAAGACAGGAGCTATCTGTGAACAGTCACGTAGAGCTTGATCAACTGTTCTGAGTTGTGGTGACACCAGACCTTCTTGTAAACTTTGCCTTATGCTTTGTTCTCGTGCAGGTCGTTTTCGTCAGATTGAAGTGCTTACTACTGTGGCCAATGCCTTTTCTTCTTTATATTCTCAAGTATCTGGGACTCCATTACAGAAAATTGGCAGTATGAATTCAGTGTCTTCCAGCAAAGAGGCATCCAGCCCTCCCCCTTTAAACCGAAGCAATACAGCCAGTCGACTAATGAAGACCTTGTCAAAGCTCAATCTGTGTGGTGCACAGCAGGCAGAGGGTGGCAGCTGCTCAACTCCGTCACCTGTTGACAAAGGGAAAAGTCCAGTGGAACTAGGGAGTGAGGAAAATGATGTTAAAAATGAATCTAAATTACCAAAACACTCTAAAAAGAAAGACTCCTCTTCTTTGCTGGCTACTGTAAAGGAGGAGATGGCCACTTATCAGACAAATACTGCAGACATACACAAACCTGCAAGTCTTCCTGCTGGAACTAATGATATGCAGGAGAGCACTGTGCCCTCAGCAGATGTGCCAAATAGCAAGTTGGCAAGCCCCCGGCACAGATCATGTGAAGAATCTCATCTTCTGGACTCTCCTAACCTTAGCAGTGATTCTAATACATCTAGTGAGTCGGAAAGTAGCAGTCAAATACAAAGGCCTCGTATGTCTTCGTCAGGTAAAGAATCCTGCGCTCCTATAGCAAATCCATCCATAATGAATCTAATGCTGCCACAGAAGGACTCCTTTGAGATGGAAGAGGTAGGTAGAAATAAATGTCTTTGGTTTTGCATGCGGTTTACACAGTATAGTGGTTGACAGCAGAGAAATGTTCCCTCCGATGCGTTTGATGGTGTTTTCTCATGAATGCGTTTCTCAGGAATGCATTCTCATGAAGCATTTCTCAGGAATGCTTCAGATTCTCTGAATGATAAGAAAATTGTCACTTTCTCTTGAAAGACTAATCAGTCTTCCCATTGAAATGACTTTATTTTATTATTCCTGATAATCTACATGAATCTTCTCATTCTTTTTCGATTGAGTTAAGGTGATTACAGTCACTGACAAAATTTCATATGAACTTTTCCATTCCTAAACGACCTTTTCCGGTGAAAAGTAGATGTAGGTTGTGCTGTATATACGTAAAAGACTTTGCTTTTAAATTTTTACTTTGTTTAAATTGCTTTCTGTAAGTATTTACTTATTGTTGCCTAAAAGTACATTCAGTTTATCAGTTGTTCCTGGTTAAGGATAAATTTATGGATGAAACAAGAGCCTTTTGCATTAAAGGGCAAAGGGCTATCGTGTAGGGTAAGGTTCTCATCTCAGGTAGGTTTGGTTTGATGACAGTCTACTGCATGTTGCCTTGTTTATTCTTGAAGAACCGGTGTACTAGAAGTAATGTTTGACTTGCCTTTTGCTGTGGCTTAGTTACAAATTCTGTTAGCTGTGTGTTGCTATTCATAAATGCATTTATCCATTTTATTTCTGTGATAATTTTCCCAAAGGGATTTTACTCAGGTTTCTGTAAGTGATTTGTTTATTAGGCTAGTAAATGTGCAGCCTACAAATTCAAAAATGCAATTTTCTGCATAGACTCGCCCTTTCAATTACAAGATCTGTCTGAAGTCAGCAGATGTTTTTGTGGACACATTTCTAAGTGGCCGTTGTTGAAAAAGTTAACTGCTGAATTGTTATCCATGTGAAATAGTTATGTGAAATGAAGGATTGGCATCCTGTTGTTGAAAAGGGTGAAGAAAATAGGTGAATAGAAAACTCCTGAAGTCTTGCAGCAAATGGCAAAGGCTATTTTCAATTTTGCAGACACTGTGTGTAATGTAGTACTGGCGTTGCAGGTTTTTGAGGTCCTTTTAGAGAAACTAAAGTTGTTGCTGAAGGCACTTCTCAAGTAGAGAGAAGTAGCCCAGCCTCTCTCAGTTCCTGCCATTTGTCTGTACCTGTGCCATCACCGACCTGTTGTGTGGCCATCTACTGAACCAGAACAAGGAACAGATCCAGCTGAGGGGGGGAAAAAGAAACCCGGCGTGTTCCGATTTTCTTTATTTTTCCTGGCCTAATTTTCAGCTGGATTATTTTCTTGATCCAGTTCGTGTAGCTACGCAGATGTTTGTGTTGGCGCAAAGGGAGCGGTCTGTGTGGTGATGCGTTTTGCTACGTTCTTGATAGTCAGGCTGGTTTCACACACCCCAGGGGAGAAACGCGTTTCCTGGTTTTTGTCACTCTTGAGCAAAGTGAAACAAACAAACAAAAAGCCAGGCAGCTTCCCTGGAATTTTCTTTCAGAGTAAGTTGGACTGTAAAGGGTTATGAAATGAAGACAACTTCGACTAAATTCTGTACAAGCCAAACGCAATGCGTTTGCGAAGTTTTGGTTGACATACTTTGCAGCGTTGCCAGTGCATAAACACAGCTGTTTTGGCAAGCCGACATATGATGTGGGATGGAATTGTGGTGAATTTTTGTTTACGCAATATAACGTATACATATCAACTGCTTTCAGATTCCTGGGAGAGATTCGGTTTTGGTAAAGAAACTTTAGAACAATACCTGGCAGCTTGATTTTTTAATTTTTTTTTTTTATTTTTTATTTCCCCCTGCGTGTCTCTAACTGGGGTATAAAGAGCAATAAGCCGTGTTAGCAGTGGTGACAGTAGCTCCTCCCACTGTGCTCCCAGCTTGGTTTGGAGTGCAGTCATACACGAAAAGAGGACTGATACAGTGAGGAAGCTCTTTCCACACTTGCTAGTGCCTCAGCGTCTCGGGCACCGCTAGGAAGTGTGCTGCCGTGAAGATAGCTAGCGCGGCGTGAGTCAGGGCAGGATTTCCCCCCAACACCCTCTCCCGAGTGAGCCAGTTGGAACCGCTAAGGCCATTAAGTCCATGTTGGCTAAAGAGAAGGGGAAGGAGAAGGGGCGACTGCTGTGAGCTGCGGTTGCCGCGTAGCCAACATAACCGGGTGCTGCATCTCGGCCAAGGACAGCAGGTGGAAGGTATTTAGATGAGAAGGGGCTGGGCTGTCCGGAGGCTGCAAATTTAGCTGTTGGAAACTGGGAGGTTGAGGAGAATCAAGATACATTTCCTGGAAGGCCAGTCCAGTCAAGGATCCTGTAAGATTATTTGTTATTGTTACTGTTTTTTTTTTTTTTAATAAGGACGGATTGCATAAATTTAACTGATGAGCTGCCTCTATACTGCATTTTCATAAAATAATCATTCACCCTTTTGGTACAGCCTTCATCTCCTACAAGAATAGGAACCTCTCTATTTATTGTACAAGAGTAATTCACTTACTAATGGTGAAGAGTTCAGGCTGAGTACCTCTTGAATCGCTTAGGTTTGAGAGGATGCACCCTTGTGGATGCAGTGCGCACTGTTTGGGATTTAAAACATTAGTATCCTGATTTTGGATTTTTAAGTTTTTCACAAATGGAGGTGAAGTTGTTACTGCTTGAAATGCTTCCATTGCTTAATTTTGAAATTAGGCAGGCAGTCTGTTAGAGGGAAGGGTGGGAGGGTTATTATTTTTAGTTTGGACTTGCATGTGAACCATTGGGTTTTTTGTAGCGCACAAAAGAGAAAATGCGTTCTAGCTTTCAAACTAAACAAAGGCCTTCCTGTTCAAATTTCAAACTTATTCTTTTCATTGTTTTAACAGTTGTCCAAGAACTGCTTTCTTAATAAGACTGTTTCATAAAATAATGAAGTAACAGGATTAATTTTCCATATATTGTAGTTTTAAGTTTTCTTATGGTTCTGAACGCGTTATTTGCCTTTTCTTGTACTGGAAAATATGGGAAGTATTTCCACAAGTAATAACGTAATGAAGTCTGGAGTAGGTTTTGGCAGGGCCTCAGTTGTTGTGGAGGGTTGGTGGCTCACATGCCTTGGAGAAATACCTGGTAGTGCAGCAGACGACACTGCTCATGTGCTGATCTCTTCATATACTTCTTCATATACTTTATCTAAATGTATTTTGGTTGTTCTTTCTATTCAAATAAGGGGCCAAGAATGCCAAATGGAAAAGACAGTACTAGAGTAAAGATGTTTAAAGATGTTTTCATGCTCTTATTTCAGTCTTTTGCCAAAGGGGAACTGAGAATTCAGTACTGTCATAGCTCTCTCTGCATAATGAGTGTGATTGAAGGGGAACTGTGCTCTGGTGTGCCTCTTTAAGAGGTACACTACTCTGAGAACCACTGTTGTCTTACAGGGACATTACTGAATAGCTGAAATAATATTGTTTGGTTGGTGGACGTAGCATTTGCTGTGTCTTCCATTATGGGTCGTTGGATTTTAAAAAAACTTCTACAGTATATGCAGTTCAGGCATTCTGAAGCACAGAAATGTGTTTCAGCAGGTCTCAAAATATTTGTCTCTTTTTATAGATACAGAGCACAGAGGAGGATCTACCACATGTTCCAACTTCTCACCAGCTGGTAGTGGCCAAATCAAGGAAAGGTAAGTAGACTCCTGTTCCTAGGAGATGGCAATCTGCTGCATGTCCTGACATCCCTGAAATGCCAATTCAGATATTTAAAACCTCCAATTTTTTTTTCTCCTTAGAAGAAGAAGAAAAAAAGGGGGAGGGGGATCTGTTTCCTTTTCAGTTACACTTAAAATCTTAGAACATTGTTGCAAAGTGGCACCCAAATTACAGGCAAGAAGGGCAGCCGTTTAACCTCAGTGACTGTTTTGACTTTTGTACTGTTGATGATAGCTCAGAGAAACTGGAATTTAGTTCAGGTTGTACGGGATTTTTTTCCCTAGTAAATCCTGTAATTTAAGGTAGCCATTTAAACTAAAACTGTCATTGTAAACCTAAATTGTATGATACATTCAGCTGTCTTCTGTATGCTACTGCTCCATGTGTGTGCTAGCTGCACAAAGAACCAGTGTTTCTACACCCACGTGGAAGTCGTAGTCCTTCAAATGACCAACTCTATGCACTGGCTTTTGTAGCCTGTTTGGTTTGTGCTTTCATCTCAAGCTATTGTTTATATTTTATGGCTTGAGAGAGGGCAAGGCTGATGTTTAAATTCATTTTGTGATAGTTGCTGGTTTTTATCCTATCTTGCCAAGTGAAGCTGGTTCTTCGGCAGATACGATTAAAGAAGAACTAGAGCTTATTGTATTTAGTGAGATGCTTGGCTTTGCAATTTCTATGTGGCTAGCCAGTTGTGTTTCCTGAAGAATGTGAAAGAGAAAGGGTAACAACTGAAGAGTTCATTTATTTGCTGTTTCATAAATGAATTGACAGTCTTGTGAACTCTCAGCTAAATTGCATTAATATGGTTAAGCATGCTCTGGACTAAGCTCTGAAGGCTAATGACCGGTTATTAGGAATGACTTGTTTTACAGATTCAGCAGTATTTTGTAGAACACAGAGTTGCACTTGCTGGTGTTTCTGTTTTGAATATAGGTCAGAAGGAGGGCCTGCCAGAAATTGCATCTCTAAATGTTCCCAGCATTTCCTGCTTGGTTGTTTTTTTAAAGTTTATGATTACATGCTGTCAAGCAATTGCATGCTTTAGGTTAAAGGCCTGGGCAATAAGTTAGTGCAGGCAATGTGTTAGAGATGCACCCTTACAAGTAAGGTTTCTTGTTTGCCAGGCCTCAGTAGTTATAGGAAGGGTTTTTCACATGAAGAAAACTTAAGGAATTAGGAGCTACAATGAAGGAGTAGAAAAGTACTTTTTTTCCTCTCCCTCTCCTTCTAAAATTTTGATTTTGTGCTTTGTATTCCTGTTGTTATCTTATCTCCTTTTTACTGAATGCAGGGAAGAATATGGTGCTATGTTTACCTGTTAAAAAGCACCAGGCAGTTCTAGCAACAGGTTTCAGTATGGCAGGAGCAGGGCATGCTGTCTCACGTTTTCCCCCTAGTGTTTCCCACCCATTTCTGAACCCACTTTGTTTTCATGCCATTGTAGCCTAAAGTTCTCAGCTGACTTATCTAATAAAGAGGTCAGAGCCGATGGTAGAGCCACACAGTCACCCAAAATCTTGGACCAACATTTTATTTAACCTGGAAGATGTGGAATTCTTACGATGTTGTTCTGTGAAATTGCCAAAAAGAAAAGCATTTGGTGGGGAGCTTACCCAAAACTTTGAAAAATACTAGTCAGTTTTTTTGCAGGATGTCCAGCATGAGACAATGTAGAGGCCTGTTTTCTTGAAGAGCAAGTGCTCACCAAATAGAAGACATCCAAAATTAATGCACACTGAAAATACTGGCCATTGGATCTGAATGTGACATTCTGGTCTCACTAGCAATCTTTTGAAATGGGTTCAGCGTGAAATTCAAGTGCTGGTCTTCTGTAAGAGTGTGACTTCAGGTGATGATTGTCGTACAGGCTCACCTCTTCCGATGAATTTAGCTCTGCCCTACATGACTATGGGGCCTACAAACAAAAAGTTGTTCCACATTAATGTTTCCCCTCTAGATACAGATTTGTCCTTTTTTTCATGTAAGGGTATTTCTGTGTCTGTTAGCAGGGTTAGTGCTGTTCAGTACAGAATGTTATAAACATTGGAATGTCTTTTTATTTCTGCAGAGAGAGCTGTGGATGATTTCTTTGACATTTACAACAGTTTGTAAGGCGTTTTTAAGAGGGTCTGTAATAAGATGTGAGGTATTTGAATAAAAAAAAATTTCTTTGCCGCTGAAATATTCTGGAGACAGTTAAGACATTCCTGAAGAAGTCTTTCAAGCAAAAGGTGCTTGAAAATGGCTTGCAAGTTATTGTTTTGTTGTAGTAATGTCTCTGTTAAACACTTCTTAGGAGATACAGAGAAATCCATATCATATTGACTGGCTCAAAGTACTTTTTAGGTTTTGTCTTACAAATAGTATTGAACTAGTTTATCCATTATGCCCAAAACTGGAATTCTGGTCTTTGTTATTACAAATATGAAATGTAGATGTGCTTTTGCATGTGTGTGTGTGGTTTTTTTTTGTTTTTGTTTTTTTAAGGGACACAGTAGAGAAGAATGAAAAGCTTCAGTTGCTTTGCACTGTAAACATGCAGTGCTGCTAAATGTCCACTTTAAAAAAAAAAAAAAAAAAAAGTATTCCAAAGTTATCTGGAAGGAAGCTTTGTTAGTTAGAAAACAAAATTCTTCATGACGTATTTATACAGCAGCGCTTTCCATTCCAAAAATGCCCAACAAAAAGGACAAATGTAGGTACAACACATAGAGAACAAAGTATTCTCCAAGCATTGTGATTTGTAAGCATCTAGTTGCTGACATCAATGGCTTTGTGAAATTTTGAATAGTTGCAAAGCTGTTTCTCCTAAGGTGACTTGCACTGATAGGCAAAAGCAGTAATTAATTTTGAAAATTCAATCCTTAAAAGTGAAGAATGCATATCGGCACTTTCTATCCTTTACTATATTATCATATTTATAGCTCTTTATAAGTGCAGCTCCATAGTAGAGTGAAGATGGGGGAGTGAGAGAATACACTGAGAACAGAATTTGTATTCTGGAGGAGTCTGTGCCTAGCTGACCAGAAGCTAAGAAATTCTCAGGCACTCTGAAAAGTTATTGCGGCAATACTCCCTACTGGGCTGGTTTTGGTAGTCCTGTGGTGCAGTGTGTGACAAATACTGGGAAAAGAGCAGTAGTACCTTTACTCTTGTAATGGGATGCTTTGCAGCCAAGTTGGAAAAGTCAATTTATTAATAATCTCGTAAAATACAAAGTGCATTAGAGCTTTGCCAGTACTGCAGATGCAAGAGGCATAAATGTTACAAAAGCTTTGTAGGCAGCTTCTGTGTATTTCTCCTCCTTTCCTATGTCAGAAGTAGTGACGCAGAATGTTTAAGATGAGTATTTGATAGGACTGTTTTGGAATGGTGAGAACCACGGTCCACTGGTAGCTGAATATTATTGTGCAGTAGATAACACTGAATTATTCCGTTATTTGATAATGATTAATCTGTGCTCTTGAGTTTCATAAACGGTAGACTTGTTTCTTCATCATCCATTTTTGTTTAGAACTTTGTCAGCTTACTTGATATATTTCCGCATAGCCACTTTCTCTGGCATGTATTCAGCATCTAAAAATATTTTCTTGTTTTATAGAGCTTAAAACAATCATCCAAAGGGCATTTTTGTTTTGTGCTCGGTTCAACTGGGACGTGCATTTGATTGTTCTTTTTTTTTTTTTCTTTCTTTTTTCATCTTGGCTGGTTCCTTTTCCCACACTTTCCTCTCTCCTTATTATACTAGCTCTGGCCTACTCCTACTAGTTGAGAAGATTTTCTCTACATAATGTTGATGGTAGCCTCAGGCTACAAGGTTGGCATTGTGCAGTGAGCTTTTTCTGGCAGGTATAATTGCATTAGTGGAGGTACTTGGAAGGCTGCTGAGATCAGAGAAGAGTGCTGTGCTATTGTAGTTCTTTGTTTTATGTGGAGGAAACTGTCTTTTACTCAACCTTACTGGCAAAAGAGTGTTCATGTTTTTCTTGGTCAAGGGGTGAAGCCATTTGAGCCTGTACAACTCAGCCCTTGGTGCCAAGTTGTTTTGTGTTCAAAATGAAGAGAGAGGATCCGTATCTGATCACAACCTGCTTCTCTTCAGGCTCTCTGTTGCTAGGAGCTGTTTTAACCAAGATCAGAATGTAATTAATTGTTCGTTGTTTTGTTTTGTTTTTTAATGCTTTGCCCTCAGCTGCCTGAATTGGAGATGTCCAGGAGCTGTGGAGTGGGTTGAATATCTGGATCAGTAGCTGACAGGGAGGGTGGGATACAATTACATATTGCTATACCCCAATGTAGTAGTAAATATTTATAGTCTGTACATAGCCAAACTCTGCCATTCATTGGCCAAACAGAAGCTATTTCACTACTGAAGTAGCAGAGATTCCTGTTCCTTAAAGTGTTCGCTGCACCTACATGATATAGCAGATCATTCTGGAGAACGTGAAGGAGGCAAAGGTGAGGTATGGTAGGAAAAGATTTGATACTTACAAAAAAGTCTTCTCTGATTAGCTTTAAAACATTCCAAAAAACTCCTAGCACCTTTGCAACACTGCAACAGGCTGCGTAAAAGGGGTGTCTCTTTAGGTGTCACCAAGGCTGTCCGAGGCCCTACATGCTGTACAAGGCTGTAGGCATGTGTTGGACTGGCCACTTGGCTGACAGTATCTGTCATGTAAAGCTGTCAAGGCATGTGCATAAACAACAAATCCTGTGGAAAATGATCTGAAACACTGATTTTGACTTTAGTACTGTGTCTCCCAGCAGAGCAAGAATTGATTTGGGGAGAGAATTTTTTTAGTTTGCCTGCCTCTTTGTGGCTGAGAAAGAAATACCGACTGAGAAGGAAGTAGAAGGACAAGTCAGTGTTTTTCACGAGCAGTAATAAACTTCATAATCGTGAAAAGAGATGTCAGGACACACAGTTGGTAAATTGCCTTTTCTGACCTATTTTAGAATTTCTCCCCTGTGGTAAGGCTTTCATGAGAGGTGCTTTTTCCTTTTAAACAAATACTCAGCAAATGGGGAAAGAGACAGGGAGGAGGCCAAAATATGTGATTATTCACTGCGAAGAAGCTGGGAGCTTCCCACCAGCCTCAGCTGCAATGCTAACCTGATGCTGGAACGCGCTCTCAAAGGTATTGATTGTACCGGGCACTTCACTTAAACTGGACAAGCTCTTATTATTTCCATTGTCTTTGGCAATTAGGTGGAGCTACCTGTGTGGAGGTAAAAAGTTGTTTATTATTGCAGGATATCGTGACTACCGTGATAACAGAACAGCAGCACGACTGGAAAGGCACTCACTAAAAGCTGCATAAAGTAGCTGATAAAAAAGTTTTAAAGGGCAATTTACCTGTTTGGTTGTTGATGAGCTTCTGGGCATAGGCAGGCTTTTATTTCTGCCTTAGTGAAATGTTCATCAAAATTAATGTTAAAAATTAGTTTTGAGTATCCACTAGTTTCAAAACAGTTTTCGTAGTGCATTCCAATGCATTGAGCTGTGAACTGGAATCAATTATATGATGACAGTTAAGAGGTTGAAGGAATGTAGGGAGAAAGCTGGCAGTAAGCTTCTATGAACACAGCAGCTCTTGGGCCTGGGGCAGGAGAAGACAGGGATGTGGAGGCTGCAGGCTGCAATAACCTCATCCCACATCCAGGCTCTCTGAGAACTGGAGATACCTCATGGTTGTTGCCTAAGCTGCCATCTGGCTAAGCAAAACGTTCGTGGTGCCCTAAGGTAAGCACCACACTTGGTAAGTGCCTCCGGTGTCCAGGAGAAAGCACTACACTGCCATGTAGAACACTACTGGAGAGCTCATTGAGATCTCTCTAAAAAGTACTTTGTGAGCTTAGTGCTTGTGCCAGAGGAAACCACTCCTGGGTAGCACTGAGTCTCTTTGGGCTGTTCTAACACTTTATCTAATGTAAGTAGAAAAGAACAAGCAGAAGGATCTTATCTGTAGTGCAGAGACTGAGCACTGGGAATGTGCCTTGGCGGACTGCCAGTTGATGTGTTAGAGCTGTTTTGTGTATTTGACCGCTAAGCCAGTGAAGGAGCGTCTGCAGCAGCTTTCAGAGTCTTGCCAGTCGCTTACAGAAGTCTGAGTGCGTTGCCACCTCTGCTAATGTAATTTTATTTCTCTGGATGGTGAAGGCTGGCAGGACACTAGTGGTCACCCATATCTGTGATTGGGACTGGTGGCAAGTCAGCACATGTCAGTAATGCAAAAGCAACTGTTTCTTTGACTCAGTATGAATTGACCTGCAGTTCAGTTGCGAAGGAAAACAGCACGGGTGGCAACATCAGCAGAACAGAGGTTTTTTCCTGCAACACAAGAAAGAAAAATAGGGAAGAAAGTTACTCTACTACTACTGCTGGAAACTTCACAAGTAGAGCTTTGCATAAGAAAAGGTTTTGTACTTTATATACTCAAAACAAGCAAGTTGTTTTTTCTGAATTGTTCAGTGAAGAATTCAAGAAAGAATTGTTATGTATGTTTGCTGCTTTGATGTAAAATGAAAGCATGTATTAAATGTAATTGGGTGTAAAAGATTGGGATTTGTAAACTAATTACAGCTGGGTTTTACTTTGTTTTAAATAGATCAGTTGTTACGGACTGCTAGTCAGCACTCTGATAGCAGTGGCTTCGCAGAAGATTCCTCCACAGACTGTTTTTCATTTAATCACCTTCAGGTAAGCTTCTCATATCATGGTTGAAATAATTACAAGTTATGTGGTATAGTTGGGGACAGGGAGGGAAGGAGGAATGTTGATGTTTGACTTCTGTCATGACTGTCATCTAAATTTAGTTTTATCAGTCTAGATCCTGGTAAAATTTTGCATTTTCAAAGTTCCTTGTAGATCTGGGTTAAAATTTTAAAGTCCTTCTAATGAGATAAGCTGAGTCTACTGAGGTCTGGAATAAGATTTAAATTCAGTATTTCCTGTTCAGTTTTTGGTGTATATCTTGTCATTGGCTAAGACTCCAGAATCAAGCCGTTCCTCTCATCATGCCAGTGAATGAAGAGGAAGATGAAAGAAATGAAAGAATGTGGCTTTTCTGCTGATCATTTAATTTCTTATATTGCTTTATTGCTTTTGCCTTTCCACTCAATTTTTTGCATATTTTTCTTCTGTTTTAGTTAGCTTTAGCCGCTGACAGAATATGAAAACAATTTTGTACTGACTTTGCTATGAATGTATACAAATGTTTAGTCAATCTTAAACTCCCATGTTCTTTCTTGTTCTAGTTACTTTGATGTTGGTCCTAGAATTTGCAGTGGTATTGACCAGATACCTCGTGCTTAGGGGATGATTTTGTTCCAGCCAGGTGCTTGGGTGTCTGGCCAGCACGTATATGTTTGCTCAATGTCATACCTAATTTTTTAGAAGTGTTTTCTCACCTCTCCTAAAATATTTACACAGTAGTATCGATGATTTGGTTGGCCTGCCAGACAGCTAGATAAAATTACTCTATGGGCTGGATCTTAGCCTCAAGGCCGTAAGTTGACTGTCTGTGATTTAAACTGTAGTCCAGAGGAATATAAAGAGGGAGGGGTCTGGATATCCCAGTAATTTCATTTCTTTGGCTTGCAACTGCTGAAGTTTTTTTTTTTTTTTTTTTTTTGTGTGTGTGTGTGCTACAGCATTGAGCTCTGCACACACACATTTGAAAAGCTGTGTGGCATTTACTGGAAAAGGTTTGCACCACTCCATCCATCCAAGTTCGCCTTTCTGTTTTGGCACCAGTATTCTGTGCTCTTCTGTTTAGTAGGATTTTTTTTTTTTTAACAGAGTACCAAAATGGAAGCCAAGACAGTGTTATACTTTGTCTCCCTTAAACATTAACTTAAACTTACCAAAAGCAAAACAGTGATTAGAGGAAATCATGAACATCATTTGATCGATGTTCTTTGTAATGTGCATAGCAGTCTTGGACGCTGGCTGTAATCTCTTCTAAACTGGGATCGTACTGAAGTTGATGGATGTGTTAGAAGAAGGAGTCTCAGATTAGAATTGTTCATTTCTGATCTTTAGATTGATGACAAAACCTGTTTTTAGTCTGCTTTGACAGATTCTTAAACAAATTCCTTGTCTTATTGGAAGACTAATGGAGTTTATCTGTGTTGGTCATAAAGCAATGAGATTTTTCTGTTTATACTTTTTTGAGTAGATGTATTAAGACTATATGAGACTTGTGGAGTTGCTTAGGCTCTCTTCTGCCACCTTCACTGTGTTATTTAGACCAAGTACTGAGCTGAATTTAGAAAATACAGATGAATGATTAGACTAGGGAAAACAAGAACTTGGCAGCTGATGAAGAACCTGTGAAAAGACGATGAAGGGGATGCAGAGGGTGGGTGTATATTGCTTCTTAAAAGTATGGTAAGTTAGTGCCATCTACTGTTAAATAATTGACTCTTGCAGACATAGCATTCCTTTAAAATGCAGAAGATAACTGAAAAACTAGAACCGTGTTTCTGCTCATCTCTGACAACCAAAATAAAGATTTCTAAGGCAGATTCAGACTTCGGTAGAAATAAGCAGCCTAATGTGAGATTTCCAATCTCAAATAATTCTGTGATGTAAAACAGGCTGACTGCACAGGCAGACAGTTTTCCCCATTCTTAGAATTGTCCTGTGACGACAGTTTCATTAGGATCAGTAATTCTTCTCGTTTCTTTGTTTACATTCCCTGATACTATCCTAGGCTTCAGTGCTGAATCTAAATCTTTAGGTATAGGATGTGCCATGTATTCCTTTGTCATCACTACCTAAAATACTAGCCTGTTGCTCTTTTTTCATTTTTCATTCTGTTAGCCTTTGAAGCTCCCTAGTGCTTGTCTTTTGCTTCTGATCTACTGCCACTTCTATCCTTCTGGCAATCAGGAGTTTAGAATTTACTGTCATTTACTGTCAAGTTGTATGGATTACTTGCCAGCTTTTCTTCTTTTTCTTTTCTTTTCTTTTTTTTTTTTCCCTCTCCACATTCTCCTTTTGGTTCCATACTTTGGTATGTTTCTAACTTATCTTGTACTGCGATTTCCTTGTTCCCTTTCATTGATTTCTCTTGAACACTAAATACATTTTGGATTATTCTTTCTACTCTATCACAATTCCCAATGAATGTGAACTGAGACTCTTTGCCTGCCTCCTGAGGTGGTAGTTGAATCTCTAGTATGTTCACAGCTCTTATTTTTCTCAGGTTCATGAGTCTTTGCAGGGCATGGGAAGTAGTGCAGACAGTTGTGACAGTGAGACAACGGTGACGTCGCATAGTGAGGAACAGAAGACACCAATAGCCAAGGAGCTTCTCTTTTTCAATAATTTTGAGGAGGAGGATGAAGATGAAGATGATGACGAGGAAGAAGAGGATGTTCTCTCTGAAATGGAGAGAGAAGAGGTAGAGGCATCTTCTGAGAACAGAGGAAAAGACAGTAAGAACATTCCTGAATATGAAACTGAACAAAAGCTAGAAAGGGAAAGCAAGTCATCTCATATATCAGAGACCGTTCAAGCAGAGGTCAGCTCCAAAGGAGAAGACATTTCCAATGAGCAAAAAGAATTAGAGCTACTGGAGGAAGGCAGTGATGAAAGTGATCTTGACAGAAGCAGTGCATTTGAATTTCCTCAGTACCAAACACACCATATCCTGAAGCCAGTAGAATCCCTTGAAGCTGATGGCTCATTGCCTTCCTCAGTGGACAGGGTCCGTGTGGCACTGCAGAGAGCCCAAATGAAGGTCATCAGCACATCTGATTCCAGAGCAGGACGCACTCCGCTTAAATCAAAAGATCTCCTCAGGAAGCAGAGGTGCTGGTTTGCTGAATCGGGCTATCCTCTAAGACGATCTCAGTCTCTCCCAACTGCATTACTGAATCCAGTGAAAGTAGTGTCCTCTGTGAATGTTCAATTAACTCCGGGAAAAGAGACTTTGTGCAGTCCTCCTTCTTTCACCTACAAGTACACCCCTGTGAAGGACAATGAGAACTTGACATCTGAGAAGGACAAATCAGAGGGTGAGCTGGCTGCCAGTCAGCCTGTGTGCAAATCCACACTGTTCATTGCTCCCTCATCCTCCAAAAAAGAAGTGTCCCAGAGCGGGCCTGGCAGACTACCCGAGGAGTCCCTTCACTCCAGGGTACAAAGCTGCCTGCTGCATACCCCAGCACACATGTCCCAGTCAGCATGTTCCCTCCACTCGCTCCACTCTGAGTGGCAGGACAGACCTCTCTGTGAACACATGAGGACACTGAGCACCCACAGCGTCCCAAGCATCTCCAGCTCTTCCTTTGGCGCTGCGCTTTCCCCTTTCGGCTGTCCCTTCTCTCCAAGGCATGCTGGATACTCCCATCGATCACATACCATCAATCCACCCTCCACTGTGGAAATGCAGCTGCGCAGAGTCCTCCATGATATCAGAAACTCTCTGCAAAATCTGTCTCAGGTAAGAAGAATCAAATGCAGAACAGCAGTGTGGGGCAAAGGGGTTTCTTACTGTATCAAAACAAAAGGTTAATCTGGCTTTACATATTCCGTAATATTCCTCTTGTGGTGCTGCAGATGGAGGGGTGAGGGGAAAAGGAGGGAAGGACATTTTTGTACAATTTTGATTTGCTGCTAATTTAGGAGCTTCTTTTTAAAGTGACAGATGATCATCTCTTCACTGCTCTACTATTTTTGACTTTTTCCCCCTCCTTGTTACAGTTAGTCCAGATTAATTTTTACTTTTATCGATATTCTTGGGTGGGAGGGAGAAGCAGTGTATACTTCATAGCTATTGTTTTAAGGTGATAGTCATTAACTTTAGATTTGAAACCACATATTGCCTTTGAAGATCCTTTAACCTCTCTTCTCTTTGACATACTTTCCATCCAAGTAATAGAAACTTTTTTCTTAATTGCAAGTCCCATGACTCCACTAGTGATATCAGTGATGATCTGTTGCATGTACATTTCTGGGCTGTTTCATGCCAGCCTTTTGCATGTTCAGCTCTGAAACTAGTCTGCGTGATCCTGAAGTCATCAGCCTCTTATTAAGAACTAGCTTTGTCAGAGTGTGTGAACATCTGTGGCCATCTTATTAGTCAGTGGAAAAATGCTTTAAAATGCAAGTGCTGGGATTTTTTTTGTTTGTTTGTTTTCAAATCAGTTTCTGCCACACTTTGCTCCTGATTCTAGTTGTCCCCCCTCCTTGGTTTCTGCATTGTTACTCCCTTAGATGACTGTCTGGTTTAGGAGCCTGCAAGCTGCTGCAGGTTGCTGTGTGGGCAGAGCAGTTGCAGGCTCTGCGTGTTCATATATAAACACATGAAGACAATATAGTTGTTCCAATGACAAGCATCTGCCTGCATGATGTTGCAGGAGGTAGGCCTTGGTGGATATTTTTTTCTTTCTGCCACATTGTTTTGTTTGTTTTGTCACTTGTCAAAGTTAGGGTCTAGTCCAGCCTAACTTTGGTTATGTCAGCTGGCCTTGCTTCTTGGAGCTAGCTTTGGTATCGTGACACAGCTCTGCAGTGGAAAACTGTGACAGCTTTTTTTCACTCTGAGGCAGTCATTGCTCAAGGTAAAGGACAGTGTACCTGGGAGCAAGCATTTGCAGAATTTACCCCTCTTTGTTAAATTCCCTAGTGTATACGATTTGCTGGCTTGTGATAGTAAGATTATAGTGCGCTACAGTATTTATATTCATACAGTATTATTCTTATCACACTTGCACCGTGCTAGCTAAACCCACTGAAGTAGAAACCTTTGTATGATGCTATGCTCATGCCAGTTTAATTAAGGAAAAATAGTATTGATGGAGATAATGGCAGTTCATATCCCCTTTGTCCTCCTTCAAACATAATTTATCTAGATCAGTTCTGTTTTGGGGGCTTGGTCCTTCTCACTATAGAGATTTGTATGGAAATGTCTTACTTTTAATATGCAGTTAGCTGCTGCTTTTTTTTTATGCAGTTGGGATAGTGCTTGACCTGCAACATACTCGGCTGCTATAGAAATAGTTGAGTCCTGTTTTTAGGAAGGAATAAAAAGGAGCAGATAAATTCCTAGTAGAACAAGGAACGGAGGAGGCTGGTAGAGGAAAAACAAAACTACTACTTGGTGTGATCGTGTTGGAGCAAAACTCCTCTAATTGAATGGACATGCTTCAAATTTTCTATGGCATGGCAATAGTCCTTTGAATTCTTTCAAAATTATATTGGACAAGCTACCTTTTTCATGTTTGAAAAGATAAATATTTTTGTTGTTTCCACTGTTCTTTGTTGTGCCGTGTCTCTACATGTAACAACCTCTGAATTTTATCTGGTTGCTCCACAAGTTGATGCAACATGGAAATCGAAGTTCTTCAATTGGCATGAAGAGGTCTTTGAATGTAGGCAGTATGAGATGAAAACCAGAATCACTACTGACCAAAAAAACCTAAAAACTGAGCAAAACCCCATAATGAATATGACTGTGATCATGATTTGAAAATGGGACACTGTTTAATTTGTTTAACACTGTTTTCCAAGTCGTTCTTTTTATCATTAGCTCAGACAATTGAGACTACTGCATTTTCAGGCATAAAATGCCTGTAACAAGAAAAAATTATCTTTTATTCCTGTTCACTGTGTCAGATGGGATTAATTTGTTTTCAACTTGATCATGCTAGCATCACAGAGCTTTGCACATGCTTCAGTTAAGAGATAACTGTCATTTTGTAAAGTTTCCTTTTCCTATTACAACGTATTGATAGTAGAAAACACAATGCCAGAATGCCAGGATGGTGTTTTAATAGGTCTGATATTGGAGTATCTGAGCATTTGAGAAGATGAGTCTGTAAAAGAGTTGTTTGGCATTCTCATTTCAAATGGTTTGCTTCTTTCCTAGTACCCGGTGATGAGAGGTCATGATCTTTCAGCCACTACTAGTTACGCTACTCGGAGATCATCCATTCTACCTCTCTATGAAGTAAGTGACCCTGTTCACACAGTGATTTTTGAGTCAAAACAAAGTATACAGTAACATCTCAAATGTGCCGCAGGCTGTGCTAACATGGGGCAATTCCCAAACTTTGCTCTGAAGAGATAACAGGTGACTCCATCCTAAAAATAACTGTAGTTCTGCACATCTAAAATGATTCCTTTTTACTTTCATGCAGCTGTTTGTATGATATGTCTAAAAATAAAGTGAATGAATGTGAAGCAAAAATGAATGAGTTTTCTTGAACTGCTGGGCTTCCAGCACACAACCTTAGTATACTGAAGTTGATACGGCTCTGCTTGACTCTGAGGGCACGTTTGAGCAAATGCAGTTACAGGGTCTGGACCTAAGTTAATTTTTTTGATTAAAGTTCTTGTTTGTTTGTTTGTTTGTTTGTTTGTTTTTAAGAATACTTTCCAGGAGCTACAAGTGGTGAGGCGAAATCTTAACCTATTCAGAACCCAGATGATGGATTTGGAATTGACTATGTTGCGTCAACAGACAACGGTTTATCAGCATATGACTGAAGAGGAAAGGTAAACCGGTCTTCTAAAAAGAGAGAGAAAATACTTGGTCACTTTAAGAAATGTGCTGCTGCTCCTTAAATTACATCAAAAAAATCTTTTAGTTTCAAATTTAAAAGGACTGGATCTGAGTTTTTGCGAAAAACTGTTTACCATCTTTACAACTCATCATTCCAGAGTTTATTTCCCTGTGTTCTAATGTTCTAATCCATATTTCCCATTAGTTGTTAGTTTTTTTTTCCCTCCACTTCTGTATTTTTTTTTTTATGTAACTGATTTTACAGCTGAGGGTTTTACTGACCTTTACAATGGAATACCCATTTAAAAATATTTTAAAGATTTCAGTTTTAAGTTTTTTTTCCCCAATCTATAAAGATTGATGTAAAAAGTGAACAGTGTAGCATTGAGATGCTTTTTCAACCCACAGATTCCACTCAGCAAGTTACAAATAGCATTCATTATTCTGGCTCTGTGTGTCTGTGTTCCTTGTGAGTTGCAGCAAGGGCCCCATGCAGCTGACCAGGAACAATTTTCAAAATTGCTTATTTATTTACTTTACATCATTGAATCAGCTCTTAAGTAACTCACTTTAAAAGTAAATACATTAGAAATTAGTTGGCCTTCTTTGATAATGGTGTCCTTACCAAATTGTAGCTGCTACTGTTTGGCAGTTAGAACCATGCAAGCAAAGTATTACATGATTACTGTGTTCTTAAATGATTTTTTTTTGTTACTGTTTTTAATTGGATTTGCTTATGTCTGCTTGCATATATTTAAATGTTTAAAGTTAAATTTTATGGAGCATATTCTGTATTACACCCTGTTGCATAGTTTTTTCTCCCTGAATTTATTTATATTTTCTCTACACTCTGTTTCTATTAGTTTAGGAAGACCTTTCTATCTAGGGATTTCAGCTATTTTTTCATGAAAGAGGTATTTTGTGTTCCAATTTGAATTTTCTTGTGTGGAGTACTTTATTCACAGGACTGCCCTTCTTAGAATGCAAGTTAGTGCAGTGAATGCCGTTGTTCTTTTTATTATGAATTTTGTGTAGATATGAAGCTGATCAACTACAGAGCCTGAGAAAATCTGTCCGCATGGAGCTACAGGAGTTAGAAATACAGTTAGAAGAACGTCTGCTTGCTTTGGAAGATCAGCTGAGAAGTCTGCATATGTCTTCACCTTACAGACCTCAGACACATATGGTAGGTGTCACTTCTGCAACTTTATATATATAGTTAGTGTAAGATTAAAAACTTACAACAGTTATCATCTCACTGGAGGTTTTATCTGGGGAATCTGATGATGTATTGACATTATTACACCTGTATTGTCAGGGGTTGTATCTTACTGTTTCCTGTTTCATGTTGGGGAAAAGGAGAGAGGACAGAGGGAGTTTGTTTAAAATCTATTAATATGTATGTAACAAATTTTGGGGGTTTTCAGGTGTCCAGTTTCAGTGCCACCTTCTTTCTCTCCTCTTTACAACCATGAAATCTCACAGACTTGGTAGGTAGTGCTTGTGTTGTGTCTGAAATCCTTGGGGAATGGTGATAGTCCTTCTAGAGTTTACCTATACTGATTTCCTTGCTTGTGAAAGAAGGGCAGAAGAATGAGAAATGCAGTCTTTCTGTCCCAAGAAACAGGATGTATTACCATTTCAGCTCTGCCTATCCATGGAACAAAAGATGGGAAGATCCTGTTGTCTCTGCTGGTTGCTGTACTACTCTTGAGGTTTCTTTCTTTGGTGTTTAACGGCTGTTCAGATGGCCGTACGGCTCACTGCTAAACAGGAGAAGCTTTGTTCAGAAAGACACTCCCATAGAAGCACAAGAGGAGGGGAAAAGACGCTTTCTCCTCTTCTTTGCTTAGCAGAAGACTGTTCCTGTTTTTCTTCTGCAGCTCTGCCACGACACAAACAAAAGCAGCACAGACCTTTGTGGGTTTCATTTCTCTTTCTTAGCCAATCCTCTTCTGTAGAAGCAGCACAGGCCACATCTTCCTCTTCAACATTTTGTCATGGAGAAAAAAATGAAACTCAAGAACAGGAAAGTATGGTATTACTTTGATCTCAAGCCAAACTTGTGTTCTTTGAACCATATAAATATCTTTATATTTGTAAATCCTTTTATAGAAGAGGGCCAGCTTTAAAAGTGACTGAAATAAACTTTCTCTGACCAGCTTTGCTTCCTGGGTCCAAGTTTCTGCTTTACAGAAGGTTGTCTGTGACACTGCACATTTATATACTAACTTCTGACAGCTGTGAAAAATAAATAATCCTAAATGCTTTAACTTTTATTTTTTTTCAGGGTATGTATGGCAGCAGAAGTACTGATAATTTGTCATGCCCATCTCCATTGAATGTCATTGAACCAGTAAGTAGTTGTACGTTTTATAGTAGAAAGAGAACTAAGGAAGGCATTCTTAAGAGAGGTTGCAAGAGATTCATTTGACAGTCCTGCAAATACTTAACTTACTTGGGTAGCTCCGTTGAGAAAACTGCCCTTACTCTTAAGCAAAGTTAATCATTAGTGTGAGTAGCTGTAAAGACTCTTTTGTTTTTAAGAGGAAAATGTAGAAGTGAAATGCTGTTTGCATTTAGTTGGTTTAATGACTACATGATGAGTTCTGTACCAGCAATGTGCCCTTGTGACCGGGAAGGCCAATGGTGTCCTGACGTGCATTAGGAAGAGTGTTGCCAGCAGGTCAAGGGAGGTGATCCTGCCACTCTGCTCAGCCCTCGTGAGGCCTCACCTTGAGTACTGTGTCCAGTCCTGGGCTCCCCAGTATAAGAGAGACATGGAGCTACTGGAGAGAGTCCAGCGTAGGGCTACGGAGATGATCAGAGGGCTGGAGCACTTGCCCTGTGAGGAACGGCTGCGAGAGCTGGGCCTCTTCAGCCTGGGGGGAGAGAAGACTGAGGGGGGATCTGATCAATGTGTACAAGTACCTGAAGGGAGGGTGTCAGGGGGACGGGGCCAAGCTCTTTTCAGTTGTCTCATGTGACAGGACAAGAGGCAGTGGGCAGAAACTGAACCACAGGCAGTTCAGCCTGACCGTGAGGGGGAATTTCTTCCCTGTGAGAGGGACAGAGCACTGGAGCAGGTTGCCCAGAGAGGTTGTGGAGTCTTCTTCTCTGGAGATCTTCAAGGCCCGCCTGGATGCAACCCTGTCTACCATGCTCTAGGTGACCCTGAAGAGCAGGGAGGTTGGACTAGACGATCTCCAGAGGTCACTTCCAACCTTACCCATTCTGTGATCTTACCTTTCTGTGAACATTATGCTAGGAGTCCTGTTGACTGCAGAAAAAAGTGAACTAGCTCAAATTGTTTTAGCAAAGAAAAACAAATCAAGCCTTTATGTTTGTCGATGGTTCGGAGAAGATGCATGTGTATTGCAAAAGTCAGTGGCTTGGGGAGCTGCCACAGTTCTTATTTGCTTTGGCTTTCAGAAAAGCCCATTCTTTTTATGATTCTTTTTTGTTGCAGTTGTGAAGGCAGAGCATATATTTATTTTATATCTGTGTTTGTTAGATGGAGGGAATGAGTAAGTGATGGAATAAATAAGAAGACACAGTTGTGTCTTTTTTCATGCTTATTCAGGGTGGTTTCATTTTTGAATCCTTAGGTCTCTGAACTTATTCGAGAACAGTCATTTCTGAAGTCTGAATTGGGTTTAGGACTGGGAGATCTTGGACTGGAAACTTTGCCAGCAGAAGGTTCAGAATCTGTATTCTCCCATGGAAACTCTGATTCTTCTTCAGTGTGCTCCAGTCATGCAAGTCGGAAAGCTGGTGTTGGATCCTCTGACCTAACGGGAAAGTCTAAGAGTCAAAGCAAAAAGTTATACCGAGCTTCTGTTGCCTTAACACCAACTCCCCCGGTGAGACCGGGTGCTGGACAGCAAGTAGAAAGCTCCGAGGAGCTTGCAGACTCTAAGCCAGAGGTGGAACACAAACTTGAAAAAGTCCCACTAGTGCCTTCAGTTGATGAAATCCACAAAAGCGTGGAGCAGGAGGAGCTACAGCAAGTCATACGAGAGGTGAGGAGAGAGGGGCTGGGTTCTAGGACGTTCAAGCAACGTTTACTGAAGTTTAAAGATAGACTATCTGTAACTCTGCCACTGGAGTTTTCTTTCTTCCCTTCCAAGCCAAAACTCTGTACTATTACTGTCCTGGTTTAAAGGCTCAGGGCTTGCAGTGAGAGTGTTTTTGTCACTAGATGGTCAAGCCACAATTGTATTCGTGTGCAAAACAACTGAGATTTTTTTTCGGTGATAGTGGTTAGCTCATAAATGAATAGCTAGTTACTACTGTAAGTCTGGGTGAGAAGAATTTGCAGTCTCTACTACTGGCTGACCAGCAGCATTTCAGATTCCCAAGTGGAAATTTACGTATCGTGGTTGCAGACTGAAATGCCATTTTGGAGTTAAGTTGATTGAGGAAATATTGTTTCTAAAAACAATTCTGTAGTAAATGTTAAAAATACTTCCACAGTCCCTCTTCTAAAACCACTAACAGCTCTTAAGAGTATGAATAAAGCAAACTGAGGTCAGATGAGAAGTTATTTCAGACATTAAGACTAATGATTTTGGACTAATTTTACTGGCTGTCAATGAAAGTGAAAGGTACTTTGACGTTACTCCTGTAGGCCAGGTTAAAAAACAGGACTAAAACTGCATGTGTGTGTGGGTGTGTTGTGTCTGTCTTTTTTTGGTTAGTGGCACAATACGAAGAGAAGAACTGGAGATTGGGTACTCTTGGTTTTTATTCCCTTTCCTTACTGACTGGACCTTTAGCCTTTATTTAGTATGTCCCTTGAGACTTGGGTATGGCTCAGCCATAAGCCACTGTAAAGACCAGCAGAGTCACTATGCTCAGGAATGCATGACAGGGCAGACTGAAACTCTTAAGGCACCATCCAGTTCTGCTTACTTTGAAGCTTTGAACGAAGTAGTTTTGTCTTTGATACAGGTGAGTGGCATGCCACTCATCTCACAATAAAATAGGAGCTACCATCCTAGAGAGATCTTTTGCCCTTTCTTCATCCCTTTTCTTCCAGTACAGAAAGAGGTAGTGGACCATAAGGTATCCCTTGCTCGTTGTGTGACCACAAGACTTTGCTGTGTCTATGTCTCTGCAAAGTGGAGATGCTTTCTTGACTGCTTTACTGCGGGGTTTGCTCTGTGTAGTCACTTAACATTTGCACAGTGAGATCTCTAAAGCAGTAGGTTACTTTAGATGAAAGCACTCCTTAGTAATGCTCTGCTGCTGCATAAACAATCAGGCCTATGGTGCAAAGAGTAGCGCCTAGCCACAAGCATTAACGTTGAGTGAACTGCTGGTGTTGAAATGGGATACAGTTTGGCAGCGAGGTGACATGGACACTATCCTGTAATAAGCTTCACTGATGCTGAGTAGTACCTTGCCCCATCAGTAGTCCCATTAGAGTCAGTGGGATCATCTGTGGAAAGCGGCGCTGCCCTGTGGAAGGAAGGGTTCTGCAGCCAGCTCTTACTGAGGTGCCACTGGGCCGACAACCTTGTTGCTGTGCTCAGCACTAAGAACTGAACACCTTCTTGCCATCACTGATTTTTACAATGCAGTTTGTGATGCTGCAGTGTAAACCTTTACTTTGAATCCGAATAAATGAATGTGGCAGAGTGACAAGCAGCCACCCTTTTGATTTCTTGCCTCCTTCCCCCTGCAGTCTTCCCCAAAGTAGCTAGAATAAAGTTGGAAAGAGCCCTGAGAAGGGCCTTGATTTGGGAGATGTCATAAAATGTGCCTAGACATCCCAGACTTTTTTCTGTTTCTGGACCATTTGCTTCCCTTTTATTCCTTCTTATAAAGAGAAGCTTCCTTGCCTAATGCTCAGAGAATATTTGCACATGAGATTTCTCACGCCTTGTACTTTGCTGTTGATTCTGAAGTAAAACCAGGATATTGCATTTGTATTATGTCCAGCCCTTCTATAAAAGCCTGCATTTCAGAGGAGTGGTTTGTGGTGGAGTGCTGTCAAGTAGAAACTGAGACAGGATGGAGAGAGCTGTAATTCAAATGTACTGTAACAGCAGCAGAGGCAATAAGGGGAACTGGAGTCAAAGTACAGAGGTATTTCAGTCGGTATTTTTTCTGAGGTTATTCCTATGTGAAAATTCCTCTTTATTAATTGATAGCAAATAAAGATCTGTACTCTTTGCATAGAGAATGTTCTTTGGATTGTGTGGTGCTGAGTACATTATAACTCTAAAAGAATCTGCCCTGAACTGGGAGACTAGCATTCAAATATGAAAAGTCAGCAAAGAAATGACAGAGCCTGACTTTCTTCATAAATGTTTGAGCACACAGAGAGATTGTCCCTCGGTTTGACTTTGCTGGCAGCCAGTTTCAGATCAATTCTGAGGAGTTTTGAGTGTCAGAGTGAAGATGCATTGGGTAGAAGCATATGGTGTTTCTTGCAGAGTCTGCCTATGCTGTTAAATACTGTACAGGAAAATCTTTTGTATTTAGAAGAGCTAAAACATACCATAAGTTGAAATGTGTCATTTTTAAGTCGCGTTATTGTTAACAAATGAATTCCAGTTTTGTTGTCAAAAGAAAGAAATGTTAGTATGCATACTTGATATATGCATGCACGAATGTTAAACCATTACTTATTCCTCCCATTCTCTGTAGCTGCATGACCTCATGTTGAAGAAAGAAAAGTTAGGCAGTGTTTCAGAGTTTGCCTGGGTGGACTGTAATGTATGTGAGCTTTGACCTGTGACTATTTAATGGCTTAAAAGAAAAAAAAAAAAAAAAAAAAGAACACCCAAAAGATGTTGATGCTAGTTTTTAGTGTTAATGGACTTACTCCCACGGAAGAGGCTACAACAATGTAAAATGATAAATTCATTAACAGTGGCCCACTTGTTTTGATGAAAACATAGTCTGGTCTCTGCTGGAATAGCACATGAAATGCTTATTACTTGACTTGTAGGTCCCAGTATTGCTAGGAGTGTAACCAGGCACCTCATTGGGTTCTTCTGCAGTTCAGAAGATGCCATATTTTAAAAGCTTTCTATT
Source organism: Rhea americana (assembly GCF_003343005.1). Taxonomy (NCBI): domain Eukaryota; kingdom Metazoa; phylum Chordata; class Aves; order Rheiformes; family Rheidae; genus Rhea; species Rhea americana. The sequence goes on along the minus strand of NW_028185261.1, from coordinate 3,481,631 downwards.
TAAGAGTAATGTGGCTTTTGGTTTTGCTCACGATTCTGCATGGTAAATGACATTCAGTGAAGTTGTATTTTAAAGAAATAGATAGATGCCAACGGGATTTCATGTATTTTAAGATGCTGTAATGAGGCTGTATGAGACTGATGGATGATTTGATAGAGAATCTTCCCCTTTTCATTTTCAGTTCAAATCTACATTGACTCAACATTGATCAAGAAAATGTTAGCATCTGCTGGTTGCTCGTACTTCCCTTGCAGAGGCCATTGGGCTTCTTATCTTGCAAAGCGTAGGCATAAAAACTTGACACTTACTGCTATGAAGAAATGGCCCAGGAAGAAAAGATAATCTTTAATTCTGTGTACAAAAAGGTACCTTAGGTCAGGAGTATGAGGAATATGAAAAGACTTATGCTTCTGTTCCATCACTACCTGAAGGGCACATTCCTCCAGTATTGCAAGTTTGGGACACTTCGCTGTCAAGGAGTTCACAATATTATCTTGCTGCTAAATAATGGTAACATTTTTCATAGGGAGGAACATTACTGGTTTACTGTAGTAAAATTAGCTATGGATGTGCTGCTGTATTAATACAGTGTTAATTATTGGTGTGGAATTAATACCACAGATAAGTGGGTCCTCTTCCCTTTCAAATGATCAAATTTTCATTCAGCTTCTGAAGGTCCTGGGGGGCTGTTCGTTGTCTGCTTTGTCTCTAGCACTGCCAGAGCCTTGGCAGAGCACTGTGCCCTGTGCGGAGGGAATGGAAGGTGCACCTTGCCCTAAATCGTTTGCAATCAGAAAGACAAATATTGGCAATTGTCATGAGACAGAGGAGATTGAGTCACCCCAGGAATCGATACCTCCCTCACCGGGCAGGAGTGACCTTGATGAGTTTGTTGCAGGCAGAACAAAGCGAGGAAGCCGGGGCCCTGGAAGGAAGCAACAGAGGGTGGCCTTGCTGTTGTCTCAGGGAGAAAGGTGAGATGTAGAGGCCTAAAATGACTTGCCAAGGTCGAGCGAGAAGTGGCTAGAAGAACTGAGAACAGTGCAGGAACTACTTCGCTTCTAGTCTGTGCCTCATCACAAGACCGTGTCATACTAGACCGTTTACTTTGCTAATTCGGGAAGCTTTTGTCAGTTTACTGTGGAAAGTAATGTTTGTTTTTTATCTATCCTGTTAGAGAAGGGCACAGTGCATATTTTGTAGTGAACTCAGAGCCCCAACCCGTGTGTGAGAAGAGTTGAGGGAAGAGAATGACAGTAACCTGCCAGATAGCCAGTGGACTGTATGATTCTAGCAAAACTGATGCTCCTTGCTGTCCTCCCTTGAATTTTCTTGGTGTATTTCCATGTTTCTAAATCCAGAAGGTATTGATTCAATTAACAGTACCCTCAAGCTTTGTATTCATGTGTGTACATCTGCATAGAGGTCTTCAGAATTTGTGACTGTCGGTAAAACAGATTTTGTTACGTGCTGTCTTTTTTTTGTCAGTTAACCAACATACAGTCCAAGTGAGAACTTACTTCTGAATGATACTGTATTCTCTGAGTTTCTTCTTGATGCAAAATAATAATGAAATGAGGAACTCTGCCACTAATGGTTTAGAGATTGAATTGCTTGCCAGTGAGGACAAGGGGATAAATAACCTGTTGCTAATTCGGCTGCCGCCCTTCTGACGTTGTTGCTTAATCCTTTTGACGCACCAGGAAGAGGGGAGCTCCTCTTGGAAGGTGTACAAGAATAATTGAAAGATGCTGATAGTGACATGATGAGAGGGCTGTGCAAACATGGCAAGGCCTTTGGGAAGGCCAGGTTTGAGTAAATGTTATTCCCTTAGTAATAGTGAGGCATTAGAACACGAAGGGATTTATTCCTGGCAAATTTGGGATTAGAAATTTGAGGTTTTTTTTCTGTTATCAGATCTCATGTTCATTACAGCGACTTAACCACTGAAAAGCTGTTTGTGAAATGACACTATGGACAGTGGTGTGATTTTTTTTTTTCTAGTCTAAGAAATTTTGTCCTTTTCACATGAAAAAGAAAACTTTAACTGGGATGATTAATGTTACTGACCCTGAATGACAGGCCTTGAGTCTTAATGGCCTGCATTTGTTCACCATGGCCCTTCTCCCTTATCCTTAAAACCACATCTGACTCGTTAATACTTGCTTAAGTGAAGATCATTCAAAAAATGAGTTGGCACTGAAGATTTCTTGAAGTTGCGAGCAGTTCATACTGTTTTTCCTGTGTCATGGTTGTCTCCTCCTTCCAGCATAATATGCTACTGCAGACTACTTTTTCCCTGTTTTTACTTTCTTTTCTTAGAATCATAGAATCTTTTATTTTATTATAGCCTTCAGTGATCTCTTCTTTCTTTGTGCTGCACTTAGTCACAGTTAGATGCCTGCTAGTAATAGCTCCTCTTTTTGTTTATGTAAAATGTAATGGGTAAATACTTTGTCATGATGAAAAATAGTCTTTGCTGGCATAGATAATATCCTGGTGGCCAGATGATGTGAACAATTGGAAGTTCTGTGTTTGTCTTTGCTGCCAAAAGTGTATATATATGAAAACAGCTCCTATTCAAAGACTTGGACTTCTCCTACAGCATAATGAATTTGTGAGGTGTAAATAGTTCTTGCGTTCCCTTTGCAGAGATTGCTATTAATGATACAGAATGGTGTATTTTTGGTGCATATTTCCTGATACGCTATTTTTACAACTTTACATAGTTGAAATATTTTTTTAACATAAAACCAGTAATCCTGAGTGTGAAATACAGATACAAGCACCATCTGGAAAAATCAGGCTACTTCAGTCTGCAACTGTATGATTTGTAAGAACTTCGATATTGCTTTAAAACTATTTTTCCAAGAGAAACCCTTATTTTTTTTCCATTTACATTTTTAGAATGTTGACTTTCTGGTGTTGTATGTTTTCATATGCTGCTAATGTCAAACATGTCTGCAATACCATTCAGTTTTTTCCTTTTCGTTATATAACTCTCTGTGACCTTAAAACTCTGTCTAATCCCTTTCAGATCAAGGAATCTATTGTTGGTGAAATACGACGAGAAATAGTAAGTGGATTGTTAGCAGCTGTATCATCCCCAAGCACATCAGCAACTGCAAAACAAGATTCACAGCCATGAAATGGATACTGCAGGTAATTTTTGTGAATCTGCCAGAACAAGTCAGTGGTTCACCAAAGTGGGCTTTTTTGTTATTACTTTTATTATATGGAATATTTTAGCTAGCTGAAGTCTTGCTTTGATTTTATTTTTCCCTTGAAGTATGAATGATCATAACTGAATGACAGAGTGACAGAGCACTAGAACAGGTTGCCCAGAGAGGCTGTGGAGTCTCCTCCTCTGGAGATGCTCAGCATCCGCCTGGATGCGACACTGTGCAACATACTCTAGGTGACCCTGCTTGAGCAGAGAGGTTGGACTAAATGATCTCCAGAGGTCCCTTCCAACCTCAACCATTCTGTGGTTCTGTGAAGTTTCACTTACAGCCTGGCCCTTCTTACTGTCAAGTTTTATGTAGTGGTCCTTGATTTTGCTTCAGTAACCTCCATGATGATTCCTTATGTGAATGGATTATGGCTAGAAGATGTCTGAAGTTTGCCTGCCTTAGATACGGATATTAGCAAAATATATTTTTAAGCACTTGACAGCAAGCAGACTTCCAGAAATCTAATTTTGATATTCATCTTGCTCTTTCTTTTCTGTAAGGTTGGATGTAGTCCGAAATGCTGTGGAATTCTGCTTTGGGCGGCATACACTGGTGAAAGTGTCAAGTTATTCTTGCTTCAGGAGATGTTAAAGCTGCTGAGATAGGCTACTGTATTTAGTGCTTGGTTCTATGATGCATACTTTTCCTTGAGTTCATATATAAAGCCTTAGACACTTTAACTAGTTTATTACTTTCCGCAAATCATCAACAAAACTGTGGCTATCTGAAAGGTTTTGTATTTATTTGTATGTCCCTGTTGTAAATTTTTATGTAGCTAATTTCTTTATTTAGTGATGCATCATGAAACTTGAAGATTTCCAGACTTAAACAATTTATAAAAACACACACACATTCAGCCTAGCTTTTTTAAAAAACAGACAAAAACACTGACCTCTGTGAGGTATTTATTGTGCAATAACTGATCCACTTTGAGAGCTTGAAACAACCAATAATTGTTTCTACTGCTGTTACTTAGTGCCACTTCAAAAGAAGGAAAAATCCTGTTGTAAAAGTTGCTCTTAATTCTTGGGGAGGTTACTATTAGCAGAGTGGTAGAATGACATGAGGTTACTTAAAACTACTTAAAGTTCTGACACTGAAAGCCTTATCTTTGTGTAGAAGACTACTTTTAACTAATTTTATTTGCTTCCTTACTGTTTGTTTGCCCATCCTTCTGTGGAAAAATGCCTTATTTTAAGCATTGTTTTTGTCTTTGATTGCTTCTCAGTCATACCAAGTTCTCTTTTCTGCTTTATATTAACAGAATACAATCAAAGTACTGATACTCTGAAAGCAATTAGGATGTATAACTTGGCATGGATGAGAGTGACCTTGCTTGTATTATTGGGAGAATGGAAAAATATCTTTTTCTTCCCCTTCCTTCACTGATTCTATTTTCAGTTAGCCTAGTGAACATGTGTTTGTTCCGATGGAGAAAATTGGAAGTCATTGGAGGTTTTATGTGGTCAAGTAGACATTTAGCAGATATGTAATATCCCATCTGACTGTGCTTGGAACTCTTTTTTTCTCCTTTGCCATTTCCAGCTACTAAGACTTTATACTTTGTCAAGGTCTTTAATCAGAAATTGTTTTGAATATAACAATATTACATGAAAAGGTTTATCTAAAAGATTTTAATTGTGTAATTGTGTTAGGAAGTCACACACAAGGGCTGATTTCTTAAAAAATCTATTAAACCAATAAAATATTTATTTTGCCTATAATCTTTGTCAGTGTTTTTCTACATTTCACCATGCACATTTTACTTTTGAGCAAAATAAATAACACAGATTGGATGAAACACTATGCGGAATGGACAATGGCGTGAAAGCCCAGGTTTTGGGTTTCAGAAGGTTTTCAGATATTCAGTGGAGTCTATGTGCTTCAGAAAAGTGTGATATAAATTGAGAGAACTGTTGACATTTTAAAACCAAACTGTTAAAGTTGCTGGCTCCTGTTTCAGCTCTCAAGAATTTGCTTGGCCCTGACCTCTCCTTAGAATTGTCCCTGTGAGTAGAGCCAGAGCTTTCTTGAAAGTCTCATCCTACATGTTTGAAAGTTTAAAATATAAACTCCAACAGCATTTATGCATGTGATTATATGAGGTTGTAAGCTGCAGTAGGTTTCTGCTTTCTTTTGCAGCTTGCCTGAGTATAGTTCCATTCCAAAATGCCTCCTGAAGCATATCCAGCCAGAGCAGAGTGCTTGCAGCCTTCATTTGCAAATGCAGACAACCAAAACTCACTCAAGTAACTGGAGCAGCAGATGCTCCTCTTTTCCCCCATCCAGAGTAATAAGCATATTCTAATATTAATGTAAATCCCGTACCCATGTGCTTCTCAAAACAGTATTCCAAGAAAGGTGACGACTCCAGCTTTTATGGAGCAGTGGGGAGGAAACCACATCTGGAGCCAGCGACCACTGCGAGCAGAGGCTGGCAGCAGGATCCCTCTGCTGTGGCAGCCTGGCCACTCTGCTTTGGCCAGGTGAGTCACTCGCATCTAGGGAAATCCCAGAGTGCCTCAGGTAGTGTAGCTCAGAGCTTTGACACAGAGGCTGATGTTTAATGTGTCCTGAGAAATGAATATAGCTAAATTTTTCATTCAGCTGGTGGAAGGCAGATTAGTGTGGTTCTGACACAATTTAAAATGGAGACATTTCACTAAAAACTATTCTGAAGCTAGTGAATACATGCGCACTTTTTTTTTTTTTTTTTTTTTTTTTTAGATCCTAATAGAAACAGTGCTCTTTTTAAAGACATCCAGCTAATATTGAGTGACGTATTTCTAGATACAGGCATATATCTGTAAACTTCTTTTTAAAAAAAAAAAAAAAAAGCTGCTGTCATATAAACTGAACTGGTGTCAATCTCTATTGACACTACTTCTTGTGCCTTAGGAACAGCTGTCATTATCATTGGATACATGCCTGACCTGGGTGGCTTGCCCTTTTAGTAATGTCAGTTCAGCCGTAATGATTTTCTGGGTAAGGATGCTATTTCTCTTGTTAATGTTTCTTTAAAAACTAATGTCATCTTTTCTGCCTGCCTGCAATTTGATAAGAATTGTATGTTGATTGAAATGGTTATTAGTGGCAAACAAACATTGCTCAATCAAATTTACTGTGAATAAAGCCAGTAGATCTTGTTGGATGCTTTTCCAAACTTCACCATGATAGTGGTCTTGGTGTTTGCCAACTGGCTTCAAGAACATAAAGCCAAGGGTTATATGCTGGAAAAAATAGAAGAACTGTTCTCTGTGGGTACAGGGCAGCTGTTGATAGCATAACAAATAGACTAATCTTTAGCCTGCTGCAAAGCAGCAAGTAGCTCCTTTAAGGCAGAGGTTTGGGGGTCTGATTCTTGAAAGGATTACCTCTTTTTTTTATTAGTTAAGTAAAAGCATATTTCTAGGCCTCATTACTGCAGCAAAAAGCTACAAAAATGGTCCCTGCTTAAAAGATGTGGTAGCATTCAGGCAATCAAAGGAAAGGGCCGGGAAGGCAGGAGCTGTTCTGTGCATCTCTTGGGCAGCACTGCAGTCCTGGGAGTGAGCTGCTGTGGCCCGCTGCATTGCAGAGCGCAGCGTGCGTGTGTGTGTGCAAGACCAGAAATGGAGAGGACCAAGAGGGACCACTCACGCTACTGTGCAGCCTAGGGCTGCGTGAGTAAGCCTGAGAGGAGACTTCTGCTCCTGGTTGTCTGTGCTATTCTGGTTGGAGAAAGGCCTTGAGGTGTCCCTGTCCCTCCTGATGAAACGAAGGGCTCTTGTAGCGCTCGGTCACTTTGCTGGATGCAGCTTTCACAGAGGTTCTTCTGCTTTCTCTCAAAATGCATGGTATGCAAGCACTAACATCTGGGCAGTCTGCTGTTGTAAGGCACGAGATGTCTAAGAATATGATCTATCTCCTGTATTTCCTAAGGACTTGTTTGCTCGTTGCTGTCTTATTTAAGGAGAGAAGTTAAAGCCTTTTTGATACTGTGCAGGCATTGATGTTCACCAGTGGTGTTAGACTAAATCTTGTGAAGCGGCATTTATACTTTTGAGTTCTATGTATTGCTGAGCAAATGGCTTATATGTAAAATATAGCATGGGTTAGAACATTTTCATTCAATTATATTGTATTTGAATCCATTTCAGTGAAATTGCCCCCAAGAAAGTACTGGTTAGAGAGTGCAAGAGCCCAACTTGAAAGCTGGAGTTATTCAAGCCATAGCCAGCAGTGTAAAACAAAACTGTGTCTGAATTACTGGAAAGTTTCTGTGTTTTGGAGGAGCATTTTTCTATAGGCATCAAAAAAATCAGAATCTTGGATGATGTGCTAAAATGGAGTAACTGTTTGCTGGATGGCTTCAGTCAAATACAGCACTTTCTTCTGAACATGGTAATATCAAAAATATATGATCCGATTCTCAAGGGAAACAGGAAGTTCATATGACCAGCTTGGTCTAATGCAAATTTACTTTGATATTTAAGATGTGGTTATAATCCTTTATATTCATACCATGGAATAAAACTTAAAAAAACTTGTCGCAATAAGTGAAATGACGAGTTTTTTTAAAAGACACACTCTCCTGATAATTCAAAATAGCTTGTATATCATGCAGTTCTGCATAGATGTTTCCTTAGTGATGGGGAGTACAATAGACAGAAACATCTTTTTTTGGCAGAATAAGAGGGGCAGCCTGTACAGTGGTTAAGTAATTGAATTATAGTAATGAGGTGACAGTATGATGAAAAGTAAGAATTGTCTGAATGGGTGAGTAGCTGTTCTGCTTGCTTTGAAGTTTTTGGTACAGCTACCTAATTCTGTCGGTATTTCTAAGTTAGTGAGGACTTACATAATTATGTGAGGTTTCTCATTATTTTCTAAAAATGTTACTGTTTTACGTTAGCTGCTGGCTACAATTCTTTAGGGAGTTTAACAGTCAAGTTTTGAAAAGAAAGTATCTACACAAGTATTTGTTTTGTGTGTTTGACTAACTTTTGTTTTCAAAGAATAAGGACAGAGGAATGTCCTGTCTTAAAGATTAAATAATGCTTAGGCTAAAGCTGCTCTTAAAAACAGTTTTTAAAAATGTATTCAGAAGTATTGTTGTTCTTTCTGCAGGAAAACTCGTGTCTAGGCATGTTTTCACACTGGTGCGAACAATGGAAATAATCTTAGCAATGAGATTGAAATGGCTGGAGTTCTGTTGCAGTTAGTAATATAAAGCTGGCCACGACAGATTAAACCAAAGGTCCAAGCAGTTCGGTGTTTTGACTCCCATAGTGGCCAATAGCAAATGGTACTGCTTGGAAAGAACGTAACTCAAAGGAAGCGTGACGACTGTCTGTCTGCTCTTCCAGCTTTCAGCAGCCTGCGGCTCCAGGATTTCCTGAGCCAAAGGTGGTATCCTTGATGAATTTCTTTTTCAAGAATGTCTAATTGCTTTTCTAACTTGGGCAAAATTTTGGCTCTCGCAGCATCCTGTGGCAATGAATTCTGCAATTTAAGCACAGCCTGTATGAAAAAAGTTCTTTTGTTTTGAACCAATTCCTTGGTAATCTAACTTGACACTATCTAGCTGTTGTTGTCAGGATTGCACCTTGATGGCCCTGAACGGCCTCGGCTGGGCTGCCACGCACCTCCAGGAGCCCTGTTTCAGCTCAGCCCAGGGCCTTCAGTCACTGCCCAAGCTGTGTAGCTGGAGGTGTGCCTGTGCCTCGCTCCAGTCTTGGCTCCTGGAGGGACCGTGGACCTAGGCAGTAAGAAACCAGTCTTTGGCCAGTCATCTGGAGAGACCATGCCTTAGCCTCATCTCCAGCCGCGTATCTGACCTCCTGGTGGGAGGCCCTGGTGGACCCTGGTTCTGTCTTGGTCCCCTGTGCCTGTCTGGGGCTGTCGCTGTCACCAGTCCTGGCTCTGCCACGACGTTCAGGCACGGTGGGTCTGTGCCTCGCCAGTGAGGGCTTGGCCCCTGCCGGGGCCACCCATGGCTCCTGGCTCACCCCTCCTTGCCCAGCAGCCTGGCTCTGCTGCTCCTTGATGCTTGCGTACAGAATAGCAAGTAGTTGTCCCCAAACCCCTTCTCCAGGTCACAAAACCGCGGCTATCGCCCTTCGGTTGTGCCTTTTCCCCAGCTGAACAGGGACGGTTGATGCAGTTACTCCCTCGTGGAAACTGTTTGGAGACTTTGATGGTTACTGTGACTTGCCTAGGTCTAATCTGTCCTCTGAGATGGAGGAGGAGGAAATAGAGGAATTGAAATCTTAAGTCTCCAACTTACAAGTCAGAATTTTAAAAATACTTTAGTAACATGGCAGCATTCACTTGTTGTCTGAGTTTTCTAACGCAGACTCTGAAACTGTAAAAGTTAATTTGTTGTTGAACTTCCCTGTGTTCTATATTTTGATTTTAAAAAATTAACAGACACTCAATTTTATATTTCAATAGTTTAATTCTGTGTTGCAATCAGTCATTTTTTGCATTAAAGATTTAATATGAAAAGATAATTTCATTCTGAAGTTCATGTAAACTGCCAACAGCAGTTTCTGTTTATTGAAAAATATATTAGATTTACCCTGTTCTTGATAAAGAACAGAATTCTAATATGACTTCCTGCTGGAATCCATCTATAAAACTAAGTTGCCAGAATTTTAGTCTTTCCACTGTTGAGCTGTAGCCCATACTAGACGTGGATCTTTTGACTGTCTAACCCGGTTATGTCCCATTAATCCAGCTCATTTTGTATGTTTTGGATTTGCTCGTTCCATGGATAACAGTAGACAGCACCTACTAGCAAATGTTTGTGTATTACCTGGGAGTCTGGAGAGCTGTTGATCCTAGAGGAAAACTTAAACAGTGTCTGTAAATTAATGCAACTTTAAAGCTTGTTATGATTGCAGTTTTACTGCTAAGCAGTAATTATTTCTTCCAAAGAGATTTTATAAATAGAAGTAGCTATATTTTTTCTCCTTATCTGGACTTTATAAGTCCATCTGTATAGTTAACATGTAAACTTGTCCAAACCCTGGTGTTTGCTGGACAAGTACTGGTGACGAAAATTTGTGTTAGGTTGTTACTAGACTAACAGCCCTCTCTGAATGTCCCACTGGCTGTGACTGCTCTGCAGGGATTTCTATTCCTCGCATGGCCTGCTTGTGGCAGCACTCGCTGTTCACAGAACAGATACAATCTCCTCTGTGTTTTCTTCCACCTTCATTATTTTTAAATCTTTCGCATATAAATTGCAAACCAAGCTTCCAAAGGTTGAGTGGGGGCCACCTTGAATGCAAAATCTACATTTAGCAATTTTTAAAGAAAACTTTCAGGGTCCTTTTGGAAATAGCATTGTTTGTTCTTGAACTGCTTGCGTCTGATTATAGCACCTATGAAAGAGGCCAGACAGAGCCCTGGAGAGGACAGTCTGTCAGTGAGCAGGCACAGCATGGACATCAGAGAGTCTAGAGTTGGCTCTTTCTGTCACCCTTCTGTCCATGACCAGCACCAGTGACGGTGAAACTGGTGCCTCTGTATTGCAATGGACAAAGGTGGTGAATCACCTCACAGGAGTGTTTCGTTATTGCTAATAAAATGTTTGACAGTTCAGAAAAAGGCAGAAGAGGAAGGCTTGGTAAAGTCCGCTTTGGCCCTAGCGGAAAGCCTCTGGGGCTCAGCTGGGGAGCCCAGTGCTCGTTTTCCTTCTGCTGGGGGATGCTGGGGCTCCCAGCAGTGCCTTGAAAAGATGATGACAAGCGGAGAGGCCTCAGCTGGAGAGCCCAGTGAAAGCACCGGTTCGCCATAGCTTTGCAAAGGTTCCCGCGTACGTGTGGGTACGCTGGCGGTTGGAGTGATGCCCGAAGAGACGCGCTGGGAGAAGTGTCGCCGTGAAGCTGCATCCTCGCTCTGTAAAGGCGTGTAAAGGGTGTAACGGAGAAGCGCAGCTGGACGCTTCCCTGCGTGGGCCCTGGCGGCGCTCGGAGCTGATCCGTAAGTACGTGGACTTTACAAGCAGCTCCAGTTCTCCCTCCTTTTCAGCAGGATATCTCGGTAATCCCTGATCACAGTGGAGAAGCGGAGACAGGCCACAGCAGAGTTTCTGTAAGACAGAGCAGGCTGTGTCTATGGCTGTGGAAAAAAAATACGACCCGCTCCTAATACGATAGAGAAAATCTCTATCAGGAATGCTACTGTGAATATTTTGATAGCTCATTACTACAGTAGGATAAATAAAAAGGCACTGGTTCATACCAAAACCAAATGAATGACATAGATGCTAGACAGCTATTACTATTTTCTTCTTCCATGATAGTTTTAGCTGAATCATGAAGGAATTTAAAACATTGTGGAGAGTGCACTAAAAACAGAAAATGAGCTAAAAGGATTTGGCAGTACTTAAATGCATTTCAGCTCTTCCCCAGACTATGATGCAGTCTATAGAAAATGCAAGCACACTCTGCCTGGAGACATCCAGTGCTGCAAATTAGGTGTAAGGGTGAGCTGATGCAGTAATCATGAAATGCTATATCTGAGTGCTCTCTGAAATATGCCTCTTAACGCTATTTTAAAAATACTTTTATTGTTATAGTGCATGTGAAGAATGCTTGGCGGCTGACAAGCACGGAGAATGGCCAGGGCAAGTATCTCTGTGCTGTATCACCAGCAGGCCTCCATTTGAGGTGTACTAGTCCCGCTAAGGATCTGTCCTTAAGCCTTGTCCTGTCCTTGTTGCCTGGCTCCACTCTGAACCTGCCAAGAAGTGATCGATCGCGTTGGTCTGTTTCTTCGTATGACGGTTGAACTTGTTTCTTAGATCCTATTGCTAGCAACAACTTGAGATGTGATTCCTTTAGACAGTAATGTCCGACAAAACTTACTGTTCGTTTTAAGTATGAATATTTACCAGAGACAAATGACAACTTCAGATCTGCCTGTCTCCCTGTGTATAGAAGAATAGTCTGTGTTTGGAGCTGTCGTTGAAGTTAGTGGCACATCAGCTCGTGAAGGACTTGTGAAATTGGATAGTTACACTGTTCTGAAAACCTTCCGCAGCTCTGACTGTCGTTAGTGAAAGCTGTGCGTGCCTCTGTTACTGTTTGTGTTGACTCTTAGCTGTACCTGCAGTATAGCTGGAATTGCTCCCTGGCTCAAATTATCTGTGAAGGTCTATAAAATCAGATATGACGGGCCCTTGACTAGGGAAGACTTAAAAATGGTCTTATGAAACACTGAACCTTGACACTGACATTATTCTGTGTCTCTCATTTGTAAATGAAACTGAGCACTTAACCGTTTGCAGAGAATATTCAAGACTCTGAGAAGGTCCAGGTTAATCTAATGAAAGGTCCTGCTCCCAGCAGCAGATGGGAGCAGGTAACTCTGGGGAACCTGTCCAGCCTGGACTTTTCTATGGTTCTGTGATTCTAGGTTAATGCCACATGAACTATCGCACTAAATCTAACAGAAAAATCCCCAGCAAATGAGACATGCTTCCTAAGGTGATCCATTGTGGTCTCTAACCATCTAATACCTTTTGTTGTATCAAATAAGCCTGTTCTACCTGCCAAAAACTGGAGAGTGCTGATTGTTACACAGCTCAGGTAAGAAGAAGCTTCCTTCTGCATTAAAATCCCAGCTGCACAGTTGGATTTATTCATGTCGACCTCTATGAGCAGGTTTATGTCTGAGATTTAGTTATTGTAGTTCAGGGAGAAAACATGGGAAGACAGAATCATTGTAAATTTGTTTTTAAAAGTTCCTAACTGCATTTTCTTTTCGTTAGTCTGTCAGGAAAAGGACAATTTGTAGGTGTCGGAAATACTCCATTTGAAAGATTTTATACATTTTAATTCACATTTATGTGTGTGTGTGTGTGTGTGTGTGTATATATATATATATGTATATATATATAAAAAAAATTACAGAAAAGAAGCTCAACAGCTTCGATGACTCTCATGATCCTTTTTATGTTCCCTACTATAGTGGATCTATGGAACAAAAGTCCCAGTCTGTAAGTGATGGTTTTGCAAGCCTCAGCTTTAATTATGGGAACCAGGGATCATCTGTTAGAGAAGCAAAACAGCAGAATATAAAAACTTGTTACTCTATGGTATGGTCCACAATAAGGAGCCCCATGTTTCTCTTCTGCCCTCTCAACAGCCATTGTAAAGCACAACTTTCTGATATCTTTCCAAAATGACTTGTGCCCACCTATGCAAAACATCAAGCAAGTTGTCAATTAGAAGTCACTGGCATTTCTTCCAGCTACTGGCCGTCACCTGGAAACTGCTGTGGTACAGAGTAGTTCTGAGATGAGTGAGAAGGGGAATTTCTGCCTTTGCTGCGAATTTTTTCATCATTGAGTCAACTGGAGCTTAATGTTGATATATTCTCTTCTCCTGGGCTATTTCTGGTTCCTCAGCTTGCTGGTGTGTCGGCCTCTGTTCAGAAACACTGTGGTATGCCGTTAACGCGTTAACAATTTTCATTTGTGTACGCGAAAGCTAAACAGCTGTCCCATCCTAGGCTCTCGGGTGTATTCGGCTGTGCAGGGAYGGGGCTTTGCCCTGAACTGTGTTCCCCGCTCCTCCCGCCACCCCCACTGCACAGGTGGTAAAATGCTCATCGGCTTTAGAATAAACCTGTGATGAACTGTGAAAATCCTTAATGCTTTCAGTGGCCTAGACCAGAACTGTGTTCTCAAATTCCTTTGAGCTTTGGTGATGTTCAACCGCAGCTCTGGATTTTGCTGCTTCTCTGTCTTATTACTCCAGAGATCTTATTACTCAGAGATCTTGATGTGCTCAAGCGGTTGCTCATCTTTGTGACATTCACTTGGTAGTGCTTCGTTCTGGTTGATGGTGTTTCGCTTCCTTATCAAGGCAGTCCACGAGCCTTCCTGTGACCTGACAGAAATCCCTTACTGCCTGCATGTAGCCTCATCCCAGATAAAGCTAAGTTGAGGACAAGCTTTGCCAGTAAGGGCTTTCCTGCTCCACCTCATTTTCTATTTCTTTCCTGTTGTTGGTAGTGTGTTACAGGAGACTGGCCCAACACTGTGCACTTCGAGCTAGGCTTTAAGTGTAGCCCTTTGAACTTGCTGGGACATTTTGCACCCAGGGCTGTAATTTTAGCATAAAGCCCACCTTTGCTGCAGGAGCCCTGCTATGTTGTTATGCAGGGGTCAGAGGCACTAGATAGAGAGGTAGGCTGAGTCAGTGGTAGCTGTGTATTTTTTCATAGACCCCTTTTTGATTGAAGAATGAAATGTGTAAATCAAATAGATCGACCACACAGTATTATTAATCTAATTCTTTTCCTGGTGCTTAGAAGGCGGCACAAATTTTGTACCTCAAAATTAGATTTGACCCTCTGAATTTCAGCCACCTAAAAGTGAGGTGTCTAGTCTGGATCATTTATTTTTTCCAGGGTTGATGAAGAGAAAGTATCATCTCTAGTGAACGCTCTATCCTACTTATCCTGTGACCCTTGTCCTAGGACAGGATGAATTGCTTTTTGGTGCATCCAGCGAGAGGGAGCCTAGATGGCTGGCTTAGAAATGCAAGTTTTCAGTATCTGATGCTATGTGAGATGGATCCCATCAGGAGAGATTGCAGTCTAAATCTTAATTAGCCTAAGATGCAAACCCACTTGGTAAACTAGATCTGCTTCATGGAACTGTAGGCATCTGTATGGCATCATCATCAAAAATCTTCCTGAAGGAGGCTTAGAAATGATTTGAAGAGCAAAGAAAATTTTTCGTCATGTGAGAAGAGGGGAGAGGTTCTGGCACACTGCACCAGAGATGGAATTAGTGCATCCACCCTCCTGCTACCTCCATCCCCCAAAATCTGAAAACTTCCTGATTTGTGTTCATCAATAATTAAGAGCCCATCAGCAATGCTCACAGGGAGCTTGCATTGCACTTTTGAGCAGCCAGTTAGTAATGTACGGTGGAGAGATCCTCTTTTTCAAATCCCAGGGCGCCCGGCCATGCAGTGCTAGTATTGCATTTTCAATTAGCTCCTGAGTGACCGCTTGGCATGTGTAGGAGCGAGCGGTGCACAATTAGCTTATTGTTCCTCTCCGCTTTGTGCTGAGAGCGTCTGAGGGACTGGAGAAGAGAGGGGAGGAAAAGGGGGGGGGGAAGCAGTCAAGCCAGCGGCATCGCTGTGGATGTGGAATAAGGGAGTAGCTGGGCTTGTAGAGATCCGCTTGCTAAGTGGGGAATTACAGCGGCTGCTGAGGAGGGCTCAGCGGGGCTCTGGGGAGGGCCCGGGGGGAGCACAGCGCCAGCCTCCCTCTGCCGCGGCTCCCGGCTCTCCTCTCTCCTCGTCCACCTCCGCAGCGGTATGGAGCCCAACAGCCCTAAAAAGATACAGTTCGCCGTGCCGCCGTTTCAGAGCCAAATAGACCCCGAGGCGGCCGAACAGGTAAGAAGGACGAGTTCCTGTCGCCGCTTTGGGGGCGCGGGGTGGGGCTGAGGGCACTTGGGGCCTGAGCGCTCTTCTGGCTGCTGTCGGTGTRGCTGGGGGCTGTAGCCGTGTGTCTGAACGCACCCGAAGACGGAGGAGGATGTGTCCTTTAGCTAGAGTAGGTCGTCTTTGCCTTCGCGCAGTGATTCAGTATATACTTGCTGTGCCATTTTCATAACTGGATTCCTGCTCTAATACTTCACATTAATACGTGCTCTCAGCAAATCATCTGAAATACATTCTTTTCACATATAGCAAAATACGAATTTGGTAATAGTTACTGATGGAAATATTACACAGTCCAGATAGAAGTCAGTTTACTTACCATTAATTTTGACGTGAGAAAATATGATTTACGTTTTGCACAGTGCTTATTTCTTCAGTTTTGTATATTCAAAATTTTGATACCATTTTCTTTTTGTTATTGTTAGTGTTTTATACATCTTCCAGATACTTAAGTGTAGAAATGCACCTGAATGTCGCATTATGTACACATGAAATGAATATGCGTACTAGTTTAGGTTTTGACTCTCAAAATGTGTGCGTACACAGATATATATATAAATCTATGGAGGAAAGAAATCCGTTAGATATGCGTAGGCGTACATAAAGGAGGACACACAGAATCCTAGGAGAAAAGCTGAATAAACCATAATTAGGTCACCTAGTATATCACCTATATCTGTGCAAGTCCTTCTGGACGTTTGCTTCTATTTTGGTGAGTCTACTCGTGGATGGTAGCAGAGGAACGTTATAACCTTGACAGTTCCTTGTTAGCAGCGGTGAAATTACTCGCATCCTTAGGACAGGTGTCTTGTTTCCTGAATATTCTGGTGTCATGTCTCTTCAGAGACAACTGCCTCTGCCGGAAAGCGATGGGCTGTGGGTGGCCACTGAACGAGGAAGTGCTAGGAGGGCACAGCGGAGAACTGCTGCAGGTCTTCGTTTCGTCCATAGACACTTCTGCGCTGTGTCTGTGACTTACAGAGCGGCACTGCGACTAATTCCCGCAGGATGTACTGTTATGTATGAGAATCACAGGATTAGGACTTCACTGAATTCCTACAGCTTCTGAAATGCTGTGGGCCCAATTCTGCCTGGTATTTGTGGGCTGTCCCTTCTTTATGTTGTGATTTTAATTTCAAGTGCTAACATTCATACTGCGGATGCGTGATGGAAGCGTGCTAATAAATTCTGCTGTCGGCTACGTTTACACTAACCCCATTAAACCAGATGATGTAATTTTCTGTTTACGCCTTTGAAAGCAAAATTTGAACCCAGCTATCTACAGATGTTGGCTCAGCAATTAAAAAGAACAACCACACTGACATTGAGGTTTTGTCTCAGAATGGTTTCTAGCTTAAATACTCTTGGTCACTCTCTCAAATTCAGCAGAGTGTCAATAGTCCAGAGGCTTTASTAGAGCAACATAAAGCTTTCAGCACAAATGTGTCCATTATCAGAAGAYAGTCCAATACCATGTAGCTAAACGCCTGACATTAATGGAACAAAAAAATCTTAACTGAATAAATAAGAAGAATCACATACAATTACTATTCAGCGTTGTATGTTAATACGTAAATATCTAGGCTATAGTGCTGTTTGGAAATAATCTTTCGGAAATATTCAGAACAATAAAAGAACAATAATAGTGCCTGTGCCTGTGGTAGAAATATTCCTAACTAATTTCATTGGAAGGTGTATGAGTAATATCAGCTCTCAAGTGGCCTTGCAAAATATTCTTATTAATAATAACTTGAGAGAATTATGACAATACTAGATATTTGCATATATAAGCTTACAATCCACTAAAATGGAGCAGAGCTAAATGCCAAGATTTTAAGATATGTCAGAATGGCTCGGTGATACAGGTCCAATAACTTATTCAAGATGRCTGTGAATCCTAAAGGTATTTTGGAAAGACTCTCCCCAGCACTGTTGCTTTCCATGTACAAGCACTAGCATGATTCTGATCATTGTCACGCTAGAACAGCAGGTAGTAAGACATGCTGCTGTTCTATTAGTATTTCCTCTTGTATCTTAATCAACTAGTTAGCTTAGTTAACCTAATGTAGCTAACTTATTTTACGCTCAGGAGAACACCAGACAGATTTGCACTTTGCTTTGGGTTCAAGGTAGTTGATGGTCCCTAATGACTCTGCTTGGTTTATGCATGTTACAGATCAGGAAAAGAAGACCTACCCCAGCATCACTCGTCATCATGAACGAACACGTGCCCCCAGGTAACTGTTGAAACTGTTGAACTGGTATAATGGAATAACATATCTTCTGCAAATTGGTTTTATTAAATACCTGATTTTTTTTTWAAAAAGCATTAATTTCACACACTAAATATCAGATAATGGATCTTAGAACTATTTGGAGTAAAACCCATGAATCTGTGAAACTCTTGACCTTCAGGTAATGTCAATTATTTCAGGATTTTATCAGCCATGTAAATCTTCTATAGTATGTAAGAAGAGAGTTCATGTGCCCCCAATCCAGCATTTCTGTCCACAACCCTTTTTCTCCCTGGGTGGGTGCTGTGGAGATTAACGAAGTTGTAGTCATGGTTCTCCAGTTTCTAGAGATACCAGAATGGATCCGTGGCTAATTCAACAATTGCTTCTGCAAAATAGGTTGTGTTTTAGCTCTGTTAAAACATGTTATGTCTGTTTTCACTATTTCCTTTCAACTGTGAATAAGTTTTCGTCTTCTAAGACTCCTTCTGGAAGTTTTTATGTGGGATGAGATGATCTAAGATTGCGACATACTTTGTCACGTAACAGTGTCTTCTGAAAGACTCTATAATAAGCTCTTTTGGAAAATATTATAAGTGAAAAAGCTCAGCAAAAATGAATTGCAGGAAAAAGTCATCTAAACATAATCCCTTTGAAACACATTACCCACTTTTTATCAAACTTTCTTTTTTGTATAGTGCTCTGTATATTTTTTTTTTGTGTGTGTGTCTTATCTCTGTCAGCTGAAATTCTTTCTAAAAGCAGCTCAGCTATTTCCTACTGATATATCTCTTAGTTCGTTGCTATATTCGTTAGCCTCTCGGTAAAGCAAAGCCATGGTGGCTCTGTTAGGATCTCCACGTTGTGCTCGGTATTGATGGCCTTCAGTTGTAATTAATGTCCATAGGAGCAGAAGTTCCTCAGAAAAGTGCAGGAAAAAGCATTCAGTGAGCCCTGCTTTGGGGTTTGGCTGGCTGCACCCCTTGCTTCAGGTCAAACTTGCGTTCTGGCAGGAAGATAGGGTGTTTTGTGCCCTGACAGCGGGGCTCTGGAAAATCCCCCGGACCTGAGAGACCAGGCTGAGGCGCCTGCATTCTCCGGCAGGTCGGCTCTTGGGAATCACATGTGAGAGCCCTGCCTTGGACTGACTTTCCTTAGCTAAATGGGATCTGCATTTCTAGCCTTATTTTAAAATAATCTCACCTTGACCGTTGATCTCTTTTGCAATTCACTTGGTACACTTAAAACTGTTTCATTTCCTTTGATAAACAGATACTTGGTACAGGACCAAATCAAAACCAAACAGAGAATAAGGAGTCTTTTTAATTTACAGGAAATTTTACTGTAAACAATGATGCATGTCTGTTATCTCCTTTCCTGCAATATTTATAATAAATCTTCAAATAAATAATTTTTATTACCAAATACAATTGCCACAAGTATCAATCAAATTTTCCCTATAAGCCCAAGAGCTAGCATCCACCTTTTTCACTTATTTATGTAAGTTAGCAGGAGCTAGAGCCTCCTGACACCTTGCTGACTGGAGCCCGAAATGCTGGTTTGGTACTGGATTTTGAATAAAATTCAGCAAAATATTGAATAACAATTTGTCTCCAAAAATGGTTGATTTATCACTGCACATATTTACAGTCAAGAAAATAATAATAATGGTAATTATATAAATTTGACTCTCAATATATTGCTTTGGAAACATGATTCTCCAGATCAGTGGGGAAACCGCAGGGCAGAGAACTGAAGCGGGCTTGTCGTAGTCGCCTGCCTGGTTAGGGCTGCAAAGCCGAATCCTCTCTCTTGACTTTTACGCATGGGAGCACTCAATTCCCTCCTTAGGAGCAAACAGGCTAGTGAAGGATCTGCTTCCAAGGGTCTGAAACATGTGTCTCGCTGTGCTTCTGAGTGTTCAGATGCCCATGCAGTTTCCTCAAATGATGTAAACTTATTTTATTTTGAAAATTTTCAAAAGTTTCTAGGAATCAGGCTTTTCTGTAGGCTTCTGTTGCAGCTGCTCCTGATTGCAGCAGGAAAAAAAGCAGCATTTTTGTGGTATTTTGATGTTCTGGATGCAGACCCATCTGGAAACCAGAAAGGAATTAAAATGTTTTTGGACATTTCAGAGCTTTAAAATAAATTCAATTTAAGTTGTACTGTGCAAAGGTTTGAAACAGTTGTTTTCTTCTAAGTCTTCTCATCCACCCTTGAGGTATGCTACAGATTTGATAGGAGTCTGCCRTCACTGATTTAGGTAAGGGCCACGGCGGCTTGAAGTGAAGGTGGAGTGGAWACTAAGGCTGAGTAGTTTTAAACTGATGACAGCTTCTGAAAAACTGTAACAAGCGTCTACTTGGCTTCCTTGCTTCCAAGGAGACAGTAAGTGCCAGACTCCACTAAATGATTAAAAAACGAGCGGTGGGTCGGACGGCAGGGGCTATACCCAGCACGCAGTATCATCGGCTGGTGTGCTTTCTCCTGTCCGCTCTGGTGGACACGACATACGCCTGCGGTCAAAGTTAGCAAAAGAGAAATTTGGGTTGCAACAGCAACAGTAGTGACTGCAGTGGGCAGTGTAGGTTGTGAAGCAAAATAAAAATGAATAAGCCCTTAATTTTGTCTGTAAATACTCTGTAAATTGCTCTGGCATGAATCCGAGCAGAGGAACTAGCGCCAAAAAGATCAAGATTCAAGTTATCAAATTACTTAGCTCTATTGTACTTCAGTTGCTGTCAGCGGAGCTATATTTTATGGGCATATGGTGTCTGATTTTATAATATCTAATCAATTTTACCTTTTTTGAACTTAAAGACCTGTTTACTATTTGTAACCAAAGCAGATATTTGAAATCAAAGACAGATACTAGTGAACAGAACTACAAAAATGTGCAGTATCTCATCCTGTGCAAGATTCCTGTATGGGCTACTTGGGTAACCGAGTCATATCCTGCTGCAGCCACAGTCACTTCATGTGACATAAACATGTGCTTTGTTTTAAGGACACATTTAAGTGTTGTGCTGCACAGGAGCTTAATCCAAAAATTACTAAAGCTCTCTTGCTTCCTCTTTGTTTTGTGGCATGACTGAAAGTAACAGAAACTGAAAATTACCATACTCTGTAAGCAACCTTTTTCTGCACAGCCATAATATACTCAAAAGTTATTATCTCCTTACACAGCGTGGAGGAATATATATATATATATATATATAAAAAACACACACACACACACACACACACACACACACACACACACACATATATATATATCTCAAAACCAGTTCTTACTACTTAAAGTCTAACTGTGCTGTAAACTAGCAGAGCGTCGTGCTGCAGTGGCTCAAGTATAAGCTGGTAGTGATGTAGAAAAGTGATGGCTGGGGGAAGAAAGCATTTCAGACCACGTCTCAGGTTGAATGTCGTTAGTGCTCGCTTTGATCAGGAAGCAGCGCTGATGTTCTTGGACGAGCGCGGACGAGCTTTGTCACGGAGCCAGCGCAACTTCAAACGGCCTGGCCGGCAAAGTCTGTTCGACTTGTGTCAAAGTGCTCAGGTTTCTTGAAGCTTTAGAATAATGGCAAACATTAGGATAAAACTTCTGCATTTCTGGACTTCCTAGGTATCTGCTGTTTCCAAATCTCCTTTTTAATTGTTGCATGTTTTGGCTTCCTTGCTTGTAACGTAAATGTTACTCAGTGTTTGGAAATAAGAAAAACATAGCACAGTGTTTTGATAATTCTTCCCCAGAGCTGCCTTTTTGTTTTCATGAGTCTCGTTTCAAGGTAAAGAAGATATTATCACTACAAAAGCAATATAAAACATATATACCAACTACAAATTGGTACAAAATCTGAGCTTTCTGAGTTCTGGAAATCGTAACTGAAGATAAGAAAGCTGTACCCCTCTCCAGAGAAGAAACTTGCTTGCTGCTGGTGTTGGGGCATTAGCAGTTTTCCCACCGTGTTCCCAGCGGACTGGCTTTTGCCCRGGCAGGGGTTCATGCATTTCAGCTTGCTGCTGCTTCCCCAGAGCCTCCTTAGGTGCCCTGGGATCAGCGTCAATATTTAGTATGGTAGCAAACAACACAGCTGGATGGGTGGTGGGAGGAACAGTTGTCCTTACACCTGCTGCAGTTCCATGACAACCCAAAGTAGATTTTTTTTTTTTATGCTAAATTGGTTCTAGGCACTCCCATACTTTCCCTGCACGATGAACCTCATTACCATGCTCTTCTGATGAAGAATATGATACCACAGGCATATCCTTGAGGGGAAAAAGTGCCATATTCTCTATACAAAATTAATGTTTGTGACTAATATTTGTTACATTTTACTTCTAAGTAAATGAGTGTATTTGTTTTACATCTAACGCTCACATTTTTTTTTCTCCCGAGACAAAATAGCCTGAGATCAAAGAAGACCTATTAGGTAGGAGACAGGTGTTTGTAAAACTTTTCCTGCTGTCCTTTTTCAGACAAAAGTTTCACTGAAACTTGAATCAGCAGAGAATTCTTGGCCTCACCGTTCATGAAAACTGATATGTTTTTCAAAAGCATGAGATTCTGGCTACTTAGGATACACTGCTTGCTTTGGTTCAGGAAATAGAAAGTGAGTAAGCCAATAACAGCTGTTTTCAATTGAAAATTTAGGCTTCTAATATTGTAATAAAGTATTCAGAGAAAGCAGTTCATCAATAAAAACTGTCATTAACTATGTATTTTTTTTTTGCCAAACTACTTGGCTTTTCTATAGGCTACCTGTGCATACCAGTTAAGCAAGCTAGCTGTTTTTATTTCACTCTAGGACGTTATGGAGGTATGGCAAAAAGCAAATGAGAAAGATCCGTTTCCTGTGCACACGCTACAGGATAAGTGCTGCTCTGTGTATATTAGTGGTGGCTAAAGGTGACCAGAGAAGAGGCGCTGGCAGTCAGGGCAGTAAGTACCACTGTGAGGTTCAGGCCTGCATCCCCCTTGCTAGAAGGGCCAGCTGACCCAATGAGGCAGTGAAATATATATAACAAACATTATATGAGGCCATAAATGCCATAAAAGGCTTCCAGAACGGAGGAGAAAGTACATATGGTTGAGTAAATCCTGCTGTTTGCTGGCTTATGTAGCTAGTATGACAGCAAATATTTGGTGGCAAGCTACATCCGTTTTTCTTATCTATATAAACTGGGCTAGAATGGTCCTGTATTCAGGTTACTTTGAATTTATGCTGCAGCTCAGGATCACAGAAATCCCTGGGACAAGCCACAGCATAATTTCCTTGCACGTAAAGATGCCACGATGCAGTTCTTGAACATAAGACATGGACAGGAAACTGTCTGAGCTGTTTTTAATGCAGCCCAGAGGCGACAGCTCACAGGTTCCAAACAGAAGCAGTGAAACTGTTTTTAAGAAAAAAATCTTTCCTTTTGCTTAGCATCTTTCAAATGCAGGCACTCCCATACTTGTGTGGACAGGAAGCACATGCTGTGTTTTCACGAAAGGGTGAGGATTTTATGTCACAGCCGTTGTCTGCCAAAAGAGCTGTCAGGCGCTCCGCGGTATGGTAAGGAGAGCAAGCTGGAGGACTAGGTTTTAGTCTGTTTAGGTTGACTGGTGCAGTGTTGGGCCTAAATTAGAGATTATCACAAAGGCATCCAYGTGCTTTTGAGATCCAGCAAGTAGACTGGTTAATAAGATTTTGCAGAAGATATTTTGAATATCCTCCACCCTTTAAGAATAGACTTCAAGTAGCTGCAGTGGACTCTGGTTTCACTGTCCTTTCTGCTTAGTACAGGGGATCTGGACCTAGACTGTAAAACTTTGGTGGAAGATGCGTGCTGTGGTAGATAAGRCTGAAATCAGTGTCAGATGAGACCCCAAGCTGCAGTGCTGAACACTTCAGATGCATTTCACTGCTAAGAAGCTGYGACTGGATGTCTTGGCCAAGCTACTTCTGTTTTAGTTACTTTTCTTTCCCTCACTCTTGGTAAATGTATAGAGTTTTGTGGAATGTATTTACCCAGTGGCTAGCTGAGCGATTGCATTGTTTCTAATTCACTTGGCTTTCATTCTTATTTCTACCCTGTATTTCACTTAGCTTTGTCAGCAATTGAGATAAGATTCAATGCATTTGTGCTATTCTTTCAGATCAGGAAATGTATTAGTGCACAAATATAAACATGCACTGGGAACGTTTTAGTCATTGTGTAAAACGCRCTCCTAAGCACTGTTTCTTATAGTGCCTGGGTAAGCCTCATGTTCTGAAGGTGGAAAAGAGCCAAGACTTTCAGATCTGTCACTCTGAACAGCTCTAGTAGCCTCAGGCGACTGCAACACCAACTGAACTTTCTCTGGGTGATGTGTGGTCACTGTTCTTGCCCCTGCTCTTGCTTTGGCTGCTGTAGGCATCAGCGCTGCTAATAGTATACTGTGTATATAAGAGTTATAGGTATGAGGACTACAAGGACGATTTCTCTTTAGGGTGTGATCTGTGGTCTTCAGCTCCAGCTCAGGATGAGCCTTTGCCACTTGCAAACGGCAGTCTAAATCCCTGAACCACACTGCTGGTATGGTAAAACATCTCTATGAAGAAACCAAAAGGTCTCGAGTGATAACAGTCTGACAGCAGGGTGTTARTAGAGGAAGCAAACCAAGAGATCTCCAAATGGCAGGTTTTTGATGGCCAAGCACTGAAGTCAGTGAGCTCAACTTTCTATAGAAGAACTATTCATTCATGTTACTAGTTGCACTATTTGACCCCAATGTATGTAGTAGGTATAGGTAATTTAAGTAGATAGCACTGTCTGAAACTTGAATTGGATGTTCAGCTGAAAGACTGAGTTTGAACTGCCTTATTTAGTTGGTTAGGTAATGCTCTAAATGAGGAGAACAGTAGAGATATTTGTGTAAGGAGCCAGAGCAGTGATGAACCTGGTAGGAGCTAGGATCCCAAAACAGCTGCCTTTCACAGCGCCAAGACCTCTCCTTTCAAAGGCCAGGGTCTCCACGGGGCTCAAAGCACATCGTCCCCTCTGCCGTGCAGCGACCTGCCTCTGGCAGCTGCCAGGTGTCACCGACCAGCTCTGAACCCGGGGGAGCCGGACCCGGAGTGGGGCTGCATCGCCTTGGAGGAGGGCGTCCYGTCCCCGAGGGCCGGGAGCCACCGCCTCTCACTCTGCAAGGTATCACCAATAGAAGACAGGCAGCTGGGAGAGACAGTATCTCTTGATGGTCTCCTCCGTTGGGAATGCCAACAGGAGTTTGGCAGGAGAAGCGTCTCCTGCTAAGTACTGGTAGGTATTCTGAGGACTCTTGCCTCTTTTTTTTTCCTCCTCACTTCTCCCCCCAAAACATGTACATGCTAAAAACATAACTTACAGAAAGAGTGAATTTCACAAGAAATTGTAATTCACAATTTATATTAGCAGTAATAATTAGTGTCCCTTTTCAGAAATTTTCATAGTGGAAATTACTCCAAGAAAGTCAAAACAAAAAGGTGTCATGCATGTTCAAGTCAAATTCACTTATTTTTCATGACTTATTATAATCCATGCTTCAGTCATTTCAAATGTTTAATTAAGATGTCATAGCACATTCTACATGATACATAATACATATAAGCTTGTTTTATTTTACTGACCACAGTCYAGTTGGCTGAAGTGAGTAAATTCACAATCAAAACAAGTCAAGGAGTCTCTTGCACTCACCAGCACTTGTCCTCTCTTGGTGAGAAGAGCGAGAACGTGATCCAGACCTAGTCTGCACAGGCTCTGGTGTGTGAAGCGGGCTGAACCAGCCAGGCAGACTGGAAATAGAGGTTGAGCCTTGACAGCCAGGACTCAGGTCTCTGACCTAGACCAGAGAAGCGGTGCAGCTGCGGGGACGTGATGCCAAAATAGTTTACTCGCTCCCAGTTCKGCAGAACTGTGTTTATCCGTTTCTCTCATTTTGGTCTCAAATGTTAACAGCTAAATTATCCGCTCCCCRTGAGTGTGGCTGAGCTCCTCAGACGTATCATGGCATGCTTGCTCTGCCTGCCTGCGGTTGGCTTTGGGCTGGAGGGTCAGCGTCCGTGGAACTATCTCGAAGTAAAGGAGATATTTTTAGAACTGAACCTTGTACTCTTTATCTGTTTTCCTCATTCCTTATACAAAAGCAACATAGAAACAGCCTCCTTCCATCCTAGGAGATTATTTTGGAATCATTTTTAATATATATAGGTTCATGTTACAGATCTCCAGCTGCTTGGTTGTCTGGTGTCAGATAAGCTTTTGGACTGTTCACTTCTGTTATCATCTTGCTGCTTATTAACACGACAAAGAAGTCTATCAGCATGGGTAGAAAATAGCAGTGTAATACATAATGCTGGCAACGTAAGAAAGTTAGTTTGACAGCTTCTGACTTTATTACCCTCATAAGGCTTAATATTTTGCCAGAAGTACCCTAACAGATTTGCACTAAGCCAAATAATTACACRCTGCGTACCATTCGTTTTTGGTGAGGGTTCTGACTAGATTGTGAGCTTTCTATTTAAGAAGTGAAATGCCTCACTGTAGTTAACTGCTTCTTATAGTCAAAATTCTCACATAATATTTAATGCA
This sequence comes from Rhea americana, assembly GCF_003343005.1. Classification (NCBI taxonomy): domain Eukaryota; kingdom Metazoa; phylum Chordata; class Aves; order Rheiformes; family Rheidae; genus Rhea; species Rhea americana. The sequence continues at coordinate 3,455,105 of NW_028185261.1, read as the reverse complement.
GCTACGTGAGCATGCAATTTTTTGGCTTGGTGGTGTTGAAAATATTCAGCTCAAAATAGCTCAAAATAGATCCAGTTTGGCCTGTAAAAAATATTATGTTTGTATTTTGAGATTTTTTTTTTAATAGCAAAATATTTAGAGACAATTTGAATGAAGTAATTTAAGATAATAGTTACTAGTTCCATCTGAACACAGGGAGAAGTAGTGTTTTGAATAAAAACGTCAAATTATTTTGTTTAAGGTTATGTTGAATTATACTTTGATAATGTGATAATATCGATGCATTTACTTTTTGCACAAACAAGGTAATGAACAAAAATCCATTAATAATCCATTTCAGCCTTGCTGGGGGAGGGGAGGGACACACCAAAGACCCCCTCCAAAACCAGGGCTTATCTCACCTCTACTATTTAGTACGTAATGCAACATTCATTTACCGTGGGGACGTGTGCAGGATAAAGAGATAATGCCGACAGATGAGAGAGAATCCAGCTTTTAGCACTAACCTCATTATGTTCAGACTGCTGGGGGGGTGGGGTTGTGTTTTCAGCATCAGTCAAGACAACCTCACTTACCGAGTTCCCAGAGACAAAATTTAACTCTTTATGTGAAGTAGCTGAAACTGAAGCTTCATTTGAAAATACACTTGACGTATGAATTTAACAAATCTGAGTGCAGTGCTAGCAGAGACTGAACAACAAGCAGCAGCCATCAGTCGCAAGAGTTCCCGTCAGCCGGACGAGGCTGGGCTGCTGCGGCTCCTGGCAGCCGGGGCTGGGGGAAAGGGGGTCGGCTGGGCCAGCCGAATCTCTTTCTGCAGTGATCGAAGCTGTTCTAGAGTAGAATAAAGCTGTACGTCCATTGGATCGGCACCATTTCCCCCTCCTCCTCTGCAAAATCCTATTCGTGCAGCTATTCAACATCAATATTCCAAATATTTTTTGATGACCTGTGGCTTTACTGGGGCATCGGGAGAGTGTCTTAGTAGCAGAATGCAGTACGGGTGCGTGCTCGCGCTTCGTACGTGGCTTCCCTGGGACGTTGGGACGCAGACGTGCCACGGGGGACGGATGCCTTACAACTGTTCGTTCCGTATGATGCAACTCCACTTGCAAAGCCGGTTAGTGGAGCTGAGTAGGCAAATGTGCATTATAAAAGCTGTTACTCGTCTGAGGCCATATCCTTCACTCTGACAACATRAGCAGGGGGGAGTCGTGCAGAGCAGGCTATGAGCTTGACTGAGCCAGATGGAAAGTCTAATAAAGCGCTAAGCCCTACTGCATCCTACAGCACCATTTATCCTGCCACGCAGGCATCCCACACTCCAAACATTTCAGCATTAAGCCTCTTGCTCAGAAGAGAGAGAGGCTTGTGGTGGTAGCACTCCCTGTAAGCCTTTCTGAAGTTTCCCTTCCATGGCCGTTCTCCGGCAGCAGCCTAATGCATAGAYCTGGACGAACCTTTCCTGCCTCTTCTCTGACAACCACCGAACAACAACATCTGCCATCTTAGCCACCATCTCTGCTAGGTAGCCACCATGCTTGCTCCACCTTCTCCTCACTACATTAGCATCTGCATGTGCTGGCGGGGTCAGCTACAGAATCACAGAGCAATTTAACCTACAAGACCAGCTGATCTCCATGTAACCTAACCATGTAACCATATTACTAAGTGCTATTTTATTACCTTTTCTCTTTGAAATGCAATTGTTTTGATGAGCCAATAGCTGAATGTGGGGGAAGGTAAGGGAGAAAAACCTCCTGAACGTCAGCTTCCTTTTAAAGAATTGTGCTCCAGAAGATTTTTTGATCTAGAGAATCTTCAAGTTTTACTGTTTCTTTTGAACTGCAGTAAGTAGACAGCAGGACTGTAATTGTTCAGAAATGTGCTGTCAAGACTCCTAAAATGCTGACGCTAGTGTATGAGTTGCACCTTAATATATATAGCATATCCCATAAGAGGGTGTGGAACARATCATCTCATATGAATCACAGTGATGTGCTTCTGACTGTGCTAGTACTGATGGAAATGTATAAAATGAAACATTGGGTCACTTCTGCCTCTGTAGTTAGTGAGGTTARTAGAAATTCTGAAAAACGTCTTTGGAAATTACGGGCTATCTTAGTTAACAAATTATTGCATTGTCATTTCCATCCTGTATAGTCATGTTCACGGTGAGAATGAAATTATGGAGCCTCATTTTGTTGACCTTTTAAGCTTCCATATATGAGACGAAGCAAAGAATTTGCATTACCAATATTTGCATCTTCTTTTTGTAGAGAGGATTCTAAAACCCAGGAAGTATTATTATTAACAGCCCACTTGATTCATGCGTGAACTGATGCGTGTATGTGAGGAGCTTTGTAATATGTGCAAACTAGAGAGGAGAGAGTAGCTGGCAAAGACTAGCCTTAAAGTGCGTTCTTTACTGAAATCCTGGAGGTATTATTTCGAAAGGAAGGAAACCCTATAGGCAGCAATAATCATCAAAGCCTGAATCACTGTCTAAGGAAAAATTTTATTGTTTTCTATTTGTTTTCTTCTCCCATGGCAAATGCCATTTTCCAGAATATACAATACGCAGTTACTCAGCTACGATATATTTCTTTTTTCTTTCATGGCTCTATGAGCTATAGCATGCTAAGAAGTGTTTGACTTTTTTTACTTTTGGCTGCTGCTGCTGTTTTTTATTTTAGAGCTTAGAATATTTTTACAGCTCACAATAAAGAATGAAACGGCTCACAGTGATAGTTATTGCAGCTGTAGCTGAGGTACAAAGATTACCATCAGTGGGTCAATTCTGAGCTATTTTTCATCACAATTGATTCCTGTATGTGAAGCTATTAGGAAATGGCTCAAATGTATATTAGGAGATCAGTTAGTGTTGTATTTCTGATGACTATGGATTTTTCTTATAATCTTTGCCTCAGTTGTATTTAGGTCTTCAACCTCTTCATTGAGCTATTTAAGCATGAATTAAGCATAAAGCAGGCAAGCAGCTGGAAGGTAACACTTTAATAACGCTATTCATTATTACTGATGAATTCAAGTTTAGGGAACAGTTTTCTCAAGGTACTTAGCTTCTTTTTGTATTCAAYGAACATTTTACATCTTTGCACAAACTGATGCGTTGCTCTGATTATTGCAGCCAATGGACAAATTAATTGCAAGCTGCTTGGGTAGTTTTGTGAATGCAGTTTGGTCAGTAGCCATGTTTTGCCAATATTTAATAGTCTGGCAGTACGCTTTGCTTAGCCACGTTGATTTCACTGAGAAGTTTCTGGTTTTTGAATCTGTTTCTCTGAATATTCTCTGGCAGTCACTCAGTAGCAGGCTCTCCTGTAACTTTTAAAAGAGTTTTTAACTTTGCTTTTTCTTCTACTTCCTTTCTCCTTCGTGTAAGGCTTTTCTTTCGCTGCTGTTTTTCAGGCTAGGCAAGGTTGTGTTGTGAGTGTGGAAATTACCCTCATCCCATGCAGCAGAGATGTAATCTTTACTGACGTCTGCTTTTGTGTCAGAGGAGACCCTGTGTCAATATAACCTTGCAATTAGGTGAGGTCTCCTTCTGCATTGTCTGATGAATTTTGAGGCACCGCACTATGCTTTAGGTTGATTTTCCAGTCCGCATCCTTTACATTGTTCCGTATCGCTGTGACAGACTCTGCTTTTCCAAGGTCTCCTTGTACTTCCCTTTGAACTCCAGCACGGCCAGGCTGACTCCGTGATTCCATCTGCAAGAGCAAGAATTAATTGATTTAAGGAAATCATCCTGAATGGATATCCACATAGATAATCATGTATCTTTTAAGCCTTTACTTTGCACATTTTTGTTAATGTTTGTTAATTTTGTTAAGTTTCCAATCAAATTTTAGACCAAGCGGCCAAACATTTTAAATTTGGCATTGCCAATCACTGCAGTTTTCTTCAGTTTATCTCATGTATTTTTATTTAGTTGAATGAATTAACATGGATCTTCAAAACTGGCGTGAACATTAATGTGACTGTCATTTTTTGGTTTAGGTAATGACTAGGAACCCAGTCTACATGTGGCTGAAGTTCTTTCTCAGTTGCAGTAACTCTAGAACTAGTTCTTTAAATGAGAAAGTAGTTCAAATCTTGTCTTCTCTTTGCTTTGCCTTTTGCTTTTCTTTTTTGCTTTTCTTCTAGATTTGTGCTATGTCTCTTGGATGAAATCATGACTTTGAAGTTAGCAGAAAAACTTCCCTTTGCTTATGGCCTATTGAAGTCAGTGGTAAAATGATTCTGCTTTTCACTTTCCTCACAAATTCTGCTTTGTCTGATCTGTATTGCTGATATAGACCTTATATATGCCACAGTATGTACTCTGAGTAGCCCTCAACGTGGTTTGAACTTCTATTTGGAGCAGTGCTCACTTTCCCATGATGTGAAGTGAAACAAGACGTGGAAGCATCTCGCTCTTTTTGGATTGTCGGGGGTAATTTGTGCACATGCTGTGCTGCCTGTGGCCAATTGCAAAGACTTATGGTTAAATGTAACTTTACTGTACTGGAAATAGAAGAAATGATTTGCTTTCAACTGAATGATATTCCTTTGGAATGGGTTACCTCGGTGGAGCTCTGAAGCAGCTTGCTCTTAARATTGAACTGGAATTTCTGTATGCAGTGACACCTTGTGGTCCTACTGGTTGGTTTCTCCGTTCTACAGTTTGATGAATTGATCAGTGATTGGCTGCAGATTATATAAAAAGAAGTTTATCTCAAGATCATTCCTGATGTTCCTGGCTTCTTTATCTTTGCCAACTTAGCTCAGCTAATAAAACACTTATATTGTGTCAGCATATGTGCCATCTGAGAGCCTGAAAGAAAAAAAAAATCCTTGCACTTCATTCTGATTCCATGTTAGTCATTTGTTCTTTGAAAGCCATTTCTGTTTACTTCACTGAAAAGGAGCTTGTGGGGCTTAGAAAGCAATAAAAAGACTTTAAATTCAAGTCTCGCATTGTTTATATTGTGATTTAAAGTCGGTCTTTGCATCGGTTATTTGAACAGAAGATTTATTTTAAAAGACTATTTCTCCCGGAGTTGATTTCTGTGTCTGGGAAGAACTGCCAAGTCTGTAATTGTCCCCATATGACTGATTAGGGGCTTCGTGTTTGGAAAAGCCTGCTCAGGCGTTCCCTGCTGCTCTGCGTGGAGCAGGCTGCGGACTGCTGCCTCCCATGAACGGGAGATGCGGGGTGTCTGTCTGAGAAAAGTAGACTTCTACATGGGCTTTTTTCATTACAGGCTTTTTCATGAAACCTGCTGTGTGGTCTAGTTCTTCACAACTAGGATTATAAGTAAAATAATAAAAATACTAAAAAAAAAAAAAAAMCTTGTCAAATATTACAAGTTGTTCATGCCATTTCTATCAAATTAGTATCTTCTGCCACCAAAAAGTCCTTCTAATTATGATACATATTTTTCCAGATCCCTTAAAAAACTGTTAAAAYCACTTTTCTTTTTTTCTGCTATTTTGGGCAGAGACACGACACGACACACGCTCCATCAGTTTTTGGTGTTACCATTTAAAGCCAGTGTCGTGTCAGAGAGAGTCTCACGTCCAAAAGAGCCTAGGGCAGCCGGAAGAGGGGCAGAATCAGAGAGGTGTGTAGGTCTGGCCGTAGCTGCGGTGGGGCCTCAACGTTGCCAACCCCGAAGGCCCTGAGAGCAGGAGAAAGGCATCGCAGGTCTCCTGGAGCCCCGTCCGCCCGGGGGCAGGTGGCCGCTTGCGTGCGTAACTGCTCACGGAGGCCAGCAGGAGCTGCTCGGCTCGTGCTCTCCCCGCCGGAGCAGCGAAGCACGTCGGATGCGGACGCGCTCTTTCCTACGCCCATGCGCTCCCATGCGTGCTTCCTGATCAAGCTGAGAGGTGACCTCCGCTAGCAAAATGGCTTCGGTTACAAAGGTGACGCAGTGTTTTGCCTCCTGTGTGCCCATAGTATCCAAGAAAGTGGAAAGAACCAATAGTTATTGATAAAAGGGGAGAAAATAAAGAATTAAATTTAAGTTCTTATCCAAAATACTCTAAYGTATATTTTGAGACTTATTTATAACTTTTTTTTACTTCCATGTAATAGTTTGGGGGAAGGGAGAATGAGAAGTTGACAACAAAAAGCTTGGGAGAAGGTCTGAGGGGTTTTTTTGTGCTTGTTATGGTAATTTGTGACTGTTCTGTGGTAACATTGCAGACCTGATTCATCGTGGTTATATTCTATGCCAGCAAAACTAACCGATTTCCATGAGTTACGCTGGCATGAAACCGGAATAGCAAGGTGGTGAATCAGGTGCCATAGTTCCCTTCTGCGATTGGTATGATGTAAACAGATTCACATTTGAGGTTTGCAATGTCTCCAGTTTCCTCCAAACAGAATCACAGTCTCAGACTGTATGGTTTGGGGAAAGAATGATCTGCGTAATTCATGAAAAGTGGTTTTATTTCATACCCGAAAGGCTGTGCAGTTATCCGTAGGTCCTTAGATACTGTCTGCGTGGTTCTCGGAGGTGCAGACGGTGTTTGGAACRGATGCTGTTGTGTTGGCAGGAATGGATGGTGGTTTTCTTCATTTRCAAGTTGACTTTCAGCACCATTAGCAAGGATTTGTCCTAAAGAAGGAGACTCCTGCTCAGTACCACTAGTGAGTACTTCAGTATCGAAGGTGGGAAATACAAAACTATGTACGTGGGCTAATTTATGTCAAAATGTCCAAACAGGTGGCTCATACAGCCTGTGGCAGCTTAGTGGACTCTGAAAGGCTGGTTACAATCAAGAGTTAGCTGGGGAAAACTTCTACCCAAACTAGGGCTACGCTGCGGCAAATGAGTGTGCGAGACACCACAGCCAACTATACTTGGGCTGAAATCACTTGTAGATACTAAAAGTGAGTGAGTAATACACTCATTGCAGGCCCGTTTTCCACTGATCTGAGAAGAACTGGGCTTGATGTAAAAGAAGTTCAGGTGAACACAAGCCCTTGGCGTGGGCTGCCAATGGTGATGCCGCTGCCGGCGCAGGAGCAGGGACCTGGAGACCRTGGCCTTGGTGGACCAAGCGCAGAGTGGCGGCGTAGCCTGGCTTGGGCTGGCTCCCTTCTCCGGCAGTCACTGTCACAGCGCTGGATTTGCAGCTCTGCCCGCGGGTCCACCAACAGCCTACTCTTCTGCGTGGTGAAACGCTGCCCCGGAGCTGAATAGAAGTGAACACTGCCTCACTTTGTGTTTGGGCCGTGCCAACGCTGCACCAAGAGAAGAATTCTCTTTTGAAGAACTGTGCACACGCACACACGCATGGATAGTTATCAATTCAGCTTTCTAATGCTGTGAAAAGAAGTGTGTTAACATAAATTCAAAGAATCTGACCGAGTAGGAAGAGAATTCTGCAGAACAGAGGTCTCTCTCTCTCTCTCTCTCTCTCCTTTTTTTTTTTTAAGGAAAGAAAATAGTAAAAATCAGTGGAAAAGGCCACAACGTAATTTCATCTGAAGTTATTCTGGTATAACTTTTCAAGACAGTGGCCCGCTTATGCGCTTTGTTTTCAAAAAGCGGTGGTGAGGGCCGCGGTGCTGCGAAGCGCTCCGACCCTGCGGGAGCCTGGCTCCTTCCACGGCTCCGCGAGAGCGCGGTGCCGGCCGCCGGCCAAGCTCCGCGCGTCTGGGACTCGTCCCCGTCCTTCGGTTTGGTCTGCCGCTGGGGCTTTCTGTGTCCCCTTGAGCCAGTCGGGGTTGTTATGCTGTGCAAATACCTAAGGTAGAGGAGCCATCTGCTCCACGTTMGACCTTGAGCCAAGTAACAGGAGCTCTGGTGGTGAAGGCACAAACTGCTTATTTTAGCAGAAAGCACCTTATAGAATGAGCAAGGAAACGCTTGTGTATCGAGCAATGCCTATTTTATTGTTTCCTGCCCAGACCTTGGTGTTAGTGTTCCCGCTAGGAGGAGGCAGTAATGCAGAGGGCGGTGAAGGTGCGAGATGCAGCGGAGCGGTAAGGTACGCGCTCCCCCGTCGGCACCTGACTGAGGAGGGGAGAAGACCCCCTAGCTACTTTTTTCAGAGTAGCTAAAAAACTGCTAAGTTTAATGAGGAGCTTTTTCGATGTGAAGATTTTCAGAAACATATACTCATGCTGGCAGGGCTTACCAGGATATTTTTTAGTAATTAAATGTAATTACATCTATGCCCATAGTCAAGTTTTCATAGATAGATACTGGCAAATAAAAACCAGCAAGCAAAGTCAAACAATTACCTAGATGAGCGTTTTGTGTGCTTGTCTTACTGGACTTTTTCCCCATTTCTTAGCACAGTGGTTTAGTAAAGTGACATGGGATGCTAGCTGCACCAGTGAAGTAGTTACAATATTGCCAAATACAGAGTATAAAATATTTTTTTTCCTTATCTTGTTTTCTGGAGGAAAAGAAGAATAGTTTTGATAGTGGAARAACAAAATAATATTATGCCCATCAATTTACAAATTGATGGTCACGTTTCAGTGAGCTTGCTATACAAATACCAGTGGCAAACAGCAGCAAGGCAAGCTGGTAGATAAAATTAATAAATAAACATCCTTCATTTTACTGATAAGGGAATTGAAATGTGAAGTGATCAAAACTAAGATTTTCAGAAGAATTCAGGTCCATCTGCCACTAAGTGGCAGGAGGATGGAGAATTATTTGATAAATTGTCCATTTCTTCACGCAGTTCATGTAGGTCTGTGCTATTTAAGTGCATTTTTAAAAAGTTAGCCGGAACGGTTACCCGGTAACATGCAGCAAAGCTGGGAGCAGAGCAGCGCTTTCCACTGGCCAAAGGCACGAGCCTCACCTGTGCCTGTGGCAGGGAGGCTTGGTGGGGACAGAGCCAGGAAGGTTGAAGTCTCCTACTCCTACCTGCAAAGCTGTGTATTACCGTCAGTTGTATTCATAAGACATCAGCATTTGGTCCATTTCCTTCATATGTTTAAGGACACATAGCGTTAGCATCTTCTGATTTCTTTGTAGCTTGAGGTTAACATCTGCAGTATCSCAGCTGCAGTGCTCGCATGCCAGCCTGGCTCCTTGCTTCTGTTTCATCTGCTTTGCTTTCTCCTGTTTACATAGTGTCTCAKGATTATAAAAAGGCTCCAGGCCAACAGTGACATGGTGCCCTTAAATTTTATTGAGACTGATTTCTCTGAGATTCAGACCATTCTTGTTTAAATCATTGAACAAGTCGTTAAGTCATTATTTAACTTAAATGTCATATGAGTACAGCTCATGTGTTATGTCCACTATCTGAGCAATTAAAGAGTACTGTAATTATTAGTTTTAAGGGAAAATTTAGACATCACAACAAAAAATTACCAAAATCTAAAGTCCTATTAGCCCTCTGTGATTTTTATCTGAAACTTTCCAGCTTTGTTTTCCCAAGGAAAATTCCAAACTTTCCACATAAAGCTTTCTCCAACAATTATACCAGCCACTTACTGAGTTTCTTCTGTGTAAAAGCCGCCCTCTGTGACCCGTTCTGTTCCTCCAGTGCCCGACTGAAATCCTACAGAAAAAGCTTTTATTTGCTCTTGCCAAAGGGAAAGAAAGCAGGGTACTTAGCTGGATGAGATAAGCTTCTGCAGGATGACTCCACTGCAGAGCCCATGGGTGACATCAGAGGCCAAGTYCTGTAAAATATGTCACCTCTTGCCCTGCACAGTGGCTCCAAGTGCATTAACATTATCCGGCGGGAGAAGAGAGGCAGATGAATTTTAATCTCATTCTGAAATGACCATAAGGCTTCCCCCAGCCTGGTCATGCTGTTTGCGCAGTAATAGAGATTCACGAGAATAGTGACCATCAGCATCAAGCAGTTGTCATTCTGGCTCCCATAGACTTGGTTGGTTTCTGACCTCATTTATCTGATGATCCCTTTGGAGCCGCTCAGCATATTATGTCAGTCTGGTTGGTAGCTGTGCTAATAAACATTCAAGAGAGCTGTGCTAATAAGAGCTTGCAGGAGAGAAATCCCTTGGTGTTTCTTCCTCCTTATTTCAGTAATATAGTGGATGAAACCTCATGGGTTTCCCTGAAAGTGAGGGGAATTTTGCACTGGGTAAAGACGAAAGCCTACGACTCTAACCCTGAAATGAGCTCCATGTAGGCAGATATACTTACAGACGTGACTGTCCTTAAAGAAATAAAGGCTCGTTCAGAGCATTTGTTTTCATATTTGGACTGATAGAAATATCCTTCAGATTGAATTGTTCACTGATGCAACACGGACCTTTTCCCTTCCYGCGAAGACTGCCTACAGCCTGAACCTTCCTTATTTTGCCAGGTTCTAGGCCAGTTTACCTGACTTAAGGGTCGCACTAGCGTCAGATATTATTTACCCAGCACGGGAGAAAGCCAACAAATGCTGTTGCCACAACAGAGGTATAAAGAAACTCTAATCAAAGCTCCAGATTTATTTTTGGATGCCTCTACTTTCCAATAACTTGGGCATGTACAAATCTGATCTCAGCTCTTCATATGGTTTCTAATATGCCACTTAAAAACAAAACCACAAGAACTGCCAAGGAACAACTTCAGCAGATTAGACTCTTGTCAGCTAATTAGAGCAGCCAAAAATAAGTCAAACTGGTAAAATGTTCAGATTTGGAATGTAATACAGCAATATTGTGTTCTGTGAGGGCGGAACATGGAGCATCACTGAAAAATCTTCTCTTTCTGTCCTGTCCCTCGGAAGAGAGGGAACTTGTAGGGAAAAGTTATCTACCAAGAGACTGCACTTCACTTCAAAAAGAGAGAAATACCTAAATAACTGTATTCGTGTTCTCCACGATGCCTCATTGCAAACATGAACAGGAAATTGCTCGTTCTATGTGAATATGGTGGTGTGTGAGTGGAAGCCTGACTCCATAGTAGTCAATGGGAACCGAAGGACAGCGAGGAACTGAGGATTTCATTCTCTCTTGAGAATCAAGCCTGGTATTTGTGACTGGATTTCAGATCATGGCCTGATCCCTCTTGAAAAGCATTTGAGGGTTTAATAAAAAAAATTGAGCTTTTTATTATCAATGTGTTTGGCAGAGATTTAAGGGTGGGTCTGTGGCTTGTTTGGCTTCCATTAGGTGGATATGTCTGATCTGCATTAGCTTACTGATAATGTTCTTTCTTTCCTTGTACCTTCTAGTCTCATCATAATTTTTTTCATAATTGTCTCAGAGATCTTCTGCATGGAATCATTTCAGTGCCACATGTAGCCTGTTGTAGTACTGGTATATATACTGATAGCATGCATAGAGATAGTCTTTTCTAGGAAAATGGGATTGCAAYGTACCACTGATGAAATTGCACCTCTAACCATCTCTACCTTTCATTTCTTTTCACAACTCATTCAAAACAGCTCACACCTGCTGCCTCAAGCCTGTCTCCTTTGCACCTGTAGGCTCATTTCTGATCTCTGTTTACTAGATTTGAAAAACCGGTTTGTTTGTGTGATTTTGTAAGTCCTTCTTAAATTTTCATGTTGTTGTGATGTTATTCATTGGCACTGYTTGCCTTACAGATATGAATGATTATTCTAACTCCGTACAAGGCCAATTCCTGTTCACAAAGGTGCCTGTCATATACGGGCTGCTGGGAGAAAGAAGAGGTTGGAAAGGGGACAGTTGTGGCAGGTTTGGTGTCACCCCGCTAAGCACTCTAAAAGCRCAAGCCCAAAGTGTTAGTTGTGCATATTCTTGAAGTGAAACCAGAAACTGGACAATGCTGCTGGTTTTCAATTTTTGTTYCTTATCCAAGCCTCCACTTCGGTTTACCAATACTGGGCAAGTTTAGGRTTGGGGAGGGAAGGTGACATAACTTTGCATTGTACTCTGATGGAAGTTGGAGATTTATTCAAATTTCAGCCTCCAAACTAAACCCTGTATCTTGAGCTAAAAAAAAAAAAACCTATTACTGAATTTTTGAAATCAATGTCTCTCTTGCATGCAACTAATAATAAAAATTACAAYGATATAAATGATTACTCATTCGGACAGCCTGTCTTCATACCCCGGAGTGATCTACAAAGTATAATAGGTGCTGCTATATTTATTTTCAGGTAGGGAAGTCAAGGAAGCGATGAGTCATTTACCAAAGTTCATACAAATTTCAATGGCAGGAACTGGCCTTGTCTAATTCTGTATCTGCTGGACTATGCTTTAGTAATCAGATCTGTTTTGATCTACACTTTTTAAGAGTCATTTTAATTCCTCTTTTTAAGCCATTTAATACCTCTGAAGGTGCACAGATACAGCGGTATAGAGTACAATATGAAACRCTATCAGTCTGCCGTGACTGGCTCTTTCCCTCACACCCATCACACCAGAAGCAGTTTACAATTGCAGAAAAAGTCAGATGAAGTGATATGACGTAGACTTAGCTTTTCCTTCAGATCTACATTTACAGATCTGTCAGACCTCAGTGGAAATTGCACACGGATATCTGCAAGTGGAAAATTTTAGATGCCGTGTTGGTACAATGAAAGATTGATGTCACTATTTTTAGTAACAAAATTTAGTTTAGCGCTCCAAACTACTTTGCATCAAAGATCCTATGTGATCTTTGTAAAATATTTGGGAAATCATCACCRGAAGACTAACCCTTTCTGACCGTTAATTACATCAACACAATGCTTGAAACGTAACTTCATCTTACGCACAAATTAATTAAGCGCAGAATGGGAGTTAGGTGTCTAAACGCTTATGAAGAGCAAGGCCTGAGGTTTTCTGAGAAACACAAAAGAGAAAGAAAAGCTGTAAAGCAGCAGAGTAATTTCGTATTTACAACAGTGCTGCAGAGCCCCGGGCAGAGCTGCAACACGTCGCGCTGAGGGAAACACTCTTTGTACTAACTTCTCTCTATCCATGTCTTTTCCTCTTTTAGAAAAAGATGAGAAGAGAACAAACATCTCACAAGGAGAAGTAAGTGAAACGTRTTTTTAAATGCATTTATTGTTGAAAGCCCCTTGAAACTTACTCATTCGCCCCAGCTTATGGTTTTGTTCACATTGTCACGCCACCTTCAGTGCRCAGCCCTTCCGGGCCCACCGCTTTCAAGCCACGCTTGTGCACGAACAGGGCTCTTCTCCGAAAAGCTCTGGCCAGCTCTCCACTGCCCCCATCGCAGGGAGCTCCGAAACCCAGGGGCGGACGGCCAGCGTCCTTTTTGCCACATCAAAACGGAGTACCCTGGGAGGTCCCCKCATCCAGCTTAGTTGGAGCGTTGGGCTACAGCTCGCGGTGGGACCACAAAACCGTTGCAGGCTCGTCTCCTTCCCGCCCGTTTGCCGAACACCCGGCAGACCTCAGACTGATACCGTTTGCAGAGCAGTCAAGAGCTAGCTTCTCCGCTCGCCTCTGCCGGTCCCTCTGTGCCGCGTGCCTGCATGGCCCTGACCGCCTTCCCCTTCGCCGCACGCTGAGACGCAGACAGAGCTTTAAATAGCAGTAGGCAGTATYGATCGTTTCAAATTTGGATTCGAATGCAGACAAAAAAAGATTTACTGGGATCAGGATCAACAGCCTATCACACAATTTATAAATAGGTTTCTCTTTCAAAATAAGACTTTTTTTTTATCTGTAAGTGTTATTGTTCCATCAGTTATGATAGGAAAAGGCAATAGGATTACATGTTTGTGAAAGTGCTTTTCTTCAGAGCCATCTCATCTGCTTCTTGAAGAAAGAAATCTGATTAAAATTCACTGACGATATATCAGACRAAAGAACTCAGGGAAAAAATAGGAGCACTTCTAGAAAGTATTTGGGGAAAGATGACATCATCATGACCGAATACAGTTAGGAACTGATTAGATGGGAAAAAATAAAGCTTGCCTGTGCACAGCTTTTTGAACCCTTTTGGGGGTGGAGTGTCATATGATGCTTATAATATTTAAAACTAGCCATGTCAAAAGCTCAGCGTGAGATCTTACGCAATTTGGCCACCTTTGGCTGTGAGGATATTCCGTATTTGTGTAGACACCAACCTAACGGCTTTCATTCTGGGAAAGCCGTGCTGCCTTAGCCTGGCGGCACGTATTCCGGGCAGCTTGTCGTCAGCTGGATCCTCGCACAGTTACACTGCTTTTGCAGTAAGCGATTGCTGAAAAGCTTAGCCGTTCGGGTCGGCAGGCTCGCCCGGGCTCAGGTCCCGGSCGGGGGCCGCCTGCGCCGCTCACCGGCCGGCGTCTGTGTTTCCCCTCCGCAGGCACAGAGCGCCTCCCCGAAGCAGAGGAAGCAGAGCGTGTACGCGCCGCCCGCCATCAAAGGTACGGAGCGATTTGTAGCGTGAAACGCCCACGCTGTCGCTAGGTGCCCTACCTGCCTCCTTCTGCAGCTTCGGTTCTCCAGCACTCGCCTTCGCAAGGCTTACAACATCACGCAGGTGCCTCAGAAGACTTCCTATCGATCTGTTGGCCAAAATGGGGAAAAGCTGATTTACTAGATACTAGAAACAATCTTATTATAGGCAATTACAATAACTTGCATGGGTAGCAGTAATATCTACCGCTCTCACTAACATGTTATTTTGCTGTATAAGGTATAAACTAAGTACTGTGTAAGTGAAGAGCTCTGTGATACTGGGACGGTATTYTGGCTCTCAAGGGCCAGCAGCAGCTCGGCGTTGACATTAATATCCTATGGAGGTCTGCGGAAGTAACCGGGATAGTTCATTTCTACATCAGCTTAATTCCTAATGAGTGGTAGGAAAGTGTATGATTCAAGATAGCACACAGCTGTCTTGTTTACACCTTGTAAACAGAACATAGTTTACACCAAATACCCTTCCTATTTCCCTTAGCACCCTAAACTATGTAGTACTCCCAGCTACACAGGTGGGAACCTGGAAGTTAATAAACCTTCTTGCAAACAGKCTGGGTTGCTCCAAATTTACCATACTGCGAAGGACGCATAACACTATCCTACCTGTTTAAAAATAACTTAGAATAGAAAATTTGCCATTCCTTGCTCTTTGCTGTTGTGAAAACATGAGAGTTATTTTGCTTGGACTAAGAGACTAAGAAGCAAACATGTAGCAATCAGAAAGAGCCAGTGCTATGAAAGCATTACTGTAAAAAGCAGAATTTTGTAAAAGTCCTATAATGATTTAAGTAGTTGAAGTTTTCTAGATGTTGAAGCTGTCGAAGATAGCAATATTTAGCAATATTTTCAGAATAGCAGAATTCATAATTATAAATTAATCCCAGAGCTTTGAATATGGTAGTTTCTGCAGGCTCAGCTTCTCCTTCAGTATTCTCAAAAAATGATCCTCAGTACACAGTAAAGAATGAGATTTTGGATGCTGAACAGCCCCTCTTCCACATCCTCTATGGCTGCTCCATAACCTCTAGGGCTGTTATTAATGGATGGTGGGATAGAATATATCTGGCATCTTACATTCAAAGATGAGATAATAAATCTTAATTCCTGTCCCCAAGCCTTGAAGCAGAACTCCTGGTGGAAAAGAGCAACAAACATTTCCATTTGTTATACTGCTTTGGCATTTCAGTAGCTTTTAATTGCTGTTATATCCAAGTTCCCAGACATAACCCAAGTTCACATGTGAGTGCAGAGCCGGGGAGCCCAGAGCAGCAGCCGAGCACGGGGYGCTGGAGGAAAGAGGAGCTGTCACCAAGCATCAGCTCTGCTTCCTGGCAGCGACCGCGAGGTCTCCAGGAGAAACCGTGGGGGACCTTCGTGCTGCACACCCTGAGACTCAGAATCTCAAAGTAGTTCTTGAGATTTTTTTTCTTTTAATTTAAAACTTTTTTGCTGCCAGTTCCTTGAAAATATTACCAAATTGTGTGAGCGAAAAAGACTGCCGGTTTCATAAACTCGGCAGGCATTTAGGTTAAGCAAGAGAGAGAGAAAGCAGGAGTGAATTAAGCTGCATTTTGTAATTGCAAACAAAATAAGAAAGAGTTGACTTGGTTAGAAGGAGTGAAAGCTAAATCATACAACAGTGGTGATCACTCAGTAATACAGTATCAGGACTATAATACATGTTACATGAAACACATAAATGTGGGCATATTTTCCCCTTCTGCCACAGCAGTCACTAGACTGAAAGGCAGGGTTGTTACTGGTCTCATATTGCTCCCGAGTGTTTGGGCCCATCCTTGCAGTGGCTGCACCGTCYCAACCACAGTCCTAGGTGTAGCAAGTGATGTGTCTGCAGAGCCAGTGCCATGTTGTGGTGCAGCGGATATTTGTGTATATTTGTGGTGCTTTGTCTCTGCATTTATCTTCGTAAATGAAAATGCATCGGAGTCCCTGCAGGTGGAGCAAACAGCTGACTAGTCTCAGCACACTGTGCTTTTTACTGGAATGCAGCATGCTCAAAAAATCAATGTGAGAGCTATTGATTTAAGTGGTAATCTGCAGAGCAAATCCRACAGCAAACCAGATAACAGTGCAGCACAGTTAGTGCTTAGTTAGTATTATATTACTATGGCTAATGGATGTCAAAGATAGATGTTCTCCTTTTTTTTTTTTTTTTTGGAAAATATTTCTTTTGCTAAACCTGTTGCACTGCTGTTTGCTAATGCCATGCCGTCACTGTAGTATGCAAAGTTAGTAAACTCAGAGTTTGAAGATTGCATCACATTAATCCATAATATTTTTAGTACTTTATGGTTAACCTCTTATCACATTGTTTTTCAGTATTTTGATACCTCTTAACTCCAGATAGTAATTATAACTAAGGAAGTACTGAAAGTTAGGAAGGCTGAAATTGCTTTCTATTTTTCAGGTCCACTCAAATGTAATTAATAGACTAAACTTTCAACAGATCCAACATATCCCTTTGCCTTTAATAAGCTCACACTGGTTTACATCAATGAAAAGTTTATTCTATATGCTTGAAAATCTGTTATTTTTTTCTTTTGTTCTATGAATTCATAAGCTCTGGCTCCCTTCATTGATTCCCTTCCCTCTTCCCTTGCTCTTTGCCTTTCCTGTCTGTGTTTCAAATTCTCGTCCTTCTCTAGCTTCTAATGCACTTAAGCACTGAGCTTGAATCCCCATCATCTTCTCCTTTTGTTTTAAGCTCCCTTTCTTCGTGTGCAGAGGCCTGTTTGCACTTCCCTATGAAGAATGCTTTAAAAGCAACCAGAAGAAGGTTTCTCAWTTAGGCAGGTCACTAGTTTTACCTAGTGCAGGCTTTCTCAGTCAGTTCTCATTGCTTGAGGCCTCCCTCTCCTATCTGCTTCTGTAGGAAAGCCCGGAGGGATCTTTTGGTCCTTTCCCAGTGTATCAAAGTAGAAGCGCAGGTGTTTTAGCAAGAATGTCCATCCATCCATAAACAGCATCCTTACAGATATCTTCATTTTTCTGGTCTGAGGGCTAAAAGAGAGGCTGCCCGTTGAAGCCTCTTTGGCTTCCCCTCTTCAGAGCAGTCTGAGAGGGGACGGTCGCCCTCCCGCACGGAGAGGCCGAGCGGGGGTACGGCCCACTGCCAAGGCTGTGCTGGGACGGTCGGGTTGGGCTGGGCTGTGCGAGGCTGYGAGCGGTTGTGCTTACCCAGCTACCGGCATGTCCTTAGCATCTCACTGCCACCCAAGAACTAGAATCTCAGAGCTACAGCTGCAACTGCCCATCCCCAGGCTACTCTTTGCATCACATCCTGCTTCCTTTTACCAAGATTATCAGGGTTTTTTGGTATCTCAACTCATCCTTGAAAAGAAGCACAGACTAAAGTGAGAGGCAGCAGGGTTTACGAAGACGAACACGAGGCAGCGCCCGAGTCGTTCACAAACCTGCATTTCTCCCTAGAGCTCACAAGTCTCCACRTTATCTAGCAGCTATTGCTATTAATACTAGCAGCTATTTAAATCCCCCAAGGTCTCGCAGGCCGAAGGAAGTGCGCGTTCCCCGGGGCTYTGAGGATCTCATCCTCAGCGAGTCCGCTGGTGCGGGTGTGCTGGCGATTAGGGGATGAGGAACCCTTCGCTCCTCCTGGTTCATCAGGCGAAAGGCCATTGAGACCAGCATAATGATTCTTACTAATTTCAGTGGGCTTTAAAGAAAACTCACATAGCTTTTCTGTGTTCACTGAACCACCTTTGCAATTAGCCATCGTCAAATCATAATTAAAGATTTTCCCCGCAGAGGTGAAAGGTTCATTTGATTCTCTCTTCCCTCACTGAGTTGTATGTCTGCTCAGATTCAAARTAATAAAAGTCCTGATAGTCACACTGAAGGCTTTTGGGAGAATATGTCCTTTAAATTCCCCTCTTAATGTATTTTTCTTTGCATAGAAACAATGACTTTTTTTTGAGCTAGGCCCTAGCTACAGCATTTGAAATGGGATTAAATCTGAGTTGTTATAAATCTAAGTGACATGCAAAGACATTATTTTRGTTTGCCTCATTAAAACAAACAGGACTCACTGGCTGTTCTCAAAGTGTTCATACCCAGGGATTTGAGACATGCATAATTCTGGTATTTACAATGATGGTCGATATTAAATGAGGTCTTTCTAGCTTCTGCCATGAATTTCAGATGCTGGGCTTGTTTAGTGCTTGCTTGTTCTTCTCTCCAAAGGAAACAACATGCAGAATAAATGATTAAAATCGTGATGTCCCTCCTGAAATATGTAATTTATTAGAAGCAATTAGTACAGTATGTGGCCCTGATCCAGATTTGTAACCCCTCAGGCCAGCTTGATGATGCCTGATGCATCTCATTACTTTGTGACTGAAGGTTAACAAGGAACACGGAGAGTCTGGAGACACCCAGGATTATTGTTATTGTGGTAAGCGCTGCGTTCAGACCCCGCAAGGAGCCTCGCGGAACGAAAAGCTCAGGCTAAATTCGCTTTGAGCAGCAGGGGAATGAAGTTTGTAGGGCTGAAGCAGTCACGACGGAAACTAGCGTCATCTTACGTGCTGCCTTCGAATGCTCGCAAACTCTGTGAACAGCTTCTAGCACTGGCTAAATATATCAGRATAATAGCAAGAAACATTGTATTATACTACAAAGAAAAACATGTCTTTTTGTGTAATTATACTTCATATACTGGTTTAAATTTAGTTCTGTGGAGCAGAGGAAAGAGGAGGTGAGAAAGCCAAAGACACACTGGCTATAATACAGCTCATCCTATACGGTTTCCTGAACGTCAAGCCTAGGTTTGTTGGAGTTCACAGGCTGAACTGTTGCTCTTCATATACTTTTCTAAGGAGGGTGAGTGACTTTGGCCCAGGGTATTGCATTTTGCCCGTCTCTGCAATGAGGACCAAATGTTAACATGACGGCGCTGCGCGTGAGCCATGGAGCTCGAACAGGCGCAGAGATGGTTTCAGTTATCCCCTCAGCCCCGCACACGCATTCCACGTCTTGGGCTTTGCCGGTGGACCAAAGGGCTGAGGTGATTCCTGTGCCGTGCTCTGCTTTGCTCATTTGCTTTGACGTGGCGCAGCACCTTCGGTTCCACAGGTAGAAATTCCACTGCTGCCAGGACTYCCTGAAGCACTAAGAAAGGAAGATTCACGTTGCAATACTTATMATTCTTCTTTTTCTTTTGTCTAGCCAAGTCGCCAAAGAATGGTGCTGCTTYGGTTTCAAAAAAGTTCTTTTTTTCATTTGTATACCACTCTTAACTGTGTCTTAGCCAGAATCCACCTCAATGAAACCACACCACTTAATATAGTATGGACTTGAGCAAGTTTCCTGGCTATGCTGCATCTGACGTTTTGGAACGAGTTATGGAGCTTACATTCATAAAGTTCCYATATAAACTGCTGCAAGAAGAGACAGAATGTGCTTGTAAATTACTCTTTTTCAAGACGCTACCTTCCAGTGCTTGTTCTCTTCTTCTGACGCTCCCCACCCCTCTCTCTCCTTTCTCAGACTTGTACRGGAGTATGATGACGGTAGATACAATTAAAAAAATAATTTGAGTTAAATTAATTAGTGACTCACTGAGTTGGTGAACAGGATACATTAGATTGCTGCCATCTCGAGTTCAGTTGGCTGCCACCATCCTGCTACTGCCCCAAAAGCTGGCAGACGCTGCTGTCGCCTGTATTTAATTTCTTGCTGTTGGCAGCCTTGAATACGTTTCATTTCACACAGCTGGCGGCTGCTGCTTCAAAATGGCTCTGGCCTTGGCGGCAGTAAATACCACGTTACCTTTGGAGAGACCGAGGTGTTCAGCGGAGATTAAGCCTGACATCTGCTGCACAGCAAAGCTGGGACGTTTGTGTTATAACTTGTCACCTGCCACTGCTGCCTGGCGTGTGGAAGCGAAAAGGTTGTGCAGAGCGTTAGCAGCAGCCCCTCGCTTCCCACGTGTGGTTAAGGGCCTGGTTCGGTGCAGACTGAGGGCTGGGGGAATATTTCCACTGACTTCGTTCAGCTCAGCGTAAAATCCACGTATCTGATAGTTGTTTCTATTTTTCAAGCCATGTTTGCTGAATTGGCCTCTTTTAAGGGTATAACTTCACTTTTACGATAGAAGGATAATCTTGCAGTGTTTCTCTGTGAAGCAACATTTATGACTTGAAAGTAATATTACTGAGCATTGTAATGCTTCATATGAAGCAGTGTAAACATCGCGGTATTATTAATTGCCTCTACGCAGTAACAGACAACATTAAAAAGTCAACCTCTTCGGTGATAACAACATGAAATATTATAGAAAGAGAGTGTGGGAGACTTTGTACTTATTTTGAAATACAAAGTAGAAAGCCCAGGAAGGGCAACATGTGTTGTTCTGGTTACTTTATGTCATAAGATATATTTATAGTGAAATTCCAAAGATTTTGGCAGTGTTGTACTCTGAATTGAAATAGCTTTTGAAGAAAAGATAATATTTCTGTATAMGAAGATGCAACATCCTTGTGAAGCCAGTCATTTGGCAGGGCATTAAATTTTATTTCCTGGCTTCAGCGGTACGTTCTGGGTTGAAGGTTAACAGCCAAGTCACATGATGAATACTGACTCCAGCRAGTCCTGTTATAATAAATAATTGTCCCTTTGTTCTTCTCAGGCACGTAAAATCCTGAATTTGTTCCCAAGCCAGAGGACCAAATAAAGGTCTGGACTAGAGGGACGCAGGGTCTGCAGGCTTGGCTGTTCCCATTAGCACTCCTGCACGGAGTCTGACCTTCTCCAAAGCTGGCCAGAAGGTGCAATATTGCACAGCAAAGTGTGCGGAGATGAGGAAACCTTAGGTATATGGGGGCAGGAACAGGACAAGTATAGAGGTACAGATGCAGAGGAGCCTCTCTGAGTAGGATTCCCCATGGCATGAGAGCTCACATCTCATTTAGTTTATCCCTAAATGAAAATCCTTCCCTGTGTTGTTTCTAACTGCATATTGCCACCCTTCCTCCATGTCTGTCAATGGCTCCTCTGTAACTAGTTGGCTTTCATTTATAAAAATCTCCATCTCTGAAGGTAAAGCTGTCAAAAGACAGCACGAAAAATTGCAGGAATGATACTGAACTTCATATAGCATGAATGACATTGCCGTGCGCCGAGCACAAGCCTGCAGTGGCTGGTRCAGCAGAATCATCCTCTGACTTTTCAGTAGGACTTTATCAACTATTCTTTTCCTTATGGATGTGTTTAAGCAGGTGCAGGCTTGCAGACCTCTCAGCAGAACTCCCACCACCTGCATTTRCTGCTGCTGAGGTCAGGGCTGGGAGTTTTGAAAAATGCAGTGTAGAAGGCGTTAAAGAGTGTTTTTTCACTATTTAGMCACAAGAGCATGGTGAGAAGCCTCAGTGATAGGTTTCCCCTGTAGACCTGGAGCCACCCGTGCAGGATCCTAGAGAGARGCTCCTGCCCACGGGCTCTTCTTCCAGGGATAGCAGTTTAAGGTCATTTATTTTGCTTTCTACCATCTGATTTCACTCTGACCTGAGTAAATGTCCAAGCAGTATGTCAGCTTTGTGATCTCTCTATCTCTGTACAATGTGGTTCTTGTTTCTTGCATCAGACCAAAATAAGGCTAAGAGGAAACTTACTTCTGATTCTTGGGGACCGTGTGTGTTGGGTTTCCTGCGGTGTGGGTGTTAYCTGCTTTTCTGATTTGAGTGTTGTTCCTTTTGAAGTGGATGACTTTTAGTCTGAATTTATTGAAGAGCAAAAACTTTCTAAAGATGTCCATGTGGCTCTCCTCCCCTTCCTAATTTCTCCTTTCCTCCACCCCTTGGGATGCGACATTGCCCAGTTTAGCAGGAACACAGAGTTCCCAAAACCATCGACCAGAACCTTGGCACGGAGACAAGTACATGAGCAGACTGAAGGTTTCAACCACATCCTTTTAGGACCAGTGCTAGGACTGAAAACTTGCATGCAATTATGTGTGTGAATGTGACCAGAAAAACACAGGAAATACTGCAAGCATATGGATCTGAAAAAGGGTTTATTTTTTTTGTGAGGTGCATGGGCCAGAAGGAAGTTGTTTAAAAACTCTAATCAAGTTTAGCTGCTAATTTTTCTTGAATCAGTTAAAATATTTTTCAGTTTTTTTAGCTCTCATCCAACTCATGAACCAATGTTATTCCATGTGGCTTTTATAACCAGTGAAGATCATCAGCAGGCTTTGAGCAATCAACACAATAATTTCTTTAAGAATACATTTAAAGGAATTGTGGGATCTAGTGACCACTCAGAAGCAGAAAAAAACTCTAAAATATTTACTATGTTTCATCTCATCCTAAGATGCACCTTTATTGTGGGTTGTGCATGCAGCAAGAAGCATGTATGACCGTGTGCTAGGGGGACATGGTGCAGGTTTGTGGGATGCAGTCGTGCCTTCCTAAGTGACAGGGATACAGAAAACACCAGGTTTGCCTTGCTAAACCTGGAGCACAGCTAGTAAGGTGTACAAAGCCCATGTGCTTTTACTCATCTTCAGCTGGCACAGTGTCCAGATTGAGCTATTACACTCAAGAAGATGAGGGCGGTCGAGGGAGATGAACTGAAGGCAATAAAAGCGCTTTAGCCCTAGAAAACACCACTATGAAAGAGGGCCTGAATTAACAGGGTTCTGCAGAGCAAGAGGTTGACTGTGTCCCAGAGTAACATATAACCCAAAGATTACTTTCCCTGTCCAAAAAGCCAGGTAACATTTTTTTTTGCTTTCTAAGATGAGTAATTATGTAAATTCAGCATTCTTTTCAGTCACCTCGCAATCACTAGTAAAGCTGAATAATGGGATTTTTGGCATTAAAGCTCCCCCTGGTGACACTTAGATGTACATGTTTTTTTCTGAAGAAGAATGCTGAATATTTTTGGAAATACATAAGAAGAGAGCTAAGAGAAGGAGGGGAAGACTATTGAACTAGGTCTGCATTTCATAATTACCAACTAAAATCTATCAGATTATTATTAAATTTCATCTTCAGGATTTCCCCAAATCCTGGAGTGGTTGCAGCCTGACTTTTTCTTCAAGCTCACTCTTGGCAAGGTGAAAAGCAAGAATAGCGTTAAAGCCCCTTTTATAGGTGCTGCTTTCTGATGTGAACACATGTAAACTTTGAGAGATCTGTCTACTTTTTCTACGCTTTATGTGTATTTTCTAACAATGAATTAGAGTAAACTGATACTCTTTGTCCTAGATTCCTGTTTGCTTTTTCCAGAAAACATTGAGAGCAATACTTGTTTTCAGCCTCTGACTATTAATATGAGTGCCAGATCGTCTTCTTCCAGGCTGTAATTACATTCTGGTCATGCTGAATGTTGGCTCTAGGGTATTTTGATGCCTTAGGCAAACCAGAAGATGTAGGTCTCTCATAAGCTCAAGTCACTCACACAATAAAGAGCTGCTAAAGATTTTGCCCCTAATGTTTTGCTGCCCATGGCAACTGCAAAGTGAGACCAGTTGTATCTACTATAATGCAAATAGTTTGTGGTAAGTGTATTTTGTGTTGAGTAACTGATTTTTTAATATTTTTTTAATTTGCCAGCGATCCAAAAAAAACTTAAATATAAGAATTTGGTAGGTTTCCAGTTGTCAGTAAGTTTAATGACTCAAACTGGAAAAAAAAAAAGGTTCCAAAATGAAAATATTATTGAAGAAGTCAGAATAAACCTTTACTCTTGGCATGTTCTACCCCCTCCTCTCCCAAAAGATCAGTACAGAAACATTGACCCAGATGGGTTCTGTAGCCTGTGCTAGGATTTTGCTTTTGCTGAATTTGCATATTGTTAGAAAAAGAAGCACCCTTGGGTGTGCGTAAACACACTGTACTAAATTATTTTGCACGTCTTTTAGAGGTGGAAAAGCCCAACAAGATTATTGTTCCAAATGCCTATGTTTTGCTTTATTTCCCTTGATTCAAATGTATTTTTATCCTCTTATTCTGTTCTTGAAAATTGTTTCTTTCAGTAGTGTTTCTATTCTCTACTGCAGTTAAAGCCACCGTGTTGAACAGTGCTGTTTGAGCAGTTTCAGACAGAATGGTTTCCACCAGCTGTCTGATTCTGATTCAGCGGTGTGCAGGAAGGGCTCGTGTCATTTCTCGGGATGCCGGGGCTGGGAGCCTTCCTTCCTTCTTGCCAGCTTGGCACGTTCTCGCTGTCACCTTTTAGGGGTTAATACAGGTACCTCCTTGGTTCCCATCCTGCTAGCTACAGCCATGAGTTACCTGCTCACAAGCCACTTTTTAAGGGCTAAATGCATCTGCCTGCATAGCGATGAGTTTTGGAGCACGAGCCATTTAGTGTGCTTTTTTCAGCTGTAGCCTACGGGAAGTGGGTCCCATGTGTTTAGAAGTAAAAAGGACGACGTCTTTGGAGAAGCCTATGGTGAACACTGAGAACAGTACTGATAATTAGGGAAATCTATCCATCATCCACCCTGTCACATCTTTAGACATGTAACTTAGACTTCCAGTTACTTTCCAGACTAGAGATGCAATGTAATGTTTAAATTTAGTTATATCTTAAAAAAACCCCACTAACAATAGGCAAAGTTGCTTTGGTTATGCTTCTCTGTGCTGGAAAATGAGGAGCCAGAGGGCACAAACTGAAATATAGGAAGTTCAGCTTAAGAATTTCTTGCTTACTCTGTGGACAGTCAGACACTGGAACAGGTTGCCCTGAGAGGCTGTGGCGTCTCCTTCCTGGAGGTCTTCCAACCCCAGCAGGACACAGTCCTGGGCAACCTGCTGGAGCTGACCCTGCTTTGAGAAGGGGTTTGGACTAGGCAGTCGGCAATGGCCTCTTCCAGCCTCCTGGAGTCTATGATCTATTAACTATTTTATTTACCCCTAAGCATTTCACCACATGGCAGTGACAGGATGATAAAATCTTTATTCCTTTCAAAACAAAGGATGACATTTGATTCTGTGGCAGCAAGTTCCYTCCTTCTGTAACAGCACCGTCCACATCTCAGTTTGCCTGGTGACACCGTGTTTTAGAGGAGGGATGTCTCAGAATCCAGAACGAGGACCAGTGAAGGCTGCAAGCCCCAAGTCACCTCCTAGCAGGAGAAAAACCCTCTCTCTAGCACCAAGGGACGCTAATAAAACCTGCAGGGGGATTGGCTCTGATCCTGTAGGGATACACCAGTGCTCCTAGGTAGGCAAGCAGACTTGATTCATAACTAGTTCATTAGATTTGCTTTGATTATCATAAAATGCAGCTACAGAGGAAAGAGGGGAAATATTGAAGYCATGTTCAGCTTCAGTCTTCTGAAAGGGATCCCAGCTGTTTCGGATGATCTCTGCAGCTCTCACCCAATGAAGTGGTGAAAACTGCAAAGCTCATTCTTCCTGACAAAGTCCTGCTCGGATATAAGAACTACAGCTACAGTACCYGTGATGTAAAGAAAATGGTAATTGCCTGCTATGCATATACTGCCCATAAAGCAACTGCGATGGGGATAATTTAGTGTAAACACTGATCTTTCAATTGCTTCTTTAATCATCACAATGTTTTTGTAATTTTGAAGGTGTTTATAAAATACTTAAAAGAAAAGAAGAGCTCCTTCCAACATTTATGAAATTACTGATGTCAAATAACGCYGATGCTGTATCTCCTTCGTCACCACAACAAGGATCACAATGATGATTATAAACATAGCTCAGTAGGGAATTCATCTGCAAATTAACAGAGAAGCTTATAGACTTCTGACAGAAACCAAGCAGACTGCATTAATTAAAAGTGAAAGCCACACGGCRCACGGAAGTATGGAAGAGAAACACAATGTTGGATTTTTGGCCGACTAGTGAAGATTTTGCTCCTATCTTGGTTTTAAAAAGCGCAACTCACTGGAATGCTTTTTAACTGCTCTATAGAGTATTCAGCAAAAGATTTAGACCTGCCATTAACAAATCTTGTGATGCATCTACCCAGACTGTGGAAAGGAATAATGCCCACAAAAGCAATAGCAAAAGAAGGAGAAAAAAGGGATCCAGGTCAAGAACCAGATCGAGTCCTTCGGGTACCATGCCAGGTCTTGGGGTGAAACAGTAGAAGCTGTGAAACAGTAAAAGCTGTTCAGTTGCTACAGGCAGAACTTCATCCACCCCATCATTTAGTCAGTCTTCTGCCTCCATGCATTAGTGTCTCCTCATCTCTGTCAAAGAGTCTCTTCCCTCAGGATGTGGCCATAATTTTTTTGTCATCTGTTTAGGTTTTATAACCTCAGAAAAATCCCCATGTCAGCCAAATTACAGAGAAGTAGAGCCACAGTCAGATAAGGGTATGACTTATCCCAACATCTGAGACRCTGCCAGTTCCACATGGTATCTTTAGCTGCAGATTTTTCAGAAAAGTATATTGTTTTATTCATCCCCATCATAAATCGATCTCTGATGGCCACTCTGTTTTTGAAACCCTAACATAAATTGTCATTCAAATGGAAACATGGCCTTTATTTGGAAAAAATAAGGGAGTATAGACAAACATGGGACATTTTTTGACTTAATTTTCATTACTAGAATCCAATTTAATCTGAAGTTAAAACATATGGCACAAAAAAAATCTATGCTACAAATCCTGAGCTGATAATGTCACAGTGTAGTTTTTAATATCATAACAACCGTAATTACCAACTGCCTGTAGGTTTCAGCCCAGCATCCAGACAGCTGAGACTCCCAGAGTTCAGGTTCTCTAATACTGCATTTTTCCTGAGAATTAATTACTTAAGTAAATTCCTTTAGAAAGCTTACCCRTTCTGCTCTGAAGCCAGGTTTGTGCAGCCTCAAGAGCAGCTTCTAGGAAGGAAAATTTCTAGTCTTCATTAGAAAAGATAAAGACATGAATAGCTGTAGTAAGAGAACTGGCCAGGACAGCACAGCAGAGATTTCCTGTTAAGGACTGGTGAAGGAAAATGAAAACAGAGCATGTTCTTTCATGCCACTTTTCCCAGGACATATCAGAGGAAATTAATTTGGTATGAGACTCGGTTTCATTTTTCACATGTATCACCATTTAACACTAACATACAGGGGACCACCTTTTTATCATCAGCAAAAGGGATAATATCTGTGAATAAAAAGCACTTGTTCCTAGACAGACAGAGAGGATCATTTTTGCAAATGCTCATTGTAGGCAAGGACTGTTACTTTTACGTGACTCAATCTCTGGCATAAAACACATCCTTTAACCTAATTTTAACCTAATTTCTGTATTTGTGCCATAATTTATTTTGAACTATGGCACATAATTAGGAATGCAAAAGTTCAGACTTCTCATGAAAGTTAAGATTTATTTAATTATCTTGCTCCCTTCTTTGATTATAGCAGGTAGGACTATAAAAAGATTGATTAATTTTGTACATAGCAAACTATGTAACTTAGCTATGTCCTGTCCCTAGCTCTAAATGGACTTGCATGCTGCTATTGAAATACTGAGCATAGTTTCATACTGTCTTGAGCACCAGCCTTTCCAAGCATTGACCGATGTGATCTTATAAACCTTTCTTCCCGCTTTTTTCCTCAACAGCTTGTCTAACAGTGGTCAAACTACAGACAGTCTCAAACTCAGAACAGCCTACAGTAGCGTGTGGTGACTTATCAGAAGGACAGAAATTGCTTGAGAAAATGTATGGTGTTTTAATTCAAAGAAGCCGCACTCAKAAAATGCTTCTGGAAAGGACAGTGGGTTCTAATACACATTTCGGTACAGTAGCCCAGTTGTTGGCCCCTGTTATTGTGGACTGGCTGACCCAGGTTGGAATATGTGGTCCTTTATTTGATGGAATTACTTTAATCCTTTGACTAAAAGCAACAATTCTGCCCACACTGTCTTTTTAATCTATGGTTAGATGGACAGTCAACTGTCTGCGAAAGGCACTGTTGTTAAAAGTGAGCTTTTTGCTATTCCAGAAGATAGACTCACCATCCAGTAAAACTTGGCTCCTAGATATCTAGCTTCTGAGGAGTGATTCTGACTAATAGGCTTACCAGGACCTTACAGAGCATGGCACCTTTGAAAAATCTGCCTGCATTGGCTTCATTTAAGCACACKTCACTTCTAAGCCCATCTCTGAATCACAAAAAATTGAGATGAAAAGTGTGAGCTGAACACTTTAATTCCCTCATATTGCAGAGTCAAGCCTTCCCAGCTCACTGGAGAGATGTGAAAAAAAGAGCCTTGCAGTACTGTCAGCCTTCATTACCAATGTTCAAGTCATCTTTGCATGCTTTTCACTTGAAGCCGCTGTTGAGGTATTTGACCAAGAGCCATCCTCCACAAAATCAGCTGAGAAATGTTTTCTGGCTTTCCAAAGGACAAATTAAAGTTGAGCTGAGACTGTTACAAGCTGAAACTTCCACTTAGCTGACTGCGAGGACTTCTGCTTTTTATTAGAAGTTTTAAGATTGGCTGACTTTGGCAATCTAAGGGCTAGTAAGGGAATGAAGGAATCAGCAAAATGAGATGTTTGCATATGAGCAGGAGTTGCCTAGAGCAATGAAAGGCTTGCTGTTTACTCTTCTGAACACTGTTAAGTGAGAGGTACATTCTCTTCAGTTACCAGCTGAACTGACCTCTATCTCCTGTCCCTCTCTGTGCAATCTGCAGAGGATTAACAAAAGCATTTTTGTGTTGAGGCRGATCCTTCATGCTGCTCATATGGAGCCAGTGCTGATTTAAGCAACTTTTGAATGTAAGGAAGGAAAAACAGAATACAAAGTGCCRCGTGAGAGAATAAAATGGAAAGCAGCCAGAACTCTGTAGCATGAATTTTGCTGCTCTCATACAGTCTTCATTATGATAGTCATAACACTGGGTCTTTTGACCGTGGAGAAAGTAGCATAAGGCTTAACATTTGTCATTTAAAAGGCCTACTATGAGGACTGAGTATTGTATATTTGGAGCTAAAAGAAGACTTAGCTAAGAGAAGACAACCATTAAGCATTTAGAATATTAGTCAGTCCTTGTTGCTTGATATCTGTATGAGCATTCAGAATTTAGAAAAYTAGTCAATCATTATTGCTTGGTGTCTGAATGATCATTTGCAACCATTTATGAGGTTATGGTGACCTGCTGGATATGCTGATGATTTAATTTACTCCAGCTGTGACCTATATAAGCATGTCAGATTTGCCAATACTTCAGATCATTTGTAAAATCACTATCAGCACTTTTGAAAGAGAAGCATGCTACAGAAAATCACATGACTGAGTAATATCTTGGTCTCATGGCCATATGAGACACATGAGAGCTTTTTCTGCTCCTCAGCCTGAGCTTCCATATAAAATAATGAGGCACACAATTTGCTGATTTATAGCTCATTAAAACCTCAACATAGTTTTAGCTGCCACATTCTTTTTATGCTAAACTTCTAAGCCATAAAATGTGTGCTGGTCTTCGAAGAATCAACTAACTCTAAAGGACTGAGTGATACTTTGCATTTCCTTGGATAAACTAAACAGGAGTTTGAAAATAACTTTGTGCAAATTTTATGTGTTGATCTGTTTATCTCATACATCTAATTTTAAAACCCAGTGCAACATTAATTTATAGTATTTTACATAGATTYGTTGTAAGTGAACAGTAGGTATTTGAAAATATTTTTTCATTATAACTGGAAATTAAAATCATTTACAAAACCCGATCCTTCTCCTTTGAAAACTGTAAGAGAAAGTCTCGCTGACATCTGGAATACRGGATCAGGCCGTGTGAAATGCTAAGCGACGTAAATAACCTGGCTGTGTTCATACTGTCTTATTGATTCACAGGGGTAAGGACATGCTTTTGCATCTTGGTTATAAAGCTTAAAGTGGCTAGTCTTACTTTGCCATGAAAACTCAGTAAATGGAAGTTAAGAGACACATGTATGGTTCAGAGGTAGCTCCACAGAGCAGTGGTTTTTGGTCTTTCTAGATGAAGAACAGCTTAACTTCCTGCACATATATAAAGCAAAATTTTCCACGTCCACCTACTTTTATTTCTTCCTCCCCTTCTTCCCTCCCCCCTCCCATTTTACCTGTGTGCTYGCTGCATGCTTGGCCTGGGTCTGCTTGGTTTTTTGCTGTCATCTCTCCAATGCGTGTGGGACCACCGGTGGCTTGCGGACCACGCTCAGAGAGCAGCTGCCGCGGGACACAGGCGAAGGGGCGACGGCGCCCGGGCTGCCGCCAGCGCGAGCCGAGACCCCCTGCGCTTCAGCCCACCGCCGGGAGCAGCCGGGGCTGCGCCTGCTGCGGAGAGGTGGCTTGGGCCTCCGCAAGCCGCTTTCAAAGGCAAACTCCACGATCTCAGCGCGGATAGAAGGACCTAACTCCTTCTTTGAGACACGTTGTAAAGGTCCCTGTTTCTTCTGTGTTTGAGGAGGACGTTATGGAAGAAAAGCAGCCCCGTAAGGGCGGGGGRGAGTTTCCACTCTCTGTGCCCCCCAGCCGGCAAGGAGAGAGCCGGAGAGGGGCACAAGGGTTGSAGCAATGGCAGGGGAACCAGCACAAAGACGTGTCCAAGGCAAAGATGAAGACCAGGCAATTAAGTAAAAACAGAGTAAAAGTTTCATTTAGGATTGGTATAAAGTAAATATGAAAATCAGGCTGTTTTGTATGTGCCTCAGCTTGGGCTTGCACTGRTTTTTGAAAAGATGGAAATGTATTTTTGATCGAGAGAGGCTCAGGTCCAAATGATGAGACTAAATAACCCTTCAACTTCAGGGAATTCAAATTACCAACCAGACTCCACAGCAGAGTTTGGTAAATGTCAAAATTGTTCCTTGGGCGATGAAGCAGGGTGAAGGAAGAAGTGTTAAGTAAGATGGGGAACTGACTTAATTATTTTAATACATCACAGAATTTTTTATTTCAAGGGAGATTTAATTCAGGAACATTTGGTTATTTCGTATCTTGTGACATGGCTTAGCCTTCTAATCTGGTGCCTTGGTCAGAAGAGTAGATGTGGAAAAAAAAAAAAAAAAAGGTGATTGAATGGCATAGATTTTCTTATGTGACTGCAAAAATGCCAGAAAGTTGTCCCACTTGAACTCGCAATTTATAAGTAATCTAGAAATGTGCTTTGAGGCAGTGACTTCATCTAAAAAGCATTACCAGTTCAAAGTGTATTAGKGCATGGCTGCTGAATGGGGTTTGGCATTAAGGTTTCTTCATCAGCATTAATTGGATTAAATTACCTGCAGTGAAATACGAGCCCTCTGAGAAAAACAGGGCTCCTCCTTTTGGCGTTAAGAGCATAGCGGGAAAGCAAAAGGGGGGAAGGGACGCGATGCCGTGTCCGGGCAGGCTGGGCGCCGGGGCGGATGGCAGAGCGAGCCGGGGCCCCCGGCGTTGTCTTCCTACGGAGAAAGCTTAACCAGCCCTGCGAGAGTGACACCTGAGAGCCACTGTAAGGGCCTCTCCTCTGAAACTGTCTTAGCTTAGCAGGAATTGCGGATAAATATGCCAAAATATTGCTGACTATGCTTAATTTTAAGACACCATGACCATCCGCGGTTTACTGCAATTCTGTGTGACTAGATAGGCTTTCTAATCGAAGAGCGTGGTTGCTATGTTTCTACTAAGTATTTTTATTACCCCARACTTATTTCTGAAGCATACAACTTCAGGAAAGCCACCTTTCTTCTCCGTCGTGCACGTTTATATCTCACGGACAAGAGCTTCTTTAGCTGTAGGTCGAGGCGTGCTGACTTATTTTATCGTCTAGCTGAGTCTGGACAATAGAGTTGTCTTTCACTATCTACTCTAGTTGCGTCTTTTATTGTCTAGTAGAAATACTTAGAGCTTGTATTTGGGTTAGTTAACGCTGACAAACTGAAGTCTAACATTTTGAGGCTTGTAAATAATGACATTATTGGACTTGTGCATCTATCGGTCCATGCAGGAAGCCCTGTGAATCTTTACTTCTAAATGACACTGCAGCATTAAATGACCAGCAGAGGTGAAGGTGGGCTGTAAAATGAAGCTTACGAAAAATCATTAAGTATGACTGATAGTGAATGTGAAATTCACTGAAATTTTCTCATTAAAATATTGCAATTAAGCCACATAACCAAAAGTCCTAATTCCTACCAAAAACATCATTTCATGACACGTCATCATACTGATTGTATATGCTGTGCCTTATTTCTTGTCCTGTCTCATGTTCTGAAAACCCTCTGGAAAATAATATCTGGCTCCTAACAATCCCTATCTGAACTATTAAATAATATATGTTAGATAGGTATTATAAATGTGTAAAAAATGGCTCTGTAGGACCAGTGGTTAACAACAGGAGATGACCTTGCGATACAAATGTAATTTCACTTTGAAAGGAATGCCCATTAACCTGCAGTTAGATGAAATCGTATTAAAAGTGTTTGTCTTTCTAATGACTGACCAGACCTGTCAGTCAGGTGCTGCTGAATAGGCCTACTGGGTGGTAGCTGAGCACCCGAAGTGTTTCTTTACTTATCACAGTTACTTAATTGGAAATAAAATATTTTCCAATAAATAAAGAGGAAAATCCCTTTTGGAAAATGGTGCCTTCACAAGCGCATGACGGTAGGGTGCTGGATAACCGGCTGTGGTTATGGGGAGCGGGTGAGGCGCAATTGCTCCTCGACAGACAGAGGAACTGACGCCTAAAACAGGCTTTTTTTTTTTTTTCCTGACAACTGCAAATGCTGAGTAAAAGTATGTGTGATCTGCAATGAAAGCAAAAATGCCTTCGTGTTATGGCAGTAGTGACAGCAGAAAGTTTAGTTCAGGCTTACGTTTTCATGAAATCATGCGTCTTTGACTGTGTTTCATTGCTCCTTCTGTGACTGCTTTAGCCCA
>NW_028185261.1:3420833-3421854 GCF_003343005.1 Rhea americana | reverse complement strand
TTTGCTGGTTTAGATTTTCTGAAAATAATAATCCTTGTCCTTTGGTCTCTTTTCTCTGTCTTCCTTTTAGCTTGACTTTTTGCCTCCTTTTTTTAGCTTGAATTCCTCGGTCCCGCCACGGYGCAGCTGAGAAGGTGACGCCGGGCCCGTTTGTTGAAGCCTGCGTGCTTGTACTGAATTTGGCACAGGGAAAATAACCTTGCCGGCTGATCAAGGCTCACAGAGCGTGTTTCACTGCCCACTCAAGCAGGCGGGCAGCCGGGACCTTCTTCGAGACAAAACCTCCAAGAATCCCGCGASAAGCATTCCCCCCTTTCCTCCAGTTTTGCCCGTGCCCTGGCCCCGGCAGTCCCCCCCAGCCCGGCGCTTCGTCGCGCCGGGACAGTCGCCGGCGCTGCCCGTAGGCCGGCAGCGGGCACGCCGGCAGGCCCTCTGCCACACGCGGGGCGCTGCCACGCGGGAGCAGCGACCCTCCTCTGGAGATCACCTCCGGAAGGGGTGAGGTTTGGACCCCGGCGGAGGAATTCCCATGCTTTCCTATCCGAGCCTCTACGACTTAAGTTATTTGAGGCTGCCAACGCTAACCCGCTCGGGGAAGGCCGAGGAGAAAGAGGAGCAGACACCAGGCTGCTCTGCAGGGCCTCCTCGAGCAGGTCTTTCAGCAAACGCTGGTAGATTTCTGGAGAGCGGAGAGGACATCTCTGCYGGCAGCACGTTAGCATCAGCATGGGTTGAATTAGGAGGTTTGTGAGACAGTGTGGGCAGCCGAAAGAAATCTTTCCGTCATTTTGGTTGTTTCGCTTGTTTCTTCCTTCAGGAAAAGAAAAAGCGCGCTAATACAACTTTAACCACGACTTTTGTGCTTGCAGGGATTAAGCACCTGAAAAGCCAGAACGAGACGGCCTTTCCGGAGGAGGAAGAGGGCGTGAGCGAACGAGAAGAGGAGTGGGGCCCCTGAAGGGCGCCGAGCGCCGAGCTTCCTCGCGGGCGACCGCCGGGGCCGCGGGGCCGCCGAGCTCGG
>NW_028185261.1:3190623-3420703 GCF_003343005.1 Rhea americana | reverse complement strand
GGATTTCACAGCCATTTGCAAACCCAATCCGTGATCCCTACACCTGAAGGCAAACGGTTGTTTTAAAGTCGTGTCTCTTCCGTTTTGTATGACTCAGAAATGTAACTTGCAAGCGCGTTAGTGACCTGAGAGCAGCCCTGCCAGAGCTTAGCTTCTGCGTGTGAGCCGCGTCCCGAGACCGGTTGTAAATAAAACCAGTTTAAAAGCTACCGGATAAATCCCCCCCTTCTTTTAGGCGCAAACGCGGCACGCTGGAGCGTTGGAGAAAGCCGGCTCCGGGGGAGACGCCGGACACGGGGCCGGAGCRGCGGGAGCTCCCCGCACGCCCGCCGAGCCGCGGGAGCCGACCGGGTCGGGGTTCGCGCCCCGGAGAGCGGGTCGAGCTACCCTGCGGCCGGGAGTCTCACCCAGCGACGGGCACGTGCCAGCCCGCGGTGGCTCGTCCGGCGCCTGACCCCGGGAAATCTGCTTCAGCAGTGGCATGGTTCAAACCTACGCTTCCCTTTTTCAGATCATGCAAACTCTACGGCTTCACTGAAGCCGAAGAGAAAACATAAAATTAAATAAGGCAGAGAAGGACAACCAGGTTGCTTTAAAATTGTGCTTGACAGATCATTTCCTTGTCTATCAATAGCCAATTTTTAAACCAGTTAACTGTCATTTCGTATTACGTTTGCCTTTGATACAAAGATATATCCCCAGTTTAACTTTCCACTGCTTTGGGTCTCTCTTAAAAGGCTGAGATAGCACCAAAAAAAAAAAAAAAAAAAAAAAGTCCCCCAACAGGGTTAAGAGTACGAAAACCTTTTGCCTCTGCCTTGCACGGCCATTTCGGCCCCATGCTGGGCTGCCCCATGCAGACCGACTGCGAGCAGGACGCGCTAGCAGGCGTTCCTCTGCGTTCGACAGCCCTGCTTTCCCCCTCCGTCTGTACCTATTCGGCAGCAACCCTCTGAGCAATATCCACAGCTAAAGGTAAGGAAGACTCACTTCTACAGGCACGACCATGGGACTGAGGGCTTTTTTAGGGTGCGAATAACAAAAGAAGGGAAGTGACCCTTCCAAAAATATTCGAACGGGCCAAAGCGAACACTTTGCCCCAGCTTTGCTTTTGCACTGCAACAGGCGCTTCCCTTCGTCGCTCACGGGCTCTCTTCTCCCACGGGATCGCTGCAGACCCTCTCGTCATATGCACGTGCTGCTAGCTGATAAAGCTCCTCCGATTATGGCTTTTCACTGGGCATGAGTGCCCTTGAGCTTCAAATGAGCCTCTAGAGCTTACTAATTAAGGTACAAAGGGAAAAGTGCTCATAAATTATAATATTTGATACCAACACAAGGCATTTTGGAGTGTCACATTCCAGAGGCAACACGAAACACCTAGTAAGAACTTAGAGAATTCACCATCGAACATCTTTTGCCAGGATCACCGTTGGGCTCAAAGATGATTACACTTAAAAAATAGTATTAGACTCAGTCTGCACTAGACCTGAGTGCATCCAGGCTTGCTCTGGGTTTACGGCCATGCCAGCTCTGTTTTACGGCCATGATCCGGGTGAAGCATCTCGGTCAGTTAAGAGCCTCAGGCAGACACACCGGTACTTGAATGCATCTCCAAGCCCAGCTCTCATCGTCTCCCCGCGTCTCTAAATGTTCCACCTGCATTTTACCATTTTAAAAGCCAGTTTCTTTTCCTCTTTCTTAACCCAGGGCAAGAACATGCCTGAATAGAGGAACRGCCTGATTCTTCCTGGCAAAGAGATGATAGAAGTTGTCATGTGGATTTTACTACAAATCCACCTGGCTGTCATTTACTGGAGGAATCTCATCTAAACTATGCAGGGTGCACATTTTTGGGGATTTGTTTTTTTTTTTTTTAATGCAGATCTAATTGAAAGTACGTAAAATGCTGTCTGCAGGTCAAAAAAATAACCACAAAAGTGCTTTTGGCTCCTTCCATACGGAGGGAATGGCAGGAGGAGGGAAGAAAATTATTGAAAAAACAAACACCTGGGTGATTCCTCAGCTGGCAGAAATTTGCACCATTTGCCTCCCCTCTAGGGACTCATTACAAGTTTAGGGCAGCAGGCTTGCTTTTGTAGTTTAAATACCATAGAAAATGTTTAACTGCTTAAGCTATGTATTTCAAGATAAAATAGAGTGTGGCTGGGCTCTCCTCCTATGGAGGTCTCCACTCCCTTTCCAAAAATGGTTAAAGGGTTTTACTCTATTGTTGTGTGTTTTTATTTTTGTTTGGTTTTCTTCAGGAAAGTCAGCTAGTAGTGCTGGCGGAGGACAGAATGCTGGAGTCGAGGCATTAGGTATGACACGGCAATTTCTTTGTGTATATGTCACGRTGCTAAAAAAAATTACTATTGATATTAAATACTTGTATGCTTTCACTTGCTCTAAGATAGAGAGATGATTGCTATGTGCTTATGGTGGAAGAGGTGACAAAGAAACTGCGAACATCCTGAATATCTAAAAGTGACAGAGAAAAAGGAATGAGAGCTATGTGGTGTGTATAGGTACTAATRTAGCATTAAATGGGAATTTTAAAGAGATCCTTTTGCAAGCAGAAGGAAAATGTGTATTGTTACATCCATAAAACATGCAAAGGATTTCCTTTACTTTTTTTGTTAGATGTTTAGTCGCTGTTCTTCATGTGATTGCTGTAACTGTTGTGGTCAGTAGTCCTTCGTCGTTGCTCAGAGTGTCTGTGCCACCAAACGAATGGGTTAAAACAAACAAAAAAGTGTAATAATTATGACTTTTTTGGTGTAAATGAATCAACAGATGGCTGAGAAGGTATGGGCCGCTGCTTGAAAAGGTGAACAAACACTATAGTAGCTGAAAGTAAAAGCTTATTATGGAGGCCCGAAAGAGAAAGTGTGGTGATATGTTCTGTTTCCAGCATCTCCTCTCAAAAAATCTGCTYCTTGCTAGGGAGTTTTTGCAGGCTTAGTGGGAGCAGGGTCTTTAGAGAAGGGTTGTGTTAGTCCTTTTTCCATGAGCAGGCTTATGGAGCCTGTGTCTGGAGTYTTGGAGGTGGAAAAGGAAAACAAGGAAAAGGCAGGCAAGTAATAAACATAATTCCTTTTTTTTAATTACATCTCTGACTTGGGATTTTTTTTTCCTCAGATGTTCTTAAATCTGCCACTTTTCCTGCTGTAAGTCTACTGTTGTCCTCACTTTGAATGTATTGCAGGAAACAYTTCTTGCACCACAAGATTGAGAAAACTACTGTCTCTTTGGACTGATCTCTATCTCTTCYCTGTATCCCTTAACACACTAATGTACAGTAGTTTAAAGGAGTGTTTTTAATTACATTTTTACAGCCTTGCTATTTTCTTATGTTATACTTGTTATTCCATGACAAGCTCTGCCCTTTAGAGAGATTTATTGACATCTTGTGCTAATAGATTACTTGGAAAAATTCCATTGCTTAAC
The DNA here is from genome assembly GCF_003343005.1 of Rhea americana. Taxonomy (NCBI): domain Eukaryota; kingdom Metazoa; phylum Chordata; class Aves; order Rheiformes; family Rheidae; genus Rhea; species Rhea americana. The sequence continues at coordinate 3,417,253 of NW_028185261.1, read as the reverse complement.
TTACAGGATGGTATGTCTTGTTTGTTCTCCAGGTGCAAAATCAGATAATGCTTAAATAGATGTGAAGTAAGAGCCAAGATTTTAAAAGTCCTTTATAAAGCATAATTTCCACTGAAGTCAGGGGAATTTTGTTTGACAATGGCTGCAGGTTTTAGCCAACAATATACTTTCTTCTGGGAAAATATGGTGTGTAGCAGGAAACCTTGTGTCATCCTGCTATCAATTTAATTGTTGAATTTCTTAACTTTTTTATTATTATTATTTATTTTTTGCCATGAGTGCTGTAGAAAAACCTTCAAGGGCTACCCTGCGGTCTTCTGGTAATGTCTTTGTGCTTACTAGTGTCAGGTGAAAAAAGCTGTGATTAGCTACTTTGAAAAGCAGAATGAATCATCATTAGTTCTCGTACAGCAATTTTGATTGAACAAGCTATCGCATTTGACAATATTTTGTTGACCCYGAAGCAGGGTTCCAGGGCAGAGCTGCTGCTGCTTCCAGGAGGTTCCTGGCTAGGGGTCCCCTCAGTGTCCGGGAGCCCCAACCAGTCATCAGAAAGGGATTTTYGATGTGGTGAAGCTGATCTTTCTGCCAATCTTTGGGCACCCTCCCTCTAAGCAGAGAGCAGGAACCAAACGCTAGGTCAGYGGTCAGATGTTCTTTGGTAACATAAATGTGGGGTTTGGTTTTGTATTGGGACGTCTCTCTTTTTAAAAACTAATTATTGCATGAGGCAAACTAGTAGATGGAGATGTCCAGCTCCCTCCACAAGCTGGACGAGGCCAGTCCCGGCGCGAGGGGTGGTTTGGAGAGGACGCGAAGGGGCTGCCTTAGCGCAAGTCTAGGAGCTGGCGCCGTGCAGCGAAGCGTCCCCAGCTCGGTGCAGGGCCTCCTCCTGCCGCTTCTGCTGCCTGAAACCCCGGCTCYTCACAAGGCTCCTCGCCCCCGAGGCGCGCCGGGCGACGCTGCGTACCCTCTGCCGGCAGGTTTTCGAGGCGAGAGCGGCGGGCGAGCGGGGGCCTGCGCGGGGGCTCCGCGGAGGTTTGCTGGGGGCGTGCGCGCGGCTCCCGCACCTCTAGCAGCGCCGACCTCTGCACGCCGCCAAACGCCTCTCGAGACCGCGCGCTTAGCCGCGAGTTAAGGCATCGTCCGTCCCCGAGCCCTGGGGACGCGATGTAAGGGTGTATCCGAAGCCTGCCTTYGGGAAAGGGAGTTCCTCTGTCTGTCTGTCTGTCTTCTCCTTCGGCGTCCAGGAGCTGCTCTCCTCGTTCCACCGCTCTGCGCGGTGGTGAGCCGCGAGGAGAGTTTCTGCCGTTCCCGACGTGCGCGGTTACGTTYGGCCTCTCCCTGCGGAGCTTTAAGCTCGGCAGCAAAACGAGCACCAAGCGCGTCTTGCGCCTCGCTGTATTTGCGCCTTTCCTCGCCAGCGAGGTTACCCTCCGCAGCAGCGCGTCGGCCAAGTCTCAGGCAAGGAGCTTGTATATCTTTACTGAATACACCTGCAGCAGGGCTGCTTCCGCGGCAGTTCCAGAGGGGTTGTACGTAACCACCTGCGCCTTTCAGAGCGAAAGGGCGTCTTGCACCACCGCTAAATCTAGCGTGCTATCTTTCGGTTTTATAATGACTCATTTCCTTAGTATATACTGACCCTTAGTGGTAAGCTGAAAACCAGACTGCACTGCCAAGCTCCTGAATTTTGCCTTTTCTCTCTTACCCCCCCTCCTCCCCCCCCGCCATGGCCCAACTGTTCGGAAAACGGCAGCAATACTTGCTGTAGGTCAGCACCGTCTAGCTATGTAAATAACCCGCGCTGTTGTCCTCAGCAGGCSTAAGGGGCACGTGAAAGCCGTCACGGCAGGTGTTATTAGCTCCCTCGAAGGGAGGGCTGTGGGAAGCGAGGGGGGGCGAAAAGGTTATTCCAAAATGCAAAATGAAAACGTTGGCATTGAGAAGCAATACTCTCCACATAATGAGAAACAAATAAGAACTCGGTATCTGGCACTAACGAACACCTCAAGCTAACTGTGGAACGAGTATTAATTAGGTTTCCAAAATAGCATCTTTCTGAAAAGCAGCTGAGGTGTAATATTGCTCCTTATTAATCACAGCGATGGGACAATGTGAACTCTGCAAAAAATAAATGGTTTGCAGATGGCTGTGCGCCTCTTTAATCAAGACAGAAGAACACAAGTTACAGCTTTAAATGCAGAGAGCCTTTCTACATCTCCTCCTTTTCACAGAGCGATATTTGCAGTTTTCAAGGCAGTGAGGAAAGTGTGTTGGTTTCTTATTACGTTTTCCCTGCAGCATAAATTCTGTTGATGTGCTTCCCTAATCATGCTAATTACACTGCCATATGTTGCTCTCATCTTTCTTTTTCTCTCCTAATGGGACATAGATTCTCTCTTTTGAATATGTCATGTGTTTATTACATTTATCAAGGGTTTTAACATTATATGGGTCTTTAATTGCTTTTTTTAAACACTCAGCAGATTGAATATTAAAAAGAGGCATGAAGGTCAATTATAAATAATATTTAAATTGCTCATGCCATTTTTACCCTGTAATTTACTGGAAGTATCAACTCTGTAGCCCTGATCCTGCACCCGTTACTTATGTGAAAATACACATGCATCCCTCAGAATTACTTATCTACAATTTAAATCCTCCCAGTTCTGCCTGACTATAAGTCACTTTGTGACTAATAGCACAGGGCTCTTTACTTTAGCATTCCTGTCTGAAAGATGCATCATATTGCAGTACTTGATGCATAAGTACACTTCCATTAATTCTAATTGTAAACTAATGGAATACCTCATATAATAAAGGCTAATGTTCAACTGGAAAGAAAAATACAGATCTCTCTCAAGGGATAGAGGTATCGAAGCAAGGAAGTATGAGTTCATTAGAGGAACTAAACATGGCTTAAATTTGGGTGGTACCTCATATTTAGTTGTTAGAACATCAGAGAACATCTATAGCCTGTTGAACTGGACCAAGAGAATTGTATCAAGTTAAAAAGTATTTGAAATTAAACAAATAGGAAGTACTCCCCTGCTATTTGATTATGTTTATTCATTGTATTATGATCCCAGTTTCCAAATTCTACTCTAACGAAAGYTATTCTTGCAGATTCAGGATGAAAGTCTGTTAGGATTAGGCCCTAAATAGCAATGAGAACTTTATAACTAAAATCCAGACAAAAATGCCAGCTATCTATCTACTCTGTTTAACTGTGTTCCACTTCAAAGCCCAGGTTTCAYCTACCATGATTCCACCATCTTATTTGTGTATAAATTGTTACCTCAGATTTGTAATAATCTGCACAGGGCATTACAAATGTATGAGACCCCTTAAACTCTGAAGTTAAAATACTAGGTAACTTATCAGGAAAGTGCATTTGGCTAAGACATTATCTATTTTTTTCCTTACGTAATGACTGTGTAGTTGGTTTAAAAAGAAAATACTTGTTTGCTTGTTAATCTGAAGTTTTGTCAGAATAGTGGCTTGTTTGACTTTGGCATATATACACAACAGGAGAAAGCCCTTTGAGCCTGTAGCTTAAAACGGATCACATCCAGAAGAAGGAACCTCAAAGAATGTGATACAGACCAGTTGCCTGTGTTTACTTCCACTGCCTGCGTTACTAGGATTTGATACAAGAAGTCAATGAGATTCTTTCCATTTATTTCCAGTTTGAGTTGTATGGGGCCCTGCTTACCCTCTGCTCCACTGAGGTCTCTGATTAAGTTTAGTGTGTGCCATGGAGCCACCTCCAAATGTCTGGACCTTCCTGCAGAATTGCTGCAAATGGGAAATTGTTGGTTTTTTGTTATGATTTTTGTTATGTAAAGGATATTTTAGCAGGAAAGGTGAAGATGACAAACTCACTGAAAGAAATTATTTTCAAGAGTGCTATGAGGATGCAAGTGAGCTCGCAGGGCAAACTGGCATGGTTATTAAAAAAAAGCATCAAGTCGCAAGCAGGCGAAAGTTTTGGTAACAACAATTTATACTCTCTTGCTTTTTAAAGACGGTCAAATGCATGTGAGAAAACATACTGTAGTAAAGCAAACCTGTAACTAACATTCATGAGCTTCACAATCCTTGCCCTCAAATCAAATTTATTTAGGAAGATCATCATAGGAAATACAGATAAGTACAGCAGAATAGAAACACACAGTCATAGCTTGCCTTGTTGAAAATTAAATAAAAAATACTGGCTAAATCATAACCCATAACAATATTACGTAATATATTTGTCAGATATTTTGAGATAAAAATACAAAATAAAACCTTTGAGGGCTAATCTATAGCTACAGCTCCTCAGTGTGCTTAATGCAGGGATGCATGCCCATAATGCTGCGGGAGAAAGGCATATACAAGCAACATTTCTTATGGCCCCATGCAGTGTTTTGGTAGTGCAGCCTTGCAGGTTTCGGAGTGAAACTACTGTTCAGGGAGAAGCCTAGCAAGAAGCCTCTCAGCCAGCTGAACGCTAATTCAAATGGCTTCAACTCAAGGTTGAAGCMTTTAGTAATGCGCGTTGGTTATATGGGTCTTCTCCATCAGTGTAAACTTCTTCTCACACAAACAACACACCGAGCTTTGGGTCACATCCAGATAAAAGCTTGCTAAGAATAAAAGAGGAAAGAAATAAAAGTGGCATTAAAGGAAAAACTAAGGACTCTTCTGGTATTCAATAACATATACCAAAGTGATTAAACTGAACACAAATGAGCAAGTAGGATTATTCATAGGCAGGTTACGCTTCTCTATCGATGGCTCGGTTCTGCAGGCACCGAGTSTCCTGGGAGACCAGGGCTCCTTCCAGCGTCTGCAGCGGGAGATCGGGGGCTGCCTGTAATAGCAGGACACCGAGTCCCCCGCGGGATGCACCGTGTACGCTGCAGAATCTGTTATAAATCCTGTTTGTTTTCTGTAGAAAGCTTTTGTAGGCCACATAAATCACTATGGGACAGGGGGGGTGAAGTCCAATTATGGCAGAAGTCTGAGATTGAAAATACAATAAAGACAAATTCAGATTGCTCTGGATTTTCAGTCTCAACAAATCATGAATTACAATGTTGAAGAACACTCTTCAACAAACAGATAGCTCATTAAACTAAATCTAAAGGTATCAATCATTTTTTTTCCAAATTCAGTGGAAATTGTAGACACTTAATCTGAAATAGGGTCCTATGTTTTGAAATAAAGGGCATAAAACTGAACTGCTCAGATTTTAAACAAGAAAGCTTTTCATTGCCACAGCATTTGGCAATTTACAACATTTTAAAAAAGAAATCTGATATGACTAACATTTTCCCCCTGTCATAATGGCAATAAGAAACTAAAAGATGGTTTATATTTTATCACAAAGGGGAAGAAAGTCCAATATTCCCAAAAAGGAGGCAAAGGTGCAGGGAGTGATTCAGGCTACTAACGATTTGCTCAAACACTAGCAGAGAATATATAAATTCTTAACTCTTAGCAAAAAAATATCAATTGCATTATAACATTTATGATACAATTTCATTTGTTAACATTTCATTTGTTAACTGCACTGTACAGAAATTTGTCCATGCTAAATACAAGCCCTGGACCAGATACACAAAAACAATTTAAATGCACTTTTTACATCTTATATGCACAAACATTTCTTAAGTTAAAACTATGCACACTAAATATGCATAGYGCGTATATGGCTTACATACTGAATGACATGGAGTCCACCTCTTGGCAYGCCCTTATCCCAGAGCAAAGAGCTTGTAAAGTTCCCGGTTCAAATCCAGCTGCTGCGCGGTCGGAAAAGAGGCCGTCAGCAAGCGCGGCCGCCCCGGCGCCCGTCAGCAGGAGGCGGTTATTTCACCGCTCCTTTTTCAGGCAAGACAAGACGTGCCCGTGCTGAGGTTGCGTCCGACGCGCGCACTGCCCGTCGCCGGAGCAGCAGCCGAGCGGCGCGCGCGTCTCCGGCGTGCGCGGGCCCCGCGATCCCGCTTCGCAACGGGCCGCGGCTGCTCGCAAAGACCTCTCGGTCAGTGAGGTATTAACGGGAGAGTCTGAAAAGCAGGCCGGGGAGAGYGGTGACCCGAGCCAAAGCGCCGCGCGGGATTTCCCGCGGCTCCGAGGGAYGCGGAGGGGGAAGCGGAGTCGCCTTCTCGGCGCGGGCCAGGCTGCAGGGCTCGTCCCGGGCTTTCCTCCGGGGGAAGCTGCCCCTACGGGCTGACCGCCGTCCCAGGCGGCGGGGTGGTCCGTGTGCGCGTGTTCGGGGGGGTTTCTTTTTAACAAAACAAACGATAGAAAGGATTTTGCTGCATCCAAGTTGTCGGTTTCGGATTTGAGCAAAACCACGGCGTAAGGCTAAGCGTCTCCTTCCGGTTCTGTCTGAGCGGCAGCGCAACGTTCGCTGAAGTGAAGCGATTCGTTACGCATTTACGTAGCTGTCTGTGTGCCAGCTCCGTGGTAGGGCTGACATCATTGCTGAGGTCTTACAATACTACAGGAAACTGCCGAGAATGTTTCGATCTTAATAGCGAATGCTACTCAAATCATTTGAAAGATATTTCAGATACTGACTTTGTTGAACACGAGCTCTCTGCACGGCAGCCAGAGCAATGGGATAGAGTTGTCACTCACGCACGCTGACCAGTGTAACTCTAGATCTTCCCTGCACAGCTTGTATACTTCTTTATTTCCAGGTATTTTGAGAAAGCTAACCAGTAGATCTTCAATATTGCACGCAGCATGGCTGCATGAACAAGTGTCTGTAACAGTGTTTCCATTTTGACTTTGCATTTCCCTACTGCCAGTAGCGGTGCCACGTAACAGCAATCCAGTGCAGATAAATGCCACGTATTTTTACAGGTCTCATGCTTAGTTGAAACGTCTGGTTTCAGTGATGCAGTAAAATGAGGTCCAACTTTGGCTGAAGAAAARATATTCTGGCTAGTTTTAGAAAGCAGAATAGAAGCAGAAATAGCAACTGAAATGTTGAGAGTTGTTTAGTGCCTTGAGTTACCAGCTCAGGTTCTGATGTTTTACAATTTCAATAGTTTTGTCCATCACTCTCCAWAGACCGGTATGATCCAAGCAGAAATGGATGGATAGCAGCCTCAGAGAGAACGGGGTAGGGACTGTTAGTGCTCTTCCTCTTCTCCTGCAACAGAGGTCAAATGAAAATTCAAAAACACGTGATTTTTACTACTATTACCTCAGGTACTTAATGCACTTGAATTGAGAATGTTCTATTGTGCAATTATTTCGCCTGACGATTAAAATTCAGACATGTAAAAGTACTGATTTTCCCATCTATTAAACTGAATGTTTTTTTTTTAAGGAGACATAAGAAGTAAGGTGTGCTCTGTCCCAATTATTAAATTTTGTAATAAACCCACAACTGGAGTAGAACAAAGGGGATAATAGTATTAATAAGGAAATATTTTTAAAAAGAAAAAAAAAAAAAACAAAATAACCTCAAACATTTCTGATGTCTGTCATCATGTCACATCATGTTATGCAATATTATATCTGCTTGTGATGAGATGCAACATGACAGGATGTAATGCAATGTAACGTATCAAAAAATGTAAATAATCCACTTTTGGGGATTAGATATCTGCTGTCAATTCCTATAGCAGGAATCTGAACTGAATTTATTGCGGCGGATGGAAGCTCAGCAAACGCCAAACTGTCCATGGTGTTTGCAAACCAACAGACATCACAGTTCACTGCCTCTCCCAATTACTTTTGGATAGTTTGGCACGTATRGGACTGTATTACAATGTTAAATAAAAGTTCTGGTGGTGTACAGTTCTGTGACTAAATCATTTTGTTAATCAGAATTGCTTACAGCAGTCATTGTGGTTAYGGCTTGCCTCTCAATGAAGAGCACTTTGCATATTTTCAAAGCTGCTCTTTGGAAATAGCTGCGGCATTCGTGTGGTGAAATATAACTCACGCAGCACGAACATAAAATCCAGTGTGTATAACGTGCTAAGAGGAAAAAATGGTGCTTTGGGCCAAACAGTGGACTGCTCAAGGCAGTGCAACCCGCTCAGTCTTCCTGAGGCTGAAGGCTTTCCCTTCTGGGACGCAGTTATCCTCCGTTTACATTTCCAAAGAGAGGCGTTTTCCTTCGTACTGTCTTTATTTGTACGTTATTGATCAGAAGCGCATAGGTCCTGGAACGCGGAAATCTCGTCTCACGGGGAAGCTCACAGCGGTTTCGCTCCCGYGCTGGAGGCGCGTCAATCCGCCAGCGCCGTGCCGGTGTGAGGTGCGCCGCGAGGTGGGTGCTCGCGATCGTGGCTAATGCTGCCCGACTTCTCCCAGGAAGATCTCTAACGACAGAGAGAGGGCTTTCTGGGTGCTGCACCAGGTAATTTTCTGAGATCACAAGAMCTTGAGTTGCCTTTGCACCTGAAGCTAAGGGTGGGGGATTTCTCACAGGCCGAGGGCGGGACAAACTGGTGGGGTCCTGCTACACCAGGAGCAGTGCTTGGTGTAAGCACTGAGGAGCCCCTGCCCTCCTCTGCCCTTACCTTTCAGCTGGCTCCTCTGCTGCAGCTGCAGCCACCCCAAATTAATTAATCCTTNNNAAGGCTTTAAGAAACAGCAAATCTAGTTGTGTATCAGTGCAGGTTTTTGCTCAGTGGCTTTTACTATATCTTCTGACTTCTTACAGTGTTTAGGCTCACCTGGAAGATAGATCAATGTTATTGGGAGCTTGAGTGAGGAAGTTAATCAAGTAAATAGAATCTGTACAGCCTTAGACAGATAGGAATTCTTTCCTCTTTATTTCCTAAGGCCAAAATGCGGTTTTAGTCACTGCTTTCTTTCACTGCTTTCTCTCCAGAGTAAACATGAGATTGAGTTAACTAATCATTATGGTTTATTCATAAGGCAAAACATAGAATGAAAGCAGYAGATCATAGCATTAAAGGAAAATATAATGACAGTTACGTGAATAAATGTTAATAAAGTGTTAATTTTTTTAAACCTTCCAACTTAGTGACAGTCAAAATTCACCTTYTGTAGAGAAGTGCTGTTTAAATCCRCTTCWCTGTAGGTACTCAKATCAGGGGAAAGTGTCATTTAGATAATGAAAGATGCCAATGTCATGTTCAAATTCACTCAGACAGGAGAAATGATACTGTGTGACACAAGTAGCTTTCAAACTGAGCCGTATAATATGAATTTCAAACCTCCAATCGTAATATTCAGCTGTTACTCAAACTATTCCTTGAGTAATTTTGATATGTACAACTCAAAAAATTATCAGATGATTAGTGGTAGTATGCACAGAGAGAATGTAGCAAACGGCCTTGTTTATTAACTAGAGTAATTGCTCAGTTTTAACCAACTGACCAAATGTTCCCACCAGTGACTACTAATGCTAGATTTAAAATGTGGTAAAAGGGAAAGCACAGAACACTGAAAAGTGGAGAAGCTGAGCAGGAAGGGAAATACTTGTGAATGACAGAAAAGAGATACTGCAGTACAAGCAGCTGAAGAAGAAAGTCAAGGAAGTGTGATCTGAAAGGAAAATAGGAAAACAGTGAGTGGAAGCTAGASATCTACGTTTTAAAAAACAGAGAGGGAAGAGAGGAAAAGTATGAGGAAAGAAAAAAAAATTAATAGCCATAAATTCATCTTGGCAGCACTGTAAACAATAAGAATTGCGATGCTGACTTTTTTTCTAACCCCCCCCTCCCCCCCCCCGGTTTCCTTCCCGTGTTGCTTTCCWTTCCGGAACGCTGGCCATCAGCAGATGGACTGTATTCCCCCAAATTAGCACTCGTCTCACTTCCTTTTTTTTAATGGTCGTTTTAGTGTGGGTGCATGATAGATTCCTGGTTCTCTAAGGGATTTTGAAGTCTCAAACTTGGACCAATATGGATCAGAAAAAAAAAATGTCTCCAGACCTTCCAATCAACAATTGGTTTTGGTGTAATCAGCACAATTTTTATTATTATCTATAACAAAAAAAAAAAGAGGCTTGGGGAACCAAAGTAAAATCTATTAATTTAAGTATTAAATTTTTATACTTAGAGTGGCTAGCAGAGTTTTAGGAGGGGGATAGGGGAGTTTTGTGAAGACCTTGTAAGTAGAAACTGTTTAAGCTTCATAAAAACTAAATATTGATTTCTAAACCATATATAACTTTCTTCAAGCCAACGTGTAAGTTTTTGTACGTGATCAGCTGTGCCTTCTAACTGGTTGACCATGGCTTTTATCTTGTTTCCCCTGCCCTTTTCGTAAGTACACCATTCGCTTTTTTAAGACACCCTTCCCTCCATGCGCACACGCCTTCCCGCAGGACCGGGATCCTGACCTCGCGCTGGTTAGCTATCATCTCCAGCGTGCCAAATGCACGCTAGCAGCTGCGGCAGGGCTGCAGCACCCCGCGCCGCTCTGCGCCCGCCGACGCGATCCCGCAAGGCAGAGGGAGCGACCGAAGCGAGCACCACAGGGCCGCTGCTAGACTCGGCCGCGACTAACGCCAGCACCGCAGCGACGATCACTTCACGTCACTTGCGTTAACGTAAATTAAACCGGCACATCACTGACATGGGTTTGTCCGCTGCTATTTTATATGGTTGTCCTCCGGCGGCTTTCAGTGACCTCTGACTGCTTTGTGTAACTGGATGTGACTGAACAGTCCTCTGCTGTCACACTGAAAGAAGTTCCTGATGATCTGTTTTATCTCAGATTTATTACCTTCCTTACGTTTTGATATTAAGGATTAATGTGGCAATCATAATGAGTGAAAAGTTGAAAGTGTGCCAATTAGCATTTTATAAATCTTTGAAACATTAAGTAAGTTGTTTAATTAAACATAAGTAGTTTTTAAATTAATGATCTAATTAATAAATCACTCAGGAGAAAAGAAAAATCATCACTTAAAAAAAAATCACCTTATAATAGTTCCACTTAATCTTGTAACATTCGATTAAATGAAAGGGAGATTACGGAAAGGGCAAAGATATTGTAGAGAAAAAACAGCTTTYGGTCACAACTGAAATTTTCATGGTAGCGAATGGTTCTCCATTCGTACTAACTGATACAMAGGGCAGAACAAATCCCATTAATAAAATGTGATAGCCTATTATAAGCAGAAGGGTAAGAAAATAGCCTCTTTCTTCTTTTTCTGATGGCAAAGTTCCCTCACGCGGTATCTCAGCAGGCAGAGACAGTTTGCAAGAATGCAGATCATCTTCCCTGTGTTTACTCCTGTTTTCCATCTCTGTTACATCGCAATTGCTTACTCACAGAAAATGAGTGGGGAGTTAATTTCCTATCTTAGCTGTAGAAACAGCTACCATAGCATTTATAAAAAGCAAAATACTAAATGTGAGAGACTGTGTTGCTTTCCTTCTTACTCACTTTCACATGTCTATCTCATTTTCCCAGCCTCAGAGAATTACCAAGTGTCTACTCCTTGGTCCAGGAAGAACCAGCAGGCACTCTGAACACCGCTGTTAGCCTTACACCCCTCCTCAACTCAGTACAGTGCTACCAGGCACTAGAGAGGTAGGTACATTTAGCGTGTCTAGTGCTAATAATGCCCTGATAAATGAATATTGCTTCTTGGAGTAGTTAAATAATTTTAATTTGGAAACCAGGCCAAAAAAAAAAAAAAAAAAAAAAAAAGGGAATTTGGTCATGTGTATGGTACCTTGTGCTTGCTTGAATGTAAAGCATTCTGCTGAAGGGTTTTCTTATCTGGTGTCACGTCTGACTGCCGCTAAGAAAGATTCTTGTCTGGATCTGGCTGGCCATCAGCAACGGCGGACAGCCTAGGGCTGCTGTCTGAAATGAGCACAGCACGCTTGCACAGGGGTGGCAGGCACCCGTACGGACTTGCCTGCCCTCAACTTTACGTAGTTTGCCTTTCCCTGTCATAAAGAAGTACAAGGTCTGATACTTTGATTTTTACACGCACAGTTCTCAGCTCTGCTGGCACTGCCAGCCCTCACATACTGTAATATTAGGGAATGGAAAAGGTTGGAAAGAATCCCAGGCAGGGATCCACATTGTCATGTTTCAGCAATCTGAGTATCTAAAACCACTTTCAGCTAGTTGCTTGCTGTGAACACCATGTAATATTAATATTTCTACAAACCATAAACCTCAATTTTTGCTTTGTATTTGTACTATGACTTTTGAAAAACATTCTAATTATCCGTTTAAAGTGTCTATCATTTCAAAGCATTTTTCATCTTGATTATTCAAATATAAAAGTTACATGTTAATCCAGTATTTTCTATTGGAAAATAAGATTTCTGTAAAATCACATTTATAATGGGAGAAATTTTCCATCCAAGAAAACCAAGAGCAATTGAGATAAGATAAAATATTAGGTATATAAAAATGATTCTCTGTTTTGGAAAGTTGATCTTTTGCACTTGATGTGAGATTTTAATATACCATAATAATGTATCATATAATGTGTTCTGGATCTTTCTCTTGAAATGGCTGATTCTCTAATCCAGTAACGGTCAACAACATCCTGAAATTGTGGTATTATACAATAACCTGTCATCGCAGTTGTGTACATGTAGATATTTAATATGGATGTTCGTGCAAGAGTAATCATTGCTGCAGTGTGTGCAGAAGGTTAATGCAATTCCCTTCATTTAGAATGGTAAGAAATCATCTCAGCAATGTGAAATTGACAGGTGACACATTTTTTAAGCCTGAGATTTCCTTCGGTATTCAATATTGCAAATTATTTTAATGCTAAGTTCCTGCTCTGCCTTTTTGTTCTGGATAGCTTTAACATGGTGGCCAGGGTCTCCGTAGAGGTACTTAAAGCTGCTGCTGAAAGCCWGCGTTAAGTCACTCTGTCTTAGCACGCCAGGGCCTGATTCTCACCACGTGTTCCACAGAGTGTCGATGAGTGCTCCAGCCTCTAGCTGTTGCAGTAATACAAGTAACTGCAATATACATGTATAATTAGCAGGCACAGGAAAAGCCATCAGAGATTTATTTATCATCTATGTCATTATCCAGGTCTCCTCTGAGGTTTATTAGAAGCATAAATTTCTGTGAAAGGGTCAGTGCTAACTTAAAAGATTACAGGTAAACTTCCCATTGAATAGTAATCTGGCTGATTACCTCTTCTTAGGAAAGAAAGTTTAAAAACTATGATTATATAATCCCTTCATAAATCATTTTGAAAGACCACTAAAAAAAAATGTTTTCCTGTTCAAAAGTTTGCTATTATAGATTTAAATATTGTGAAAATAGGGAAAATGCGAGAATGAAATATTATTACATTTAAAATTTAAATCTACCTATTTGATTAAATAAAACAGATGATTATAAATGTTACCCCCTATAGCAACCAAGCAAAAGATTCATTAAGCTCACTATTCTCCTATAATTTAACTGTGCAGGAAAATAAACACTTATGGTCACAGAAGGAGATGGCTGAGAGTAGATTCAATGCACACCAGTGAGCAGATGTTCCACAGAGGTGTATGCTATGTAAAATGACAATTAAAAATGCCTTCAAATATCAGATGTTGTTAGAAACAAAACCTAACCAATGTCCTTATTCTATACTTTGTAACACATCACAACTGCCTGCTGCATGTCTTGAAAGATAAAAGATGCAGCATTTTCTACTCTGTTCCTCATCCCGGACATGGGAGACTTTTCTAAGGCAGTTAAATTTCAATCTATTAAGGCTTGGGCCTTAGTACACAAAATGACATAAAAAGAAATACATGCCAAAACCAAAAATGTCACTCATTAGAAAACTTAAAACRCTGTGAAATTAGTCTAAACGGAAATCTTTGTATTTAGGACAGTAAACTCATCACCTCTTATTTCTGATGAAGAAAGTTTGTCAACAATAAAAGTATAGGGGCACTGAAATTSAGTGGACTCTAGAATAAGTGGGAGTTCCACAAAGAAAGGATTATTTGCGAAATAACCATATAGTTATTTCTACGCTAGGCCTCATAAGCACTACAGTGTTGCTGCTCAGGCAGYGCTGTACTTTTGGCAGTCTTGCAAGCTTCACTCTCATAAATGCATTAATGAGTACAGCATTTCCACAAGAAGTGAAGAAAGCAAGTACTGTTATACACCTCAGTTACTCTTACGATGCTAACAACTCAAAGCTTATTTTAACATTAAATAAATGGACATCACATGAGAATAAAAAAAATCTACAGTGCCTTTCTCTTACTTCCATAATACCCGCTCACTTGGACATCTTGATACTGTCTTACAATCACCAGACACTAAACCATAGTCAGCCTGTGATAAAACCCTTGCACTTAAAAAAAAAAAAAAAAAGAAAAAAGAAAAAAAGTGTGTGTATATATGTGTGTGTGTGTGTGTACACACACACACTCTGTCCTTACAGGGGATTTTTAGCTGCTCCATTTGTCCCACAGTCTACAGCCAGGAAAATGACCTTTCTTATTAAGAGAACAATACCTTCCTGTGCCTGCTACAGTTAACTTTGATCACCTTAAGTAGATGTAATTTTCTAACTCTAAAATTCACATGAAATTCACATGASTTAGGATGCATTTCACAAAATTAAAGTCACATTAAGTGCCTAAACTGAAATGCGTTTTAATACCAGAAGAATAATTACATATTCAAAGAGAAAATGTTAATAGTTCATAGTATCGTTCTCCACTAATAGGCYGCTATTTAATTATGCATCTTTAAATAACTTTAAAATCATTCTTCCAGTTAAGCTTTGGTATTTTATGCAAAGGATTGCCTACTACAAAGAGCTAATAGCAAAAAGATGGTACTTGTTTGTATGAGATGCCCTTTATTTGATGGTTTTATGACATATGCCCAAAGAGGCTTTCTTATGCTGGAGATTTATACAACACCTTATTCCGATATTTTACCACTGTTGATGTTTGACAGAGAGGTATTGCACGCTCCTGCAGCTTCTCCCTGGACAGCTTCATTAGACTGACTGGTGCTTTGTGATGAAATATTACCATTCAGTGGGTCTGTATTCTGTGTTTCTTGCTGGGCCTCAGAGAGATCCTTCTGGTTCGGGTCAGAGTTAGTGCATTTTTCTGAGTCGGATTCATGAAGAGGAGTGTCAAAAGAGATTACTTGTAGGACGATGGATCTGGGAGGGCAGGTTGTATCGTCGTTCCCCTGACTATTCTCGTCTTGCATCCTTGTTGTCTCTTCCTGTAATTGTGCGTCTGTGGATCTTTTGCTTTGGTCTTTTGGTGGTTCATCATTGTTTTTGACAAGTTCTTCTACAAAGAAGGAACAAAATATGTGAATTAGCAAAACAAAATATGAATTATGAAAGATATACCCAACAGTCTGATTTCAGAGTAACAATTGTTTGGTAGAGTTGTACGTGGTAACATTGTGACCATCAGCTTTCTACATGAGGACATGTGCACTGAGGTGCTTAACATGGGTCAGATTCTGCACAACTGCAACTGAACCATAGTGGTTGGCTCTGCAGTTTGAACCTTAATTTGTGCCTTTTTTTCTGGAGGGACTCTAAAGCAAGGTGCATCAGCAGACAGGCTGTAAGCTGAAAGATGGGAAGAGGAGGACCCCATGGAAGGCACTTCCACCTAGCAGTGTGGTTTGCAATACCAGAACTAGGAGGCGCAGAGCTCTCCAGTTCTGAGACRAGGAAAAGGCCGTGGAGGGGACACTGATACTGGAGGAAGAGGCACCAGAGCAGAACAGCAAAGCCCTATAGGAAACAGGCCWATCAGTCCAGAAAGGTCCAAAATGGCAGCAAACACAGAGTAGCGGGGGAACAAATTTTAGAGGGCTGTAAGCATGCTACCCAG
Organism: Rhea americana; assembly: GCF_003343005.1. NCBI lineage: Eukaryota > Metazoa > Chordata > Aves > Rheiformes > Rheidae > Rhea > Rhea americana. The sequence goes on along the minus strand of NW_028185261.1, from coordinate 3,401,444 downwards.
TACTGTTGCCATCATGGCTAGTGGCAAATAGAGAATGGAAATGAATAAATRTGGGGAAAATCGTGCTTCAGTGGAYAGTGGCTTTAGGAGAAAAATGCTAATGGAAAGCTCTATTCCCAGCTCCACTGCTGAAGTGAATTAGAGAAAAGTACATATGCAATAATGGAGAATGAAAGGAGACAGAAAGAGCAGCACGGGGAGGTGGGCAGGAGGTGTGAGAAGATGAAGAAAACAGCGAATGGAAGAGACCTGTGATGGAGGGTGAGAAATCTAATAGAAATAATCTTTACCATTTTCTTGGAGGGCTTGTTCATCTTGCTATTACAATCTCTGCTTCGTAAGTTTAGATTTAACATCTTTACACTTCTATAGAAGTTATGAAACACTTGTGACTTTTAAAAAATGAAAGCATAGCAGTTTGAACAGTACCTCCACAAAATAGCTACAAGTTATTGCATGAATCTCCAACCTCACTGTTATGATCACTGTATTAAGGAAGGAAACCAAGCACTGAGATATTTATCRTTTTGAATTGCCAGATTCCTGAGAAGAAATTCTGGTTCTGAGTGAACAGTTCAAACTCAGACAAAAAGTGACAGAGGAGCAGAAATATTTCCACAGCCCAGGCTGCAATCACATTTCCACCACAGTTAGCATTTGACACCTCCATTACATCACTCTTCTGAATCCAAGGAAGGCTGGTTTGAAGTATAATTTGGCCTGGGATATAATGGGATGCAAAGGAAAGGAACACTTCCAAACCTGAATTTCCCTAGTTCTCTCTGATGTGCAGAAGCATGAAATATTTAAATGATTTCCCTACTTTATCAATTCCTATATTTTTTGGCATATCTAAGCTTTTAAAAAAATCAAGAAACTTCAAATTTGAGTAATTTCAAAATTCTTAACTTTTTTTTTTAATAGATTATAGAGAACATTTGTTTTGAATTCCAAATCTTCTGAAACTTGGACAGGTACTCTTTCTCTACAGACTTCAATACAGCTCTTCCAAAGAACTGGTTGGGCTGAAGACATTAAGAACTATGTTTGTGCAGCCTGAAAGCAAATGTGATGTTGTTCAATCCAGATATGTTAATTAAACCATTTGTCATTCATGCTATAATTTATGCACCTAAGGCTTTTGTCCTGTGAAACTGATTTACATACCATACTTGCCTCCATATGGCAGAGCTACAAGCATTTTCCCTTAACTTTATCAAAAAGCCAAGGAAATTCCAAGATAAAAAACATTTCAGATGCTGTTCAGATGCATCCGTAAGTTGAGAAAACCAAAGCTGAACTATAAACACAGATACAAAATGGAAAGATGAAAATTTAAATTAAAATAACAAACAAAGAGATGTTAAAAATGTATAGATATCGGAAGGTATTTAGACTTGTAGAGATTTTTTTTTTCTGTGTTCAAAATAAGCAAAAAAATTGGGATGATGCTCCATCTTAAACTCGATTTAAAAGTCGGGTTTACCCAAGGGTTTCTCTAAAATGCCTTTAGTACTTAACAGTTACAATGAATGATTGCTAATAGCACAACTTTTTTTTTTTTTTAAAAAAAAGATATTGATTTAAGATACATCCTGTTAAAATGGTAATACTCTCTTAGCTCAAGGTACAAAAGTTTTTTTTTTTTTTTTTTTTTTTTTTTTAAAAAGCCTGAAAGCTAGTAAGAGGAGACTATCTTTCTCACAGAATGCTGTTTCAGGACAGTTCTGACCAGAATTTACATTTGTTTTGGTGTAACTTGGTGGCTAACTACTTTATTCTCCTGTTAAATGTAATGTCTCAGAATATTCCTATATGTAAAAACACTATTTTTTTCAGTTTATAATGCTGAATATTTATTAACTTAATACTGGCTTAAACTGGCAAATACAGATTAACAATTTAATCAGAAAAATGCTGATGGCTTGTTCTTAAGTTCTGTCATACTGATTGATCTCTTATTTCTATGACTGTCTTTGAGATGATCTTGAGCGTGGATATCTAAATCACAGCCACACTCTAATTCAGTTCTGTGCACACCCGATGGAGTTTTGAAAGAAAGTCTCTCCACACCAGGTAACATCATACTAGCGAAATGTCGTTATCTATTGCACTTAAACTGATGCAATACTGTCTGCTCCAGAAGCCAGTAGAAAAGAATATGAGAGAAAAATATCTTTTCTAAGTATGAAAAACACTGTGGAACCTTAGAATCTATGTTAAAACTATTGAYAGACTGTTTATGGCAACAACCATGTCTGCCCACTCTAAGTTTCAAAACTAGAGGAGAACAGAAAGGTTTGGCTGTTCTCATACACGATTTGTGAAATGGTTTATGGCACTTAAGCCACAGGATAACTCACTAGCAAGTAAGTTTTGGGCTTGCCCATATGTATGATTTCACATTCAGAAAAAGGATCCAGAATCATAGCTCTATCAAGATTCATGTTACAATAAATGCTTAATCAGTGCTGCTATTTTTTTTTTTTGGTTTGAGCAGTGATTACCATTCCATAGTGATAAAATTTCAAAGTCACTCTCAGTTAAATCAGCTTGAAAAAAAGAAAAGTATTTCATCTGTCTGAGAGGAGTTTGTTCAGGGGAATTAGGAGGAGTGGCTGGTAGCTGCGACTGAGGCTGAGGATCCTCAGATATAAATTCCTCAATGATGGTATCGTTAAAACCCCAAATCCTTGTTCTTGGTATTAAGTCTCTCATCTGCTGTACATCTGATTCTATGTTCTGACTCCACTCTGCTTCATCTGCTATGAAATCCACTGCAAAACAGGAATAAAGAGAGATGAATAATGTTGGATTCCACTTGTAGAAAATGCTATGTGGATTGGAAAAATGCAGATTTTTGCTTTTTATAGCAGTTAATATTTGTAGCCTATACTATACAGGGCCTCGGTATTGTATAAAGTGATTTTATCATTGGAATTTATTGTCATTTTTCCTGCGTTTTCACTTCAGTGAAACAAAAATATTGAGTAGTCTTTAAAAGAAGTTAGGCTTGGGATAGTAACCTAATAGCTAAAATTTAAATTAGTTACTTAAATTTTAGCTATCTGAGAAGCATATATGGTACAAGGTTTGATTCACAGTGTTGGAGAGGMGTGAATACTGTAACATGATGGTGGAAGCTCTGATTCCACCCAGCCACTACCCACCCAAGACAGAGGCTTGCCCAGCTCCCACCCAGTAGCTCTTCTCTGCACTTCAGGGATGAGCACGTTTCCCCTCTGTGGGCATGGGTGCCATGGCTAGCCAGTGGTAGAATTGGGATATATTAAATCAATATGCTAACCTGACATTTGCAACATTAATAATACTTAATAAGATTAAATAATTGAATATGATTAATAAGATTTAACAACCTTTTAAGTAACCTTTCTATAAAGCTTTGCTCTTKTTTTGAGCAATTTCATTGGACATTGAGCAGCTTAAGGATTATCATATCCCTTCAGATAACGGCAGATAGAAGTATATGATATGGTAAGCTCAGGGAAGGCATTATTGTTGTTRTTATTTTTGCTCTCCATGTTTTAAATTGGTCAAAGTGCTTGGGGTTAAGCCCATTTACATATTTTTTTATTGTTTTCCTTACTTTACAAGTAAGTAAGTGTTATTCAGCAGAATTTGTTATGCTGTGAAACAAATTGCTTCTCCAAACAGATCTGTTCTAGATGACTCAATCATATCTTTCTCTTCAGTACTTCTATGCTGTCTCTGAACTACTGCCTTAAACACTGTCCTTGGGGAGAAGCAGCAACATCATCTGGTAAGTAAACATAGCRTAAGTGCTGTCTTTCTTCCCATGTGTTTAGGCTGGGATATTAGCAAAATAATTTTAATGAATTGCTTTGTTTGGAAAAGTGGTAGGAGTCATAAGGCAGGAACCAGGTTTCAGAAGACTTGAAAAATTCTGGTACTCAGTATTTTGCAGATACAGGAAATGTGCTAACTGCACCAAATATTGCTCCTCTTCCATTAAGTCACCTTCTGTTTTCTTAACTTACTAAAAGTGTCTGGCAATGGAAGCCAGTTCTCAAAAGAAATATTTTAACTGTTGATCATTAGCCCTACTTGGATAGCTTCACAGCTCAACAAGAAAGGGTTTTGGTTATCTCTGAGCACTACAAAGCAGCTGAGATCCTAATATATTCTTGGGTTGAATAATCAGGACATTGTAGTTGCTTTGAGATTACTTAAAAAACATTTAAACATCCTATTGGTGATTTCATGATCTTTTGGTGATGAAAGTGGCTAGTACTGCTATTTCAATGTCTTTTTTTTCTATTTTATTTTATTTTATGGGTATGGCAGGACTCTTTCTATTTCTCTATTTCTCAGTACAGAAATAAAAATAGGCTAATTCCTTATGAAGTTATCCAGTGCTAGCCATGAATATGTCCTGAAGCTTTATTATTTCATTGAAAAAAAAATCAGGAAATGCTAGTTCTTTGTTATTTTATGGAGCAAATAGGAGCACTGAACTCCTGTCAGCCCAGGAGGTCTGGAAGACACTGTCAGGTCTTTCTTACAGACCCTCTGACATCCTACTCAGCCCTTCAAGCAAAATGAAGGAAAATGGAAGCTCCTTCTCTGGAACCTGGATCTCTCCTGGAGCTGATAAACAGCTCCAAATATATCCGCAAACCACTAGAATCGCCACATGGCTCACKTGCTAGCACTGGCCTCATGAGTAAAGTTTAGCACAGGACCCTGGGGTCTCCATAATATCACTGCTCTGCTGCTGTAGAAGCTCTGATGAGTCTGCATTATAAATTACAAAACCGATTTGTAGCTGATTTGCTCAGCTACATTACTACCTGTGTACACAGCAACACTTTCGGGATGTGCTTTACTAGGTGGCGAAGAAATTTTTCTGTGTTTTGGCACCTTCTCTCTTACTTCTGGGTATGTCCATTGACTTTCTTTTCCTGACCTTTCTGTAATAAGGTGAATAAAAGAGAGTAAATGTGTAACTGCTATAGTATCTACAGTACAGATCTCATAAGATAYCTTTTTGTCTGCAATAACGGCAGCATTTGAGCATGTACTGACTTAGGAAGAGTAGAGAGGAAACAATACAAAAGTTATATGTAAGCAGAACAGCTAGAATCAGTTAATGGCAGCTTGTGTTAATGGCAGCTTGTGTCCACTTACTAAATCTTTGTTGAATTGTAACATTATTTGTAACATTGGTGTGTTGAAAATAAACTGAATTAATTTACCTTTCTATACTGACACAATGACATTGAAACAAGTAGAATTAACAAGCTACTGAATTATAGGGAGAAGCTGCTCATTGCCACTAAGAATGAAATTATTTGAGGAATCTTTAATTAAGAGTGTTGCTTGATGTTATGGACTCGCCTAGCACATATTACTACACACCTTGTTTAATTTCTAAGTTTGTCTGCCTTCTTTTTTTTCTTAACTAGAAAACCACATTCCACGAACCAGTGACAGAAGACCAAACCAGAGACAGTGTGAGGTGAGAAGGAACGTTCTCCTATCGGCCATCCTTAAGAAAGGAGGAAGAGACCAGCAACAGAAAGCAAAACTGTGCAGAAGATGAGCAGGCTGATTGTGGAGTCTCTACAGCGCTTTGAAGTAAGCTCTGACAGATTTCCAGGTTTCCAAACAATTCTGATTGCCTTCCTGTCATTTTCAAACCYAAGAGTATGTTGCAGTAACCCACAGAGTTACTTACGTATTGACACCTTCYACTTTCAACTCCTCAAACAAGTTTCATCACAGTATATAAAAGCACATAATGTAATCTATGTAATCTATGTAAATATGTAATCTAGTGGCTCTTGATGTTACAGCATAATGTCATGCTGAGAAYGTAGCGAAGTTTTAACTAGCTATTGAAATATGTTACTGAAAGATTGGTTAAAGGTAATTTGTGTATTTACAGTTTCCTTGAGTGGCTAACTCAGCTTTTATTTTTCCTTTGCTATCGAGTTGTAAACTCAAGATCATGAAAGTTGGAACTCTTGGGAGTGCGGAGGGTAAGGACACGCTGCTCTGAGCTGCCGGGAAAAGGTGTTTTAGATCACCCAGCTTGTCACTTGCTGCAGCAGGCCAGTTCTCCATCACACGTTCCAAAGGATTYGGTTCTGGTACGAGGTTGCGTTGTCATGCCTTGGTCTGCAGTTTACAGCGCAGTGCCAATACAAAATGTTTCTTGCTGCTCTTAGCTCAAACCATCTCTCTTCCTTGTGTTTCCTCAGGCCATCGTGACAGCTTCTGCTCTTAGCATTGCTCTTACCACCTCCCTAGATTTGCTCAATAACTGCTTGTGACCTAAGTGTTTTAGCGTTGTAATTAAAAGCACTGTTGCTGGTCCTAGATGGGACTCCTTCATTATAGCCCTATGTATTTATTTCTCTCCAACAGATTAAAGCAGTCTGTTAGCACAGCTGACCTGTGCCAAACTGCCGGTAGCTTCCTCCCGCTGAACACCCTTACAAAGGGCTTCTAAATCACATTAACTTGTGATTATCACTCTAGATTTTTATATTTTAGCAGCTGTTACTCTCTTCTGATTAGTGAGTCTGCAGAGAGAATCTTTCAGAGAAAATGGATCCGAGCCCTGTGGTTATTGTGACTGGAAGTATACAGRATTGAAAACGCCTGAGGGGGCCTGCAGGTCCTAGGCAGAGGTCTTTCAGAAGAGACATTTGTTATTCAAAATTGCAGCCAATCAAAAGGAAGCTGATCCCTATGATTCAATAGTTTGTTGTTTTTCATATTTTTATTGCTAAAATTAAGCACAGGATAATGCAAGAGCCTCATTCATCCTCACATAYTTTTTTCAGCCCTTGTCCTGGTGCCGTCAGTCACCCCAGAAATAGACATTTGAGCAGTGTAGCAAAGTGCACTGGCAAAAGATGTTAAGGAGGAGATTTTCCATACAAAAAATGTAGCTTCTTTTTCAGGTCCCGTAACAGTGAATTCTTCAAGAGAGTTACTTACGTGTAAGTATGCTTAAGCATACGATTGAAACAGTGAGTAACAGTGTTGGTGTTATTACCAACACTGAAGGTGAACAATGTTAACATGCTTCAGGAAGGAGCCCGTTCAATTGGCAGCTGGACCCGTGGTCTGTATTCTGCATCCCCTTTTATTATACGACCTGAGGTGAGTGTCCTAAACTGCCTGTGCCTAATCCTGCTCAAATGTAAAATGAAGATAATGATAGTTATTCATCTCTGTAAATTTATTTACAGTGATGCCTAGTGAACAGATGATAAGCATGATACTATTGTATGCCCATTTACTCTGTTGAGAGTAACTGAGCTTGCCATCCACTGGCCATCCTCATTAGTAAATCTTTAATGCATTTTTATAGAACAGAATAAACACAAAGACTTGTGATTTACACTTTTTAAATATAAATCAGTGTTGCAATTTCTCTATGTTCTGAGTAGACCTGCATCATATGAAGGGTCTTATACAACATTTAAATCTTTCCCAATGACTTGTTACAGCTTCCTCAATAGGTCACTAACTCCCAGACCTTAAAATCAATTTAGCAATCATTTTCTCTAATGAAACAACCTCTAAAACTCATCTGAGCATCTTTACTGTCAATTTGCTACAACTGTCACCTTTGCAAATATCAGCTGCCATCACTGCTATGCTGAAAAAAGCACAGGGTAGAATGGTCTCTTTATCATTGTGTTGAATTGAACAAAGACAGATTAGCTGGTGATTAGGGGTTTGGAATATTAATTAAACATCAAGGCTTTCAAATTAGAATCCCAGATGTTTGATCATTATGGTAATTCCCTGTTACCAGCATTCCCTGAAAGGCCTTAGAAACATTCCACTAATTCTCCAGTGGTGAAAGGTTGCAGACCCTTAGGCTATAGAGCACTGAGCTCCTGTGCATCAATTATACACGACATGGCCTTTTCAGCAAAATGGAGTTATCTTAGGTAGCGAGCCTTCTGTTAAGAAAGCTCTCAAACAGCTGCCTAGGTACGTATATGCTTTCCTTCCCAACACCTAACATACAGGTCTTTCCAAGACGAAGCACTTTGTTCCTTGCACAAGCTGTTTGCTCTGAATCAACAGTCTCAATAGTAACTATGTCTTCTCAGTGAGCTACTGCTACATCTCCAGGAAAGTGCCCAATGTCAACAACAGCGAGCGTGTCCTTGTCTCCTGCTCTGGTCTAGCTGGGCATGTGAGTCATACCTCCTACCTGTACCCTGCCTCCCTCCAGTGGAGTTGCTTCGCAGGCGCTGYTAAATGCATTGTGTTATCCTGACAAGGTAAGAAGCTGGAACAAGTCTGAGTCCTTCTCAGAAAATGGTAAGGATTGTTGTTAGATTCCTTTTTACAATTGTACCTGTGCATCTATGTTACTACACTTTATAGAGACTGTTTCTGCTAAGTTTGTGAACTGTTCGGGCAGTCTGGAACTGTCTAGTGTGCACAGACAAGAATGCGGATTTTTTTTAAAAGCAGAAGTACTGTTTGTCACAATCAGCTTAGGAAACGTGCATGGAGATCTACGCTAGCAGCCAGCCTGCTTACTACTGTGGCATACGGTCGTAACACAACGTGACCTACTAAGTGCGTTTAGCTCTTTGTGGTTTACAATARATTATCTAGTTAGGAGTAATAATAGCAATACCAACAGGGATTTACCCTCACAGTTTTTTTCCCCTCAGTACATGTACATACTAACATACAAATAAAACTCTACTTCATATACATATCCGGAGCAACCTACAAACTTCTCAGCAAACAACTGAATTGAAGAAGGTATGCTCCCAACAGGACAGGAAAAACTGACTCAAAGTCTCAGGTTACTCACTTACAGGTTTAAGTCAAACTTATTCAAACTTGAGTGTGATCTGAAAGGAATTTAGAGTGGAAACAGTATGTATTTCAAAATCTCTACTCTTTATTAGATGTTTGTTAATTTTGCAGAGTCTGGTTAAGGATTTTCACTCTTTGCAATGTGCAGCTTCAGAGCAGGTATATTGCCATTCTGCACTGATTGAGGAGATTTGTACTCCCACAATGTGGCAAAGAATATATGTGCATCCTATGGAGGGCTACATTCACTTAGAGAAAACTCCTTTTCCATCATCCCTTAGGGTCCACATATAGAGTTAAAAAGTATTAATTAGTTCTGAAGAGTGAATGGAAAGTAACTTTCTCAAAAACCTATAAAATCCTCCTGAGCTTTTACAAAAACTTACTTCTGATTTATAGAGTTTTGTTTTTGTTAATATACAGATATTATATGCACTATTCACATGACTCCTAACTGCTTGCCCTGAACATCTCCATCTATGTCCCGCTTAATTGCAGCTCTTGCTACAAGGGCCCTCTTTATCAGAGGAGTATTCTCTGTATCTCTTCCTGTCTTTCACAGAGGTTTTGCGAAACAGATCTAACAATAATCACACAAAGTAGATACCTGTTCATCAAGCTCCAGCCTCAACACCAGTTATTTCCACTTATCCTTCAGTTTTCCTAATGAATATGCTACTGTAATTCTACAACTCTGTTCAGAGAAATATTTAGACATACTTCATCAGTCAAGTTGATGGAGGAAAAGAAGGACATCCCAGAGTCTGGACAATCACAATCCTAACAAGGTCCATAGAGGTTCTGAACATTAGTCCCTCTGTTTCTCACAGTAGAAAACATGCCTAGAGTTTCCTGGATCTTGATAGACCTCACATTAACATTGACTATATAGAGAAACAACAATTTATCCTGAAGAATTCTTAAACCTATTGCTAGGAGAAGTTAGGTCTTTTCAATAGTTCTCAACAGAGAAATTTTACTGGCMTAAATCTCTCAGTAATTTCTAGAGCACTTAAGTAGTACTGGAAACCACGGGAAATAAATTACCTTCTTGATAGCATTGTGCACATCTATAGCAATATATCTGAAATCTGATCACTCAAAACCAATCATCTGGTTAATTAGTAATAGCTACAACTGCAAGTGGCAAACTTCCAGATAACACTGTTTCCAGTCTTCTGTGTTGAGGGCCCTCTTATGTAGATAGCAACAACTTGCAGAATTCAGCCAGTACTGATCTAAGTGGTCTTTGGCATCCTGATCTTCTGCTGTCACTACCGACCATCCCAAATTAGCAGCCCTGTCTTTTTGACCAGTTAGTTCAAGTTGGACAATATCAAAAGAAACAACTGATCACGTAAAGCTGCTCGTTCAGAAAGGACAATACGATTTAAACCTTCTCGTCAGTGGTCCCTTCTGCCTAGCTCTAAGTCATGGTTAGAATATACGCACCAAAACTTTTTCTTTCTTAATATTCTCTTAACGAGAATAGCAGTCCTCATTTTAGAACTAAATGAGATTTTTAGCACCAGTCAGCAGTGTTTCTTCCCCTTTGTCTGACACCTCTTTGAAAAAAGGTACTGCTTTAAATGATGGGATGAAATACAGGCCTTGGCACTGGGTTCCAGAGTACTCGTTCATGCAGCCAGTATCAGATCATGGCCAAGCGGTGAAAGACTATCCTAAAATGTGCCAGATGCTTACTCAGGACCAAGACAGACTCTGAGGACACAATGTTCCCAAATGGCTGTTAACTAACCTGGATCAAGGGTCACACAACAACTATCACAAATCATTTCACAGAGATAACGGTAACCCCAGATAATTTTCAGGTACAGTTCATGAACTAAGATGCTTGATGCAAATTTGGCTTTATTAACTATCAGCTGGCAACTGAACAGTCACTTTTTGCCTTGCTTGGGTCTAGTATGTGCTGTGATTGCCCAAATCATTAGATCCTCTATAACATTTAAATAATTGCCTACAGCATGGTCCCAAGAAGCCTGCAATATTTAATTTTATGCCATACAGTGAGGAACAAATAGCATTTTTTAATAGGGAAAAATATAAATTTTACATTTTTTAAAGAAATGTGGCAATATGTAATACTTTGATTTTGGCATTTAAAGCCAAAATCAGTATCAGTTATGATTAACTTTACAAGAATGCATATTTCTGAACTAGCCCTCTAAAGATAAATTGAGCAGTACAGAGTCCTATTTTACAGGCTGTAAGATTTATTCTCATCCCCTGCTCACCTACATCTCCTTGCACCTGGACAGCAAAATAAGGCCACCTAAACAAACATTATGAAATAAAATATAGGCATATGAGACAAGTATATACTTTTATAAGTTGAGGGGAATTTAAAAATAAAAGTAGGGGAGATCTTAAGGAAGATTAAGGAATCTATAAAAACATTCCTTCTTAGTATATCATACCTTGTATTGCTAATTCCTTCCATCTTTCTTTGTTTGCTTGAATGATCTGCATCAAGTTGTCCTTAAAGCTTGTTAGGTCTACAGTTGCTAGAGAATTTTCTGTGTAAGTCCCTCCATCACTTGTACTTTTAAAACCAGGTCGTCTTTGTGCTTCAGCATTGCTTACTGCTCCCAAACTATTCTGGCTACAGAAGGAAGAGAATCCTAAATTATGAACACAGTAGGGCAGTTTTAATAATACACAAACAGTTAATTTGTATCAAATTCTTTAGGATCTACATGTAAATCACTAACTAGAAATAATAGTCTTTACCAAAGAATGCCTAAGATACTAGACATTTCTTCAGTTCATGAAGCTGTAACCTGGGACTGATTCTTACTGACCTTTTTCTAGGGAATTATTGAAAAGCCATGACAGCAGATGATGGCTTTTAAGAACTAGTAGACTGCTCCTTAAAAGAATGTTTATGCAATCAGTTTAGAGTAGCTTCTTAGTTATCATTTTAAATAGTGAATGGTATCTTTTGGGGCTTGTAGGAGAGACGTCTGATTCTTATTTGCCAACCCATATGAAAAAAGCAAGATGTGACAGTACATGTAAAGATGTAAAAAGTAAATTTGACTTCAGAGGAAAGTTCTCCATATAGTACTTCAAGTGTAGTCAAAGCAGGATTTAGTATAATGACCTTAAGAGCCAATTCTTCAAATTAGTAATGAAGAACTAAAATATGAGGAACTAGAATTTTAATAATTTTAATAAGAAATAAATGGCATTATTCATCACTTAAAGAGTTATTGCAGCTAGGTAAGGTAAGGGGCAGGTTAAAATTCATTATCTGTATGTGAATAAAAGATACATACGAAAGTATGAAAAAAGAATAAAATCTCTCTTTTTTTCAAAGAATAAAATCATTAAACCTATTTTTGGCCTCGTATGGCTAATCATTTCACAGTAGTTTTCAATTACTGGATTAAGTTGCACAGTTTATCTGATTGGCACTAAAGACCCATATCCATATACATACAAAGGGATTTCCATTAACCCTATCAGGAGAAATATAAATTTCAGTGAGGATTGTACAAGAAGAGTTAATTACAATATCCCTGCGCTCCAGAGATGTTAAATAGAATAGAATGGAAAAATTATGCTATAATTGTAATGCATTTCAGACAACACAGTAAATGTCGTACCATATATTTATGGAATCCCTCTGTAGTTTTTATGGAAGTCTGTTGGCTCAGATATTATGCTCTAGGCTCTCCAGTCTTGCTTAGCGCTTGCTTCAATACTCAGAAACTAATTTCCCTTATACTTGACCTCACATGAGTAAGCTTTGCTGGATCATAAGCTTTTGTTCATGCACCATTCACTTATGACTATCAATTGAAAATTAAGCCTGGAGCTGCTAATCTCTAATGTGAACAAGTGAGCAGCTAAAGGATATGTGTTAGCGTTAATGCTTCCGTTTAGCACTGTTGCCCTAAACAGTAAGAATGCTGTCACAAATAATTACTTCTTTACAGCAACCGAAATACATGCAGAGTAAATTCATGATTAAAAGGCAGCTAGGTTCATCATTTCACTACTAAAATGTAACTGTTGCACAGCAAAGGAACAAATGCCCTGCAGAATTATGATATCAGTAGCCTCAGTGAAAACTCAAATTGTGGTGAAAATGAAGAAAAAGAAATGACAATAGAGGGAACATTCGGAACAGCAGCATCTGATTACTGAACAATACTTTCACTGCAGAATCACTCAAATGGATAACACTGTCTCTCATAGATATTTTGTTTTGCAGAAACCTTCCTTCATGATATAAAAATCAGGAGCTCCACTAGCAAAAAAACCCTCCCACCTGCCAGCAAAAAAACCCTCCCAGTGAATTTTGTCTCAAGTGGATATATCAAATAATAATGAAAAATAGAAAGGTGGGGAGGAGTGACCTACAGTATAAGAAAAACTCAGGATAAAACCTGAAACTGCCTGCATCACCTGCACTTTCAATTGCTCTCACAAACTGAAGGATAACTTTTGTCACTGTCAGTTAAAATAATACTGAAAAAGACTCAGTGGTAAGAAAACCAGGAACTTTGACAATCTTACATAGATACTGGCTGGTAGTCTTTCTAGATGGAGTCAAAGAAAAAAAATAAAGTATTATTACATATTCTGCAGAAAATCGCCTTTACATTTTAGAAGTATTTTGTTCATTGTATAGCATTTTTGCCATTTTACGTGCACAACTGTCCATGGTCAATGCACGAACAGTATACTGCAAATAAAAGATGGCACCACTAGGTGGCAATACTGTACAGCTAGTCCTGCTACTTTTCCAACCTTAACACTAATCATGATAATAATGAGAATGACAGTAGTTAGTTAAGTCAGCTCAAAAAATAAACAATGTATTCATACCTGGGTGTCCCAAATGCAGGACTTTCAGATTTTGAAGCTTCCCCTATAAGAGGAATAACAATTTTCTCCATTGAATCCGTAAGAAGAGAAAATGTTGGTTCTACTATGAAATCAATGAAACCTGAAGAGAAAAATGACAGGAAAAAAAAATCAGATTTTACATTTTCCCAGCTCTCAAATCTAAAAACTAAGGTTTGATATAAGGCTAATTTTCTCACTGTAGTCCTGATTCAACATTCTAGTTACTACCTGTACAATTTTGAGCAAAAGTAGTAAACAAAACAAAAAACCCACCTGAAGTAGGATGCACATAACTAAATTATAGCTTTTCATTCCTATTCCATGTAAATTTTATGCTGTGTAGTAACACACCTTGAGTTTGAAATCAATATGAATTACTGAATGGAAGGGATGCTACAGTAGAGTTAAGAGGCTAGAAGTCCTACTGCCTCTGTTACCATTCGGAGCTTCTTGCCAAGGAGTTAATATTTCAAACTGCTGTTTATTATTCTGTGGAGGTAAAGTGTTATTTCACAGTGTGTAGGAGTGTTCTGTCAAATCAGTGAAGAGAACAAGTAATATCCCTAGGAGACAGCATTCATCCCACAGTTCTGAGATGTCAGCTCTGAACAATGTCTTTTACATTTTAAAGTGCTCATCAAGGTAAGGAATGACATAGTGAAAGAATGAAGTATTATTCTTTGCTGAGCATTTCACAGAAACAAAATAGATTTTTTTTAAAAAAAAAAGAGCTAGCAATGGATTTCCAGGTTTCTTAACGATGTAACACAGCCCAAAGGTGAGCAACAGTGCTTCAGCCTAAAATCCAGCTTCCCACCTGCAGTAGGTATAACTCTCAAGCACGTTGCATTTTGCGTCCCAGGGGAATGGAACAAAGAACATTTTGAGTGGCAAGATCAGACAGGATGACATGCTTCAATTCAAAGCTAACACCTTTGCACCAATAGAAGCTCTCAAGGAGTACTGAGATCACGCACATAAAAGGTAAGCTTCGAGGGGGTATGGCCTTGTAACCATCCCCAATTAACTTTACCACTTTTGATTTTCTCATTATAGCTGATTCGATAGCTCAAAACAGGGAGAAGGGAGCCAAGACCTGCATTTGGCAGTTTGGCCGCTGTTGATCAGAGAACAATTAGAAGTGACGGGAACAGGATGCAGTGGTCCTTGTCAACCCCAGGAGGCGTGACCCTGTGCTGCTCAGCTCTGCCACGCTGTTAGTCCTAACTGCAATCCAGCAGTCTGAGCTATTAATTAGCTTTATGTGAGTGACATGGCCAGAGAAGCAAACCACTTCAATACCAGCTGAAGTCCTTTTGTCTTGGTCCCTGGCTAGGTGTTTGGAAGCTGAAGGGCTGACACCTCCAATTCATTTGCAGTTGAGATGCAGCTACAAAAAGATACCAGACTTCTGGATAGTAGCAGACACATGCCTTTGGCTTCTCGAGCAAGAGTCAACCTGTCTAACGACACGAGCTACCAAACTCTGAAGCACGTACAGTAAAAGATGCGCTTACATCTAGTACTTGGTAAACCCTCTCCTACCCCTCCGTGGATCATACATGCCAAAGTAGCTTAATATTTTTTTGAAACCAGTGAGTTGCTGCTGTAAGGGCATATGACTTCACTGAACAAACAGGTACAAACATTGTATATGATGGGATTTTGAATGTTTAAAATGCAAAATGGGTCTAAGAAAGGTCTACACAGTTTTTTTATGCTCCTACACATAGAAGAAGAAGAAGAAGAAAAACAGGTCTTGTCATTACCTATTTGGGACTGAGCTACCAAAGTAGACTTGCGGTCACAGAGTGGGGAAAATGGAAGCCCTAAAGCAGCCTCCTTGTCTCCCTGGAAACAACAATGTTTAATATTATAAGCACATACTGAATAATCAGATAGATAAATGATCTGAACATGCTTAGTACTTATTCAACAAGTTACTTCAGTCACTTATTTTCCTAAATAAGAACAAGTTGCAGATAACAAACTCATTATTTGTCTTTAAATTATCAGGAAAAGTAAAGGCCAATATTCTAATTTATGTTTAACAATTTTTAGATACAGGAAGTTGTTCAAAGGAAGTGCTCATCAAACGCAAGGCATCTGCCAATGAGATTTAATATTTGTCAAGGAAGAAAAATAAATGGCATATTTTATAAGGAGTCTTTCAACATTTACAGTTTAGACCTGCAAAATCTTTGATGTTATGAGATTGGACACTTAGACATGTTTGTAATAAAAAGGCTAAATATTTCCTTCCATTACATTGGTTTATGGAACATGTAAAATTTCTTCAGTGTACTTGCACAAGTGAAAAAGCATGACCTGACTTTAATTCTTGCTCACTAGTAGGAATATCTCTCTGTTGCTGAAGACAGAATAAAAATATATTTAAACGTCAAATAAGATCAGGTCAATCATAAATTATAATAATGAGCACAGTGGCACAGTGTTGATATTTAAATTGGTCATTAAGAGTCTCACGAGATTTAAAATCAAGATAAAGATAGTAAAAAAATAAATTATTTTCCCAGGTGACTAACTCATTGGACAAAAATTCTCCTTTTGTGCTACTGGACCTACTCAGATTGAGAGCATAACATTATAGGAACTGTGATGCTTCTTTGAGTGATGTGAACTGTGTATTTCTTTATTTTTAAGTTTTTGAGATGGGTGGGTGTATTTCTATTTTGAACAACTAGCTCTGATTTTCCTTGGCATTGTAACACATTTTCTGTAGTTGTTTTAACTTACAGTGTTGTTTGGCTTTTTCCCTGAAGTTAACACTGATGCTTATTTTAATCGTTAGCTACAGTTAACAAGCTTTTTTGCCTAGGTGAATGTTCATTTTTTCCTGGTGCCCACTACTTTGAAAGCTGAATTTTAAAACATTGCTTGCTCACTGGCAGTTCCAAGTCCTGCTTTTTTTCCTGTAAGGCTGTAGAAATAGGGGAATTACTATTAAAAACAGAAGAAAAAAAGAAGTGGACTTAATGAGTTTTGTATAAGTTTGGACCATTCAATTTTGGCTGACATGGATCTGGAAATCCCAGAGATGTCCAGTACTCACACTCAGATCAACAGATCGTAGGATGAACAACCAAACCAGTGTATCCAGGAAGCACGCACTACTCGGTTCATGTATATATTTACAGTTACTCAATTGCACTTTAAATGTGTTGGAATTATTCCATACATCCTGCTCATCTCAGCAGCACATATAAAGTGGCATTCAATTCTTTGCACATTCCTCTACAGCATGACTTCCACATTTTATATTGCTCAGCAACAGAAATACATATTTGGTGGCTTGATTGCAATATTAAATGCCAGCTCAAGCCTTTGAGCAGCTTATTTATGATCTAGTCACTTTTTATAAGGCAAGAATAAAGGAATAACTAAAACATTAACTGATCCTCTGTACTCAAAGACCAAGGCAGTGTGGTACTGCTTATTGCTAATGCTACCTCCACTTGCCTGGATACATTGCCTCACTGTCTCATGGGCTCTGTCTACTCTGTCTCTCTGTGCCTAGAATGTTTTTACAGTTGGTCATTTCTGACCTTTTCAAGTCATACATATCTGGAGTAATCAGATCCTCCT
The DNA here is from genome assembly GCF_003343005.1 of Rhea americana. Taxonomy (NCBI): domain Eukaryota; kingdom Metazoa; phylum Chordata; class Aves; order Rheiformes; family Rheidae; genus Rhea; species Rhea americana. Next base: position 3,384,110 of record NW_028185261.1, on the reverse strand, counting down.
TTCTCCTCGCAAGCTCAAGATCTTCATCATTTCCATTTACAGGAACAGACATAAACTCATGACTCTACTCAGTATTTCCACAAAACTTAGTCTATCCATTATTTAGATTAAGGCACCAGATCTCCACTCAGTCTCCCCAGGGCATGTGCTAGAGTCATGGATGTCTGAAAGCTCCTTATTCAGAACCTCTAGGAACAGAGCAAGAAACTTTCAGGGCAGACGGGCCAAACAACCTAATGGTTTAGCCTACTGGCTCTTTTATTACTCTGATCCCCTTTCCAGTGTGACCCATGTGATTTGAAAATGTGAGCATACAGAAAAAATAATTACAATCAAGATGAGTTAGACATACACTGTTCAATTATCTGTATTAAACGTTTTTTAAAGACTATATATAATTGCAGGAACCATGTAATATCTAAAATGGATTGTGKTTATCAATTTAATCTCAGTAATCGATATTTTAAAAACGTGCATGGTTTCTATGCACTCATAGTAAGTGCCATACTCCTGATGCAGGAAAGCACTGAGTTTTCTTTCATTCTTTTTTTGGCTCTTTTAAAATTAACAGGAAATATTTCAATGCTTTGTAAGCCATGGAGGTTGGTTTTTCAGCTTCCCTGGAGATTATAGTTTATGCTGAGGTCACCAAAAATAATTTACTTAAATGCAAGCTAATTTCAGTGTGCATTGCTCCCTGTGAAGTATCTGAAATAAAAGTTCCTAAACTATGGTACAGGAATCACTAGTGACATGCAGACTGCTTTAAAACCTGCATAACCTGGCACTTGTTAAGATCTTGTACTACCACCATTGACAAACGTTAACATACTACACCCCCTAAAAATAGTACCCATCTTTAAAAAAAAGAGGAAGATTATTAATTCCTGGAACACAACATTTCTAAATCGTATACAAATATTAAATTCCAAGTTTCTCTTAATTTTTGCCATTGCTATTTCTTTTTACTGAAAGAATAACCTGACAACCAGAAGTCAATGTCAAGTTTTTTTTAAACTGTTCACAGTACTTTATTTCCCACTTTACTATTTTAATATGGGGTCTTTTATATGTGTATTGCTATATTACCAATTTTGTTGCCTGCATCAGAGAGCTAAAAGAACCATAAAATCATAACACATTTTTTTCTCTCATATCAAACAATTCCTAATTCATAGACAACAGAAATAGTAATAATGCATAGCTATTACTTCCTCATAAATTTTAGTTTCTGATTTTATCACAACGTGGTCATTTTTATACATATGCTGATGATTTGGAAGCTCAGCTATTTACTTCAGGACACTTAAAATGTCCTGGCTTTCATTTTACCACTTGAACTGTATTTTAATCAGTTCTCATAACAAAGAAATGCTTCATCAAAGGCTATTACTATGCTGAGAAAAAAATGGTTTATTTTTACAAGTGCTTAGTGTGTTCAGCAGCGTTTCGAGTGATGGGAGAAGCAGAAACACCCTCCTGGCTGCTCCTGTTTGACACAACTGCTTGTTAGGCACTCAGCATTCCCCGCTCAAGGGAGCGTTCATGGCAGGGCAAGCACATCCCCATCACAGAAATGCTTTCTGGCACCTGCCCAGGCGAGCCAGCAAATGGCAGCAGCCACACCAACACTGGCTGCCCATGGGCTTTCTCTCTGAATTCAGTATCTTGCAGCCATAAAAAGCCTTTCATAGAGGTAAGTCTTCATTTTTGTTTCAGGATATATGGCCACGCTGCCAACAGGATGACTCCCAGTAATGTCTCAGGGCTTTGGATTAGCCCTTATGACAGCAAAACCTTCAAAACTATGTCTCACGTGCATGACAACAATGGCAAGAAAAAGAAATAGGAGGATTTTCTAAAATATAAGATGAAGACAACGTTTTTGCCTTTGCTGAATGCAAATGCTTCCTAGTTTCGAGTCCCTCATCCTACCCTATCCGTGTTTCTTTTTAACTCAAAGCATATATAAATCTCTGTCTACAGAATGAAAACAGCTTGACAAGTTATAATATTATTGAAAGAAAAAAAACCTACAATGCTTAGAATCCTGGTATCACCTGAAATAGATATGGAGCAATAACATTTTCATCTTATTCACTCACATAAAAGCTGAGTTAACGTCAGCAGTATTAAGAGTAAGGAATATGTACTACTGACTATGCTAGTCAATCACAATCAAGAGCAACCTGACTGGTAAAGTTATAGAAAGATTTAATCAGGTAACTACCGTTTCTTCAACTAGATTTACTGAAAGATTTTAAAATGGCACCTGTCGAAAAAATTCTTCCATCAGGGCCATGGTCCACCGGTAGTGCAGTTTCCAGGATTTTGCTGGATGGCTTATATCTGCTGCGTGTAGAATCAAAGACATGGCTTTGGCTTTGTCTATCCTGTCAAATCAAAGACATGCTCTGATTATCTCAGAACAAAAGCAACTAGTTAATGTCTTTTCTTGGACACGAGCTCATTTAAAGACTACAGATAAAGAGCAGAATGGAAAATAACCTACCCTTCTGTCTGCTGTAGAGTATGTCGCATGGTTTTAATTTGCTGAAAATGACCCGACATATCTGTAGACAAAACCATCTCAATGACCAAGCTACGCAACTCCCTAAAAATAATTAAAAGCAAAATGACTTATTACAATTCATTTATTCTATGTATGGAACATTTATTTAAGCAGCACTTGTTAATTTATAACAACCCACGTTTTCTATTACATTTTAAAAAGCTTTTAAATAAATTATTAACAACTTGAACGTTGTATCCTAAAGGGATTCTGTGGAAGCAAAAAACCCATGCTGCAATTATTATTTCAAAGTCATGCTGTTCTGCAATTCCTCTTTTCTGGTGTATAAACTAGAATTACATGCAGTTCTAGCACTCATTATAATTCTTTCCTTTTTGGTTTCAGCATCAGAGTAACCAAAAAAACCAGTTTTCTCTGGCCTCACCACCACATAGGAGAACATAGTAGTGTTTTATATTATTGTTCTCATCCTAGCACAGAATAGGCAAAACACTAAACCTATTAAGAAGGCTGCAGAGACACTTAGAAGAGCAAGAACTGTTACATTTGAAATGCTGTGAATATTACGCCAATATTATGAACAGCATGTCAAACTCCCTTCACCTCAAGGGTCTCCTTAACGCCTATTACATTAATCAGAACAAGTTCAGGATTCACAGTTTATCTGTATCTTGATATTATGGTCAGATAATGCTTGTCCATCAGCTTTCTATTAAATGAGTAAGAAAATAGTAAAACATCAATCATGTGAGGAAGTTTATTAATTATCAGGGTATATGAAAGTGCATTAATTTTGTCACCAGTAATTACTGAGCTGGAATATACACTTTCCTTGAGGTAGAAGGATTGTATATTTGTAGACTATGTAGGAGTCCACAAGCTCTTTATTAACATATTTTTTACATGTCCTAGAGGGATTTACATGCAAAAGAGGGTTGCTTCCAGATATTGGAGGTGGGGGGGGGGGAAATCAACTACATATTAAATCTTCATGTAGCATATATCTTCAGGAATATGCTTACAAACTTAAGGATGCCTTCCTTAGAATACTGAGACCCGGTACGGTGTGGCAAAGAGCCAAGTATGCTTGTTTGCTATTAGCCAAAGTATCAAATACAACAGTAGAAACCTGCTTTAGGATTTCTCACTGATCTATCCCTATCTTTGATTTACTTAATGAAGTACTTTTTCAAATAAATATGTTTTAAAGAAATTGCAGTTTTCTTTAGGGCTGTTACGGAAGTTTATTATAAAACCTATTGAGACTGCTTGTGAGCCAAATTAATTGCATATTTAAGTTGATATTCCTCATTGATTTTTGTGTATTTATTTCTGATTTGCTTTTATGTAACAGGATAAAGACTCAGCCCTCTCACTTCTACTCAAATAATAATATGCAGCCATAGCAACTTGTGCTTAGAAAATGCCTTAACTTACCGACCTCATAAGATACTAATCAATTTGCATCCCAATTGTTGCTCCTCCACATTGCTTTAAAACTGTACTTTTCAAACATAGCCAAACTCATTAAAAATAAAAATAAAGAACAACTAGACACTACATGAAAACTGCAGGCTCTGCATTGTTAAATCCTGTTGTTTTTAAATAATTACCACTTCCTCTTTCTACAGGACACTTTCCTAGGAACTTTTCATGTCTGGACTTTCTTTTAAGAGTAATCAAAAATAAGCTTACTCCTACTGCACAAAGAACAGCAGCAAAATTCTGCTTGTAGTAGATTTACATTGCCACAGCAAGTGACAAACTCAAATTTTGACCTCTATCCCCTCGGTAGGGATCAAAGTAGCACTGTTCTCTTCACACGTTTGGGAACATTTCAGCCCCATGCCTGCCCTCCTATCAGCCACAGAGAGACAGAAAGTCCAGAATTAACAGGAAAACTAGAACTTTACTAGAGATGATAAGAAAGCTCAGTCTACTATCATTGCATGGAAGACTACTTTCAGACTCAAACCATTCCCAAGCCATTTCCCAGGGGGAAAAAAGCCTCTGAACTTCAGGATCAAGGACGACCTCAGCTTGTCTCACAGACAACTCCTGCAGAGAAATCAGTGCCATCTCATTAGTCAGTCCACAGGATAATACAGGTAGCCCTGCTAATGCTAGCAAGGAAAAACAATATGTAGTTGTTCCAGTCTTTCGTTCTGTGATAAAAAATATAACAGCACTCATGTACACTACACAGCAATTTCTTCAGATCCAAACACAGTTGAAAGAATGCTGATTTGGTGCATACAAACTCCATTTAAAATAACAGAGCAGTCATGTCCTGTGTTCTCTTTCTTTCTTAGCCTTTCCATATCTGTATGTCCTATGGGTAGGACACTGTAAACAAATAGTTAGGTATAAGATGATGGGAAAAAAATGACATGAATAATACTGTGATAAACAACAGAAAAGGAGCAGCACATGAAATTTCTCAAGAAAGTAGTTAACCAATAACCTGAAACCAATTTGGCCTGGATTAATCCATGACAAAGATATTTAGTAACCTGGATGCTAATGCTAATGGAAGTAAGCACCTAAGAATAGAGCAGGTTGAGCAGAATCAAGTTGGCAGCTGAGGCACTAAGAATCGTCTTGCAAGTTACAGCAATCCTGCTTTCCCCAGATAGAAACCCCCCAAGTGAAGGTGTGAAAGAGAAGCCACTTATGCTAGATGTAATGCATATTGTTTTGTTACTCTTTTTATATAATCTGCCAATATATCAATGTATGCCATAYGAATGGAACGGTTGGGGATCTTTTAATACTGCCTGTCCACCTCTGATTGTTGGGGTAGCACATAGTGGGGCTAAAACAGCAGAGGCCTGGTAAATCAACGGAGAAAGGGGGAGAAAGAGGAGTCCCCGTTTCATTATCTGGGGAACTGAGGGAGAGAAAAAAGGTGAATGTGGAAGATGACTGGATTTTTTTTCAGATTGAAGAGTGAGAAATGACTATGAACATCACATGTGTTATCCACAAAGGATGGGCTCATCAGGATGGTGGCAGTATTTCCCTGCTCAGGCCCAAACCCCATGTTTTAAACTTACTTGATCCTGACAGTTTATTAGCGCATTTATGTTCTTAACATTAACATGTAGAAAGGAAAATGTAATACTATAAGGCATTCTCATTCACTTTGCTTTATGCTGCTGGAATAATTAGCAGAACTACAGTTTAAATAGGCAGAGGTATTAAATTAAAAAAAATATAATCATTGCAATCCAAGAAAAGAGATCTGACAGTAGTTAAGAAATTAATCAGTGCCAGGAAGTACACTAAAAAGTTGAACAAATTATCATTTCAATTTACTGCCAATTTGCTTCAGTGCAAACGTTAAAACTATTAGTCCAATAGCATCAATTTCAATAAATATCCAAAAAGTTTACTCTAGTAATAATTTGAAAATTTAAAAGTTTCTTTCAAGTGGCTAACATATTTGTCATTGCACTGATGAACAATTGCCTCTGATGACAGAATAAGAGGAATATTTTGCTAAATTAGGTAACATATCACAGTTCCATAGGTTGTGCAGCTTCTCAGATGGGTACTTTGGAAGTTACAGTTTGTTTCAAAGTCCATACTGTAAGTGCCTAGCAAAGCAACTAACCATGGAACTGAGGGTCCTAGTTAATCAATYAGGTTTCATATTTCTCTTCTAAATTGTATTGAATAGTCCCCAGAAGAGGACCAGAAGTTCTACTTCCTCTGGTTCCCAAATCTCACTAACTTTAAGCAGGCTGCAAGGATATACAAGTGGATAGCACCTGTGCAACCACTTTACTCCAACAAAAAGCACAAAACTAAACTAAATTGCTCCAGGAAACCTGGTTGGATTAACAGTGAGAGGAGGCTGAAAAGCTAGTATAAACACATCTGGATTGAACACCTCATGAAAGAACATGTTAGTTCATGGTCAGTCCAAAAACCAAAGAGAAAAAAATACACCAGAAGAAGTTAGAGCAAAGGGTCCAGAACTGTAGGAAGACCAAGCTCTCTGTGCAGAGAAGGGTATTTCAGAAATACGCAAATAATCTATAACGTGCCTCTCTCTATTCTGTTGCAGTCCACTACAGCTATGTGCCACAAACTTCACACATCCAGAAACTGCAGGATCCTCTTCCCATTGGGAAATCTTTTCTTTCACAGGAGCTTCCATTCCGTAACTCTTTACCCCCAGAGACACAGCAAACGGGAATGACCGGGGTGCACTGTGCTAGCTGGCAGCTACGTTTCTGTCGGCCRGAGCAACTGCATGTTACTGCGTTCATGGTGGTCTCTAGTGACTAAAGATCCCAGACTATGGAAGCATGTAAGGGTCTTTAAGCCATCGTTATTCAGTCCTGAACTACTCCATCGTATGAAAAGTTCTGCCCCTTTCTATGTGGAAGCATTCTCTGGCAGGACAAGGTATGAAACTACAACACTACAATAAACATACTCACAGTAACAAGTCTGAAGATTTGAAAATTCTTACTTCTATACAATGAAGATTTTAAAAGAAAAAAAATCCAGTCTCTGATGGCTGCCTAGAGGCACAAACACTTTCTTCATACTCAGTGGCTAGGAAAAGGGTCACAGAGACCAAACTACTCTATCAGCCCCAAAGGAATTCCCATCAGGATAACAGTGACTCATGTTGGCAATGAAAATCTGACTGTGTAAGACAACTCTTGCTCAAGCTTACAGTTTACTTCCAGAGATCGTTCTCTGAACTAAATTTATAATTAGAATTTATGATAACTAAATGCAAATGATCATCCCGTGAGATGATGGGAAAAGTGTATGATTCCTCTCTCACATTATATTAAATTAAAAAGTACTTTCGTATTAACTATATCACCACATAAAACAGTCAAATAATGTAAGTCTACTATATAAGTAAGTCCTTCACCTTTAAAAAAATGTACTAAGCCAAAATTTGCTCTCATATTCACATATTCCTTCATAAATGTATAGTTGTGGGAAAATACAAATAAAGCAGACAATAGGCTTGTTCTTTGTGGTGGCATCAYTGACAACGGCAGATTTGTCTAGAAGCAGAACATTTTATCTGGCCTCACAGTCCAGTTATTTAAAAATTATTTTTAAGGGTCTCTGAATGATAGTTTTAACAGAGAAATCTTAAGTGCTATAGATACTGATCTGCGATCTGTGTAATACAAAGATAATAACATACCTTTCTTAATAATGGAGAAAGTCATAGCTCTAACACTTGTTCACTTTAATCTTCTARATCTTGGTATCTGTGACAAGTCAGTTATGATCCTGATTCTTTTGGATAGTCAAATTTTCTTTAGGAATTACATTAAAAAATAAGAAGGAAAACAAGATATTTCTCTAGTGTAGCAGAGCCTTTACTTGACAGTTCACTTTTTAATGCTTAGCCAAGATGCAGCTATGCTGTGCGATGTCACACAGCAGAAAWCCCAGAGGCAGTAGTGGTCAAGCTGGCAATACATTGAGACTTTGCACTGAGKTTTTAATCCATTGTTAGACAAAGATAACGTAACTTAACAGCACAGTCTGCACAGTCAGCACACCTAACTATCATGCAGTCCAAGACATGGCTCATCAATGCACAACTTACTTAGAAAACTGTATAGAGTCACCYATAAAGCACTGATTTACACTACAGCAGCTTTTCCTAAGCTATGAACATCCATAACACCTTCTRGTGCAAAAGTTTTTCCTTGTAATTTGAACTCTTAAAATAGACGCCGCACGACGGGAGGTTTTTATTATTTTTACGTACTGGAATTATGCTTGAATATCACAGTAGTCTTACCTCCAATCATCTTTGGTTAAATTTGCCAGGATGTTCATCTCTTCTTCTTGCATGAGTCTATAAGCAGCACTCACATGATGATTTTCAAGAACAGAACGATCATTGTACAATATTGCAACATCTGACCTAGATTAAAAAAAAAAAAAAAACACAACACAATTTGACATAGAATACTCACGATGGCACTGGAGAAATTAGGAATGTGTATTCTTGATTATATATCCACGTATGTTTGTTCCTACAGAACAGATAAAATTTCTGCCCTAAAACCATGAAAATTTACCATCWTTGCCACTGTATTGTTTGGAGAAAAGTCCTATTTCTAAAAGTGTAACATTTTATTTTTATAGTATAACTGAGAAAGTTTTATGAGGAGAGCCTTGAGCTTCTTGATAGCAGATAGGATTGTACAACAATAGAAATATTAAAATTAGGCTACTCAAAAGTATTCTTTGAAAATACAACCACTTAAAAATGCAATACATTCATGAGAGGGAGCACCCCAAATAGCATGGGTTATAAAGAAGCTTGTGCCTCTACTATGAGACCTGCTTTGGCTCACGTGGCTCCTAATCAGAGAAAGAGCTGTACATATTAAAATGCTAGAAGAGTTTATATGTCATATGTTTCAAATGGATGCCATATTTTGTCAGAAAACAAGCTAAATCTTGAGCCTCGTAACGGAGGATTATATTCAATTGCTTTCTAAAGCCAGAATCTTACCAGAATGTTAATACCAGTTGGTAATGGCCAATTTGTATTAAGCCATGAAAGTACCCTTTCCCTCATAATCAGACAGAGACTAGGCTACAGCTACCAGAGTTAGATGTAGATTTTCACACAGTCTGATGCAGTGTGGATTTACAACAGCCCCAGACTTCAAGAAGTCTGAGGGAGCTGATTTCTCCCTGTGCTCTGACTTGGTAAGCAACCTTGGGTTTCCTCTTCCYGCTTGTTTTGCTCTGCTAAAACTGTTCCTGAGTATTTCCTTTTGGACTCAACGTGACTGACAATTCTGGGCTAAAAGACAGGTGTGATGATTTAGCAGCTCAGCTTACAATGATGTTAATGAGCAAAAATCAAATTCCTCAGTCTGGTGAGCAATAGTAAATATTCACTATAATCACTCATACATGGTATGGTATGGTGCCAAGGAATCTAAAAAATTAAAACTGGATTGGAAAGTTTACTTAGAGGAATAATGTATATCCTACTGAAATAATTAGTAGGTTTATGTCATTAATCTTAGTAACATCACGGGAAAATCTGTGATCTGCCAATCACTTAGGCACACTTTGACCCATATAGCTAATCATGGCTGGTTTTAATCACTGCTGAGATTYGACATGACTGTGAGCGCTATTTCATTGGCTTTTCTGAGGCAAAAGATGCTTTGGCACGGAATGGGGATGTCATGTTAAGGCCAAATTCCWCTAGGAGAGAAGAATGAGCTGCATCTCAAAACAAATACCTGTTGGCAAGAATGCACATGTAAAAGTCAAAGTTTAACAGCTTAATYCATTTTCCACTTTTGCAATACTTCAGAGCAAAATATTAAGGACAAAAATAGAAAAGTAATATAAACTTGGAACTACAAACTGAAGTTTATTTTTATCCAGACTATGCTAAAGTAGAGAATTATGCCTTTATTTCAGCAGTGGATCTAGAATTTGTTCATTATTGACAGGCATATCCCAATGCACTGGTATGTAGTGAGTTTAATTTAAATGCAGCCCTTGGGCAATTTATCTGTCTAGATAAGTGGGAAGATTCTTCTATTCATTTTTATGCCATGTAGTATTTCTTGCAATCCGTAGTGATTTACATCCTCGCTTAGAGCTGTTTCATTAGAACATGCCAATTCTTTGCTAAAAATTGCTGAAAAAGAGYAGGTAAAACTGAATTTTCAGCTGAGGATACTACAAAGCATAGCCAAGTGGGAGAGAACAACACGCATTGTAGCGGGGTAAGTATCAGGCATACAGCCTATCACCCACTAAAGGATTGCTCAGTGATTTTCCCTTGATGAACTGAAAATACTTTAATGAAGTATTAAATCCTTTAATGAAATACTTTAATGAATACTCTAATATGTGACTGTTCTGGACCAGAGGCTAAGGTGACAGACTGTCTGAATGAGAATATAGTTAGCTTGACTTTCAAACTGGAGGGTTATATCAAAACCACTGCAGAGGTTCACAGAACATACTAGGAGAGCACACTGGGTAAGGAATTTTACAAACATACTTGAAGGTCTCTCCCTGTGTGCTAGGACCCTGCAGTTTAATACACTGAAACAAAATGCATGTAGAACGTTAAATGAGCACAGACACATTGCTGAAAATTGTTATTTTTCTGGGGACATCATGAAAGAAAGCCCTGAGTCAAAATTATCAGAATTTAAGACAGTAAATAGATATGAGGGGCAAAAAATACGTAAAGAACTTCAAAATTTTGGGCATGATGGATTTTCTTTCACAACAATGTACTAAGATATCAGCTCCTAAATATAATGATTTAACTTCAAATATTTTAGAGTTTTACCAGTCCTTTTCCAACTGTACCGAGATCCCATTGACTTTATAGAGGTCAAGGAACCAATTCATAAAGTCAAAAATTATCTAACTATTTCCTAGTGGTATTAATAAGAGGTATGAAACATTTCAGACAAATGAACAGCAAACTTCGGATATGATACCCTTGGGATTGCTTTACTTACCTTGTCTGAATATGAAAATTGTTTGTGGTCCCAGTATGTTCATAATCATGGACGGCAGCTGCAAAAATCATTGCCAAAATTTCCAGTTCTGTGAGCCAGTGCTAGTAAATGAAAAACAAATTTTAGTTCTATTATCTATAAGAGCGTACTAAATTAAAAGACTATTGTACTGAAAACGTTTTGCATTTGACTTAAATAACCTTATTCTTTTCCTACTCCAAGTGACAAAATATATCCATAAAACTTAAATACTATACAGTCAAATGACTGCTTGTACTTATGATTTCTCTAACACAATGTTAAAGCCCTTATGATCACAAGCAAAGTAAATATTGACTGTCCAAAAATAAGTTAATAAGAAAATTGTGTAATATAATTTGAAGCAGTTTTGAGTAGGAAGYATATGATCTGCCAACCAATAAATGGCACTTGACAAATTACGGTAAATTCATCTAAAAAGTTGATACAAAGTTTTATGCTTTTAATTTGTTTTTTAGTGAACAATATATGTAGTTCACAATACTTTCTTAGGTACAGTACCAGCATTAACTATATTTTACCAGTATTATAGTATTGAAATACAGCCAATAGGAGACTTTCCTGTACTAAATTATACCACACTTTGCACTGGTGGTATCATACTGCATTTAGCTAACTAGAAAGGCAATAATATAGTGCATAAAGGTAGTATACATACAGAGCAAAAGACAGTACAGATCATCTTTATACAAATTAATAATCACCTAGAGTTTTGTGCACTTTTATACCTCTTCCTAACTGATACTGTTCTGTTGCTGTGTTTGTAAAATCACCTTTGTTGTTTGACTATTCTGTTTTTGGGKTTTTTTTTGAAAATTTACTTCATCTAAAAATGAGAGTAGACAAATCATATAATAATTAACCCTCATAGTTATAGGACTGATTTAGTCAAATGCCAGTCAAGCATTTTCACACGTATTTCAGATTTTTTAAGTGTAGAAGTAAGTCTCCACACTAAAGGATCTAAAAATGATCTTCYTCCTTATGCATCCATAAATGCAAATGAATGCTGTGTAGGTCATGTCATATAAGATGTATAAGCTGCCATAAGCAGTACAATCTTTTCAAAGAAGAAGAAAGGAACAGTCAAGATTCCTAAGTAGTGTGAGAACAATAAAATAGGGCACCAAGAGACAAAATAAGACTGCTGAGGAACAAAAAGTACTGGCTGGTTGATGAAGCTGTATAGATTTAAAAAGGGCACAACTGAGGAATGAGAAAGTACTGTAAGCAGTTGCAAAAATAGAAATGATGACCTTCATAGTATTCTGTGTCATAAGAAATCAGGCCATGAACTAGTACTGACTTTCACAACATTTTCAGCATACCAGTGGAATAGAAACCTAGAAATTATTAGTAAAACTAAACATAAACATTCTCTTTAAGCTGCCTTTTCAAAAATCAGCTTTTTTAGCAATGAAAAGAGTTGCTAGACAATTCATCTAAAATGAGAACACAGTTCCTTACAGATGATATCTACGGACTACAGAGATATCTTCATATGGTACTGTATGAGACCAAGTATTGTAGATACTGTAGCTGTACAATCAAAATTCAGTTCAGTATTCAAATCAGTGAATCAGAGAACAACTTTAGCTAAAGGATTTCTAAAGAAGCAGGAAACAGCTCTTAGATAAAGAGAAGGCTTTTTGGCAGGGGGGAAGCAGCCTCAGGTATTTGGCGGTTTGATAGACTTCAGGTGGCTGGAACTTAACTTTCTAGTGAAAAATATTATGCTATTCAGGTGTAACTCCTATTGGAAAAGATCTCTTCTATTCAGAGGTGTTCTGGAAGTACTGTAAATTGTTTCTAAGTAAAAAGATCATATTTCAACTTTTCATGAGCTCTTGTTGGAACTATTTTTTTGAACAATGGTAGAGTAAAAAATGAATAAGAAATGGATTCTCACAATACCCTTATTGACAGGGAAGACATTTTTTCCCTTAATTTGAGCAATACAGGTACGTGGGAGGGAAAAAGGGATGGTGGGAAGATGATCGATGACTCAAAAGTTCTTAACAAGATGTGTTCCCTGGGACTTGGATTCTTAAATCTTTGCAAAGTTGAACACTTCATAAGTGCAAGTGTGAGACAGATTTCATTTGTATCATCTGCAGTTTAATCACTTGCTGGTGGTGGGGAGGTTACTAGATTGTCTACCATATGTGATATCTAACTTTCTTAAGCACATCAATCTGAAGTTGCTGGCTCTTCYTTTTTTTTAGATGGACAGCCAATACCTTTTGAAAAATATAATGATCATTTTATCTCTTTAAATGAGCTATGAATATGAACACGTGAGTTATCGTTCACTGAAGTCTTCTCTATAAGCTTATAGAGAAACTTAAGCTCTGACCAGCTAAACATTTTGGCAAATGTCAAAATATGGCTGTTTTCCCAGTGCCTGTAAAAGATACAAAATGTATGACTTCAATAATAGAAATTGTGAAAAGGACTTTCTAAAACCTATCTTTTTGAAACATTTGCTTTAGTACATCTTCCAGAAGTGAACAAGACAGACAGCACTTCTTTGCAAGGTTGGGGAGTGAATATCAGCTCCTTAAGATAAAATGAAAGCACRGGAACTTCAAATCACATGTCAGTCCGCAAAACTCTCACAGGCATTTGATAGAGAATTGCGTCAAAGCTAAGTGACTCATTCTAAGTATTTGTTAGAAGATATAGCAGAGTTAAAAGAGGTGTTACAACAGACATAATCTGAAAACAATTAGCTTGAGAACTCAACTTCAAATTGTTACTGAGTAAGGTTCAGTAAGGCTAAAGTTAACTACACAATGTGAAAAAATACCCAAAAGATAAGTAGAACATTTGTGCAATATACTAATGAGATCGCAAACTACAAATTATATTCAGGACAGAAATAACTTTTCAAGTTGCAGAATCTCTAGGGCTTCTTTCAAACAATGATTTCTAAAATTTTCCTTTCCAAAAGCACTGGGGAATTSTTTCACAGCTCTAAAATACAAAACAAAGTGCATTCATAGTGAAGACTAAACTCTTCAAAAGGCCATTGGCAGAATCGTCCATTTTCTCAGAGTCAGGTTTAACTTTCATCTAAGCAAATTGAGAGTAAATAAGGAGACTCCCATTGCTGGGATTATATCGAAGTGTTTAGGGTAAAGATGTTTCAACAGATTCACTTCAGTTCCAAAGATGTTTGGATACTGCAAAAAGGCCACTGCAATCTCCTGGCTACTACAGGCAAGCGCAGTGTGCAAAACCTCTAAAAAGGTTATCATCTTGAAGAAAAAGCAGCTGCAGAGTGCTTGCACAAGTCTGCACTGATTTAGTACATCTTTCAGTGGCCAAGTCCTCACAGCAGATCCCTAAGTTTCCTTGCCTGATCACACCTCCCAGGCACCAATGTGGAAGGGAAAAATTCTCACCTGCCCACTCCTGCATATGTATCACTTTTAGTGTGACATACAATCCCAAGCCCAGAGAATGAAAAGCAAAAAGGATTTAAGAGGACTTTCCTCCCCTTTTTTTCTCAGCATTAGCAGCATTTCAAGCTGGAGGAACTGTTAAGATGATGCAAGTTCAGAGCCCAAGGGCTAGTTTGATCAGAATCTCTCTTTGAATCATTTTCAAGGGTGCATAAGAAGAGACACATATACACATTTATCTAAAAGAGCAGAGAATCTGAGAAAAGAAGCTGACTGAACTTTGCAGTATTTCTTACCATGATACCAGTGTGAATCAGGATGTAATGCACAGTTTGAGTAACATCAGCTGCATGGATCAAATTGTGATACGGATTTTTGTATTTGCTGTAACCAACCTCAAGAGCTTCAGCAAATGAGATAAGATTGGGAACAGGAATCTGCAGGAAGCAAAAATTAGAATAGAGTTTTTTTTCTGGCAACAGCTGCAAGGTTAATCATGCAATAAATAAAACACAAATTAACACACTATAGAACTTAGTTACAACAGAGCAACAACAGAGCCATTTAAAATGTAAAGGTCTGCAACATTAATTTGCATCAGAGAGTCTTCCACTAATTGTTGTAGAAGCTGTATCTTTCTACATATACTATGCACAGCATGTGGTTAGCATACAAGAGACTTCAGAGCTATAATCCAAAAAGTTTTTAAGAAGCTCCTTTCTGTCTTTACTAGGAACACATAGATTGCTTATATAATAAAGGTTTGACAGGTAAGAGTCTAACAATGGGGTTATTTATTTTTCTTTGTCGCCTTTATCTTCCTGAACCAAGGTTTCCTTGACCCTGATAGTCCACCTTTCCTTCCTCCAGACATCATATGAAGTAAAGGCACTATCTCGTCCCAACAATTTTTCCATATAATTAAATTACATTTTTCTTAAGATGGTTTTTTTTTTTCTTTATTCAAAGGCCCTGAAAGACAAACAGTGAGACTGAGAATGAGCTTAAACCCACTGAGCCAGTGACATTGCACACTTCAGTCCATGCTGTCAACACAGCCCTGACGTGATTCTGGCTTCAAGCAAAAGGATGAGTTACCAGATAAAATCAAATTGCTCAGGCTGACTGAGGGTCTTCAAATGGAGCATGAAGTTTTGCAGTGGAGAGGTTTTGAAACTATAATGAAACTTTCATTCAGTGCTATTATAAGGATAAATCTGGCACTTGGATCCAACTTTTTATCCTAGCCTTTCAGAATAGGTTAAAAATACTCCATATTGCATTGCAACACTCCGCACACACCACTGAAAAGCACCCTTCTCCTTATATATGACCAAAGTTGGTTAGGAAAGGAGGGTTCAGCTGAAACTCTTGCAAAGTTTAGGACAGCAAATCGTAATCCAGTCTGATCCCCCCCAAAAGTACTTAGGACTAACTATAGCTCTCTGCCTTATTAGGAAGGAAGCCCAACAACTTCCCTCCTTGAAGATGAGACACTGATTCAGCACTGCTGAGAAAGTGCTTACAGCATCTACTGCTCACTAGCCACCTCCCATCCCAAACTAATTTGACATGGGAACTATACAGCTTTCAATCCCTCAGGTTGCAGGAACATTTGCATTGCTCTGAGTTAAGTTTCAATTGGTGGAAATGTTGGCGTATTACAATATTTGATTTGCCACGTTCTTTGAAATTCTGCACTTAATTGTACAATAAAATATAATTTCACACATATTATGGATTTCTAATATTTTAAATTTGACACACTTATTTTTCCATACATATTTTTATTTGTGTCTGGTTTCTGACCTTGAAACGGCTCAAAAGGTCGTATCGGGTAAACAGCTCATACATCATAAATTTCAGACTGTGCTCTCCACTTGCTTCATTTAGGGCAAATACATCAAAAGACCATTTGTCAACATCCTGTAGATGASGGGAAGAAGAAAACGACATAAAATTTCCATCTGTTTAAGTAGATTTTCAGCTTTTGGAGTTGTTTTGCTTGCTTGTTTGTTTATCATCCAAGTCTCTCAAACTCTTATTGTAAGTAATACATTTATGACTATTTCAATAGAAACGATGAAAATAGTTGTGCTAGTTATGAAAAAAATACTTGTAACATGAGCTATGCAACTTTGTATGCTTAGGATCTAAGACCTCGATCTTTCAAACTAAACTCTCTGTGCACAATTTCTACTGAACCTAGCGGAGCTAATGTGAATACTCCTCCTTTAAATAGGTTATCTGCAATCTCATTAACACTTTAGCTGTAAAACAACTTGTAAATAATACAGCAATGTCTGATTTTTAGCGGAAAAGGTGACTACCTTCTTTTTCAAGAAATACCGCTTTTTTAATTACATACTCCAGCCAGGGGAACTTTACTATTTTAAGAGATTGCCTTTTGGGTGAGCTGTAATGATGCCTTAAATTTACAGCAAATACAGTACTTGTTCCATAAGCTTCTTTTGTTAGCTCTACCCCAATACTATTCCTCCTTTTTCTTTCCTAAAAAGGAAACAAAAGCTATTCTCCAAGACACCGATTACCATAGCAATGGGAGCTGATAAAACCGTGACTCTTATGTTTTAATAAAAATTTCTATACAAATTTTATCCTATTGCTCTAATATCATCTAAATGAAATTATAACTAAACAGTGAAACAATAAACAATCAGATGCTATTTGTGAATTTTTAACCATTGCATTTCTCTGTTGTGTGCGTTTAGTTCTGTACTATTAAAGATGACTAGGGTATGTTCAGCAGCAAAATACATTCATTTCACCTTTAAAGTCTCTAAACAGGAGTACATACATATTCAGATTCCACAATGATTAAACTTATTTCACCTTAAACGTTACTATCACTTCTGCTGGGTAAGCCAAACCAACCATGTTGGAAGTTCTTCGGTACATCCTAAAAGAATGAATAAAATGTTAAGTAATTTTAAAAATTATTGGAACAATTTCTCTTTTTTTAATTCATCTTTCATAGTTTGTGAAATAACACTAAGCTATTTAAGATCTGATCCCAAAGATGACCTAAGTCTTTTTATAAACTTCATAAGGAAAGCCCTTCTGCCAGAGTTGTTGTGTTTATTTTTTTAAAAAATGTTGCTGCAGTGTTTGGTACATTTTCTTGTAGCAGTTTGCAAGCTATAAAGTTTACCCTCAGAATTTACCAAAATCCAGAAGATTTCACTCAGAYGTAGAAGAGAAGAAAAACTGCAGAAATTGAAATCTAAATACTGTCTTAAAGATTTGCTTCAGGTTCATCCCACACATCTTTAGCAGGGGGACACTGCAGCTAAATGCACTACTTGCTATAATAAAAAAAACATAGCTCTCACCTTTCTACAAAAATTCCCGCCTGTACAGCATGTACAATGCTTCGGAATTTGGGTTTTTCTTCGGGTCTCCTCTTCACCATTCCCATTTTCCTTGTGAATGTAGAAGCTAACCAGTCCCGCACTTCCAGTGGGACTGAATCCGACTGGATGTCAGAGAGTTCATCCTCAGTGTCCAAAAGCCTTCTACCAAGAAAAAAAGTAAAAGATAATTGAGAAGATGTGAGACTTGAGTGTGGACAGCTAACACTTTAATTTTAATAGAAGTAAAGACAGTCTGTAGAACTGACTCAGTGTGTCAGTAAATCTTTTCTCTGATAGACATATGAGGCCTCCAGAAAGTGAGGCATGGTAAATATCTGCCCATTCTTGCCCTGCTCATACTTCAAAAGCTGAAAAATATTCAACTGCAAGATACTCAAACAAAGGGAAATGAGAGAGTTTTCTACAAAGCTCTCTGTCACAGCTCTGAAGGACTGAAGTAGAATTAATGAAATTAGAAAATCTTGAGGAAAGGTCAAAAGCTTAGTGACTGACATGAGTGTCTACAGGAAGAGGGGTTGCCACTGTAACTAAGAACACCAGTGGATCATCTGATCGCTCTTCCAAAATGGAATGAAAAATGTTTTGATACTTACATATAAAATAAATAATATTATAAAAAATGTTATAATGAATGTGTTTTAATGAATACCCATCAAACATGTGCAGCAAATTATTCTAGTGCAATGAAAATATTAGTGAGAATGAATTCCTTCTGTGTAGAAATCTCTAAATCCTATTGAAGGATAACAAAATCGTAACAGTAAAGACATTACAAAAGATAGAATTACAACTCCAGCTTTCAAAGTTCTTAATTGCTCGAAGAGACAGAAAAATTACTTATACTTTTTCAAAAATACAAAATGTTTTAATAAGAAACTTCAACAAAATTGCATTGGAGATCAGTTCATTTAGAAGAAACACGCAATTAAATATTCTCTGCGTTTCTAAAAGCCTACCATGTAAACACACGATTTATTTCTAGCTATTATTTGCCTGCATCACTCAATCCACTGGCTTTTTCCTAGAACAAAATCTCAACAAAATCAGGTAAGAAACCTTCCTTCCTTCATGTAATTATGCAAGCAACACCAGAATTAGGATGAACTGAACATACACAAAGCCATCATTTTAAAATATATTAATAAAATCGTACCAATTCAACTGCAGACATTATTTATTTGCATAGATCTATTTCCCTAGTGAGGTCTTTCCAAAACTGCTTTAACTGAACACAAAGCAGTCATGGACAAAGAGTATTTCTGTGTGTGATGTGCTCATCAGGCAATCTGGTTGTCAAGTTGAAACCATGAATCTCTTCTTCTGAGTGAACAGGATTTCTGGGAAATATATTTGGGAATTGAGTTAACAGCATTTGCAGATGGGTGTATGGGAGAGAAGAAATTCTCTCTTCTCCTTCCATTTTCATGTTGTCACCTCTGCTGTCTTTTCTGTTTTCTTCTAGCATAACTCTGTTAATTCTTTCCATTACTTGCGCACTTGCTCCTCATATTTATTCATCATCTCTTTCACACTTTTTCTTTTCCTCCCTTCGTCACCATTTCCAAAACCCTGTCTAATCCACGTCTCCTCTGGCACACAGGGGAAGTGAGTAGAAACATGAATGATGAAATAAAAACCTGAATACATTATAGTGCAAAGGAATCCCCACATGAATCT
This sequence comes from Rhea americana, assembly GCF_003343005.1. Taxonomy (NCBI): domain Eukaryota; kingdom Metazoa; phylum Chordata; class Aves; order Rheiformes; family Rheidae; genus Rhea; species Rhea americana. Next base: position 3,364,546 of record NW_028185261.1, on the reverse strand, counting down.
TATACTCTCTGAGAGATTACAGAAAGACGCCTAGCAGGAAACACGATGCCAGCATTTCCATTCAAATTATTTGCGAACAGTTATTAAAGTATATCTATGCCCTGTTCTCAGTTTCAGCAGCTCATCTGGCTGGCAGGATTTTTTATGAGATTTGCCAACTGGAGTTAAAAAAAAAAAATCCATAAAACGCCTCCAACAACAACGTTGTTTCCTAAAAGAACAGCAGGGGTGCTCCTATTTTTCAGGGACATAAAATTATCAGACTACTAAGGCTCTTTAATGTACAGTGCAGGAGGTGCAGTATGGACAGGAATTACAAGATTTTTCTGGCAGTGGGACACAGGCCACAAATCAGTAATTTACTCTGGAGTAGCACGATTTGTGGAGAGCCAAGGATGCTGGCAAAGATCTTGCAAAGTTGAACTGAGACTAGCCACAGGTCAAAGGCCACAAACTGATTTTATTCTCCAAATTTAAAACTTTGTTGTACTTCACTTAAACCCCTGCTAGTCTAACATTGTTATAAAACATCCTTGGGGAGATCAGTATGTTTATATTTCTGAGGCATATTTGGCATTTGATGTAATTGTTGTACAATCAAGAATAAACCTTATAATCCTTCGAACATATTTTTACAACTGCTCCAACTGTTACTAAAGTGGGACGAAATTCCAGTGAAAGCAGCAGCACGGGCATCAGGCTGCCTCTGAGCACACACGGGGGATATTCCACATCACCGCTGCAGCACGAAGAAGAAAATCGGTATCAGTCTGCTGCAGCCTGATGCAGACCTGCGTTTGGGGCCAGGTTTTGAGCTTTGCAGACACAAGCACAGTCATCTGAATACGGTGTGTAAGGATACAGAGTCATTACGTCTTTCTTGAGCTTTAATGCAGAATGGTATGTGAGCAGGACAAAACGCCCCGAGATTTCAGAGCAGGAGCGTGTGAGGTCCCAAAGAAAATCTTTCTGGAGGAGCAGAACGCCTGGGGAAACAGGGTTTCCGGCGAAGGGCAGAGGGTAACRACGTCAGGTTTGCACCACCCGGCTGTTAAACAAAAAAAGCAGTTTCTCTCAAAGTGAAAATATTTCAAGGAAGATTTGAACCTTGAAACTGACTGAGTATGCTGCCGACTGCTACTGTTGGTTAGCACCCAAACTGTAAAAGAAACTGGATTATAAAGAAGTGTTCATTACAAAGTGAGGGAGGAGGAGACTACAGGAACCCAAACTCCAGTGAGCTTCTGGAGTATGAATTCCGGCTAGCAAGGTACACTGTGTTTTTTAAAATCTTTTTAATCATTCATCTCTAAAGTAGGAAGAGTGTATGACAGTTAACGGAATCTCTTTATGAAGACAGCAGACGGAAAACAGAATTTTTTAAAAGTGTTTATTTAATCAAATCTTTTTCTTTGTTCAGTTTCCTGCTCCAAGCTCCACTCCTCTCCAATAGCCAAGTAATGTTTATGAGAGAGAGGGAGTTTAAGTGTCTCTGGTTCCTACTCAAATACCTAGCAAAGCAATTGTAACATAGAATTACATTTTAAGTATGATCCTCTGCAAGTAGAAGCTATTATAGATCCCTCGATCAGGCCTTTCAACACAAAACCTTAATAACTTCTCATAAAGAATTAGTTTCTTTCAGAAGCCTAACTGAAAGAACATTTAATGAGAGAAAATGAGGGCTAGTTATTCATCTGGTGACTATTTTATACAATTTCCTAACCTTTTGGAGAAACAGGATTCCTATTACGAGAAATTACTCATGGTATACGCACTGCTAGAAATGGCCTTTGAATAAACTCACTGATGACTGCCATTATTCAGTAATTACAGCGACAAGGATCCTATACGGATCTAAACAGCTGGATAGTTACATGAATCTGTAATTTGATGGTAATTTTATTTAGCAAGGGAAATAAATTAGGCTATATATATTGCACTACATAAACTATGCTTAATTGCCACAAATTGTTACAAGATATTATCAACTCTTATTTCATGATGTTACTTTTGGATCTTTTATTTATCTACTTGTACCTGGATTAAAAATATTTCAATTATATTATGTTTCTGTGCATGTGTGTATGTATTTTTTATTTATATATGTGTGTGTGTGTGTGTGTGTGTGTGTATCCTCTGTATTCAGTGAAACACATCGTCTGCTTGTTTACCTTTTATTTACAATTGTGAAAATAACGCTGTAAAATAACCTAGATGAAGTGAATTTCTGCCCTGAGGGATAAAAATGTTGAACTGTTTTCATCAGTAATTTTACTTATTATTTACAAAATATATATAAAAAAAATTGCTGACTGTAACACACACAGCTCTGGCAGAAATAGCAGAAGAGATGCACATCAACCAGAAGCACTAACTGTACTTACAATATCGTAGCTGAAATTTTCCTTCTCACCCTATGGGTATCGGTTTTGGATTTTGACGGGCCGGTACTGGTTCTGACAGCGATCTTGTCCTTTTTCTCCTGGACCATTTYGCAGCCTGCCTGTTGGCCCCTGCTCTACGGAGGCGAATCGCTGCTGAACTCCATGCAGCGAGGCGCCGCCCCCCGCTCGCCCCCGCTGCTCAGSGCGGGCGGGAGCAGGCGCGGAGCCCCGGGCGCACGTGTTCTGGGGTCTCCCTGGTGACCTCACCGACCACCGCAAGGTGCCCACTGCTTCAGTTCATTCCGCGCCGCAGCACCTACCGCAGCTGTCGCGGAGAAAACGACCAGAGGTCTACCACTAGCGAACGCTTTTATTCCTSAGGAATTACATTCCTGGTATTTTAATTTACATCTACTTAGAACTGACAACTTCGACGTACTTCAGTAAAATCACCTGGAGGTTACTGGTGTTTGGTGTTTGTCTAGTGCAAGTTATTATTGCCCAGATAAGTGGTAACTCTATTTGTAAGTTATGCACRTGGAGCAGCAGAAAAGAGCGTTATTTAGATGTGCTAAACTTGCCACTTTATGAATCACAGGTGAGTAGGTAAATTATTATTATAGYTGATTATTCAGGAAGCCTTTAAATTAAAACAAGGTGGAAAGGTCAGGTAATGTCAGAAGACAGGGTCAAAACAAAACAACCAGAGTTAAACCACTGAACTTGCTGCCAAACGTTACATAGGGGTTTTTTTGCAACATTTCACAGTATATTCATGAAAAAAATAATAAATGACCACAGCTGTCAAACTTAAGGATAGAACTCCTGGTTTAGAAAATATTCAGAGGGGAGTAACTGCAAAATCCATAGCCTCATCTCTAAAAACAACCAAATGGAACAAAATGGTCAGCATTTACTACATAGCTACATAGCTGTTCTCTAAAGTCAGACGTAGAATGAAACTGTACCAAGGCAAATCTCATTCCACTGGGAGGCCTGAACTTCAACATCCTAGTGGAGCTAAATATACGTTGCTCTACCCAGGCACATTAATGCTAACAAACAAGTWAAAAAGCACCAAGAGAAATTACTTTTGTTAATTTTAAACATAGTAATGGACTAGGCAGAAGTACATTTCTTTTCCCTTAGGAATATATCAGATGTACTATGGAGGAGAAGAAAGGAAGAAAAGAAAATGGAAAAATATTCAAATTAGATAACAGTTAAGGGGGGRAAAAATCCTTCAGTGCTAATCAGTCGTGCTTTCTAATAGAGATAAGTGAAAGATTTCAAAGAATGTAACATCACGAATTATGGGCGTCAGGGAAGGTTAGCGGAAGGAGGTATTAGCTCTTTACGTATTTAGTCAATTAAGCTAACAATCAACCCCTTAGGAGTGAATTGATTATAGTCCTTTTCTAGGTCTAGAATGCCAAATGTAAAGAATATGTAGTCCAAATGGCCAATTTACATTTTAAGCTACTGTTTGTGTTTTACTGTCCCATTATCTTCTTAAATGAGCACAGATTGACACATACAATCCATACTTACATTCCCTATAGTCCATTACAATTTCCATTTATTTCCACTGAAAGGCTCTCTTGACTTCCATTAAAAATAAATTGCAAAAATGAYTGAGGCGCATTTTTAATAGATAAAGGTCTTTCTAAAGGCAACAATGAACTTAACAATATATTGTCCTCTTAAAACTTAGCAAAACACATTCTCAGAAGAACTGTCCTCATATTAAGAGCCACCAATTAATTACAAGAAATGATAGACCATGGATGAAATACAGTTACTATGGCAGTGGGTAAGTAATGGAACAAGGGACACTGTTACTGAAAACATTCACTTCTTGATAGGCACTGTCTTTCAACTACCTTTTCTATCCAGAAGTACAGAGCTATATACTAAAAACCTTCAACAAGCTTAGATTGAGGTCAGTGTATGTATGACCAAGAATTACCATTTTATTTTAATCCTTGATGCTGTTAAATCTTTTGTTGTAAGGCAGAGGTTTTTCTGAGAGGGAAGATTATAAGATACACTTTAAGCTTTTATAAGGGTGAAACAGGAATAAGGAATTAACTTCAACATAATAAGCTTCTTATTAATAACGGCTTTCACAGAAGTATAATTTGTGGATTCCCTTGATGGATGAACTGAGYGATATCCCTGAAATGATAAATCTACTGGTGAAAAAGCAACTTCAGTCAAAGCACATTTAACCATGTGTTGGATGCAGAGGATAGYGATAGCAAGCTTGACTGACCTTGAATATTTAAGATTGAGATTTTAACTTCAAGCTTAAAGAATTGTCATTTCTGATCTCTCCTCCATTAAGTCACCTCCAAGAGGAATCACATAGTCCACATTTTTGGCAAATAAGCACTAAACTGGACATCCTGTTCTACTTGTATAAACCTTACACTGTTTTTTTTCTTTAAGTGTTTGTAGATTTCAAAAAAAAAAAAAAAAAAAGTTAATTTTGAGTGAAAAACACATCTAATTACTCCAAAATAAATTACATGATTGACCAAATGCCCCACTATTCTGTGAAAGAAATGCAAATTTTTCTTCATGTATAAATGAGTGAATTAATCTGTCTGCAGGTGGAGAGATAGGGAATATGTGCTTTTAAGAATTTAAATAAATGACTAAATCTCTTTCAAGAAATACGTTTTCACTCTGTCAACCTTGCACCTGCAAAGAGATTTGCTGGTGCAAACTTCTCTACTGATGACCTCCGAACGGACAATAGTGCACGAATCAGCACATCTGCTTCCATAACCAGAGCCCCACAATCAAACAGCATCATTTACAAAGTCAACTAGATTTTGTATCGGCATGCTGAATGGGAACTGAACACAAACAGCCGCATAACGTCAAGCAACACACTCCTGCTGTGAGATGCTAAGCAACAGCAGCTCCGTGCTGCTTTAGTGCTAGCTTAGAACCTTGCAACATTTCTAGAAGAGGACAGCTTATGAAAATGAAATAAAACATGTAAAAGTTGGAGCTTTCACTGAGTCTCATTCTCATTTAAAAAGTAAGTTGCTAAACCTAAACGGATGGCCATTAGAAAGTGAAAGCGGGTATAAGGTCCAAACACAAGTATCCTAGTTAATTATTTTTGGAGCTTTTGATTACTACTCTCAGGTGGACCAGCTGATGCAGACTCAGATGCTGTTACAGTACTGCGAATCTGGAGAACATCAGGAATCTCTGACCACACTCCTTTTCCCCAAAGACAAATGTAACCAAAATTTGGTATTCAATGCTGCCACGGAAATTGCCCAAGGACAGACTACACTGATCGTTCCTCACCTTGTGGAAACAGGGGATATTTGCATTTAGTTGCTGGGCTGCTCCTATGCTACAACAAAGAATCTTGCTGGGCACTGGGATCTAGTTAAACATTTACCAATTTTCCTTTTCCTGCAACAAAGATACACATGTAGGTGCTCCTATCACAAATAGAGCTGTGGCGTGCTGACGTTTGCAGAGATGAAATGAGGTAACTCTAACTCTTGTGAGTGACGCAACTGTAATTTCCCTTTTGTCCTCAATTTGAACRTATGTTTGTTCCTGCTTTAAATCTGGAGGCAGCAGAAATACTTGGTGCAGTACTCGAGTACTGCGCTGGATATTCAATATGGTTCAAGGTGATTACTATAACAACAGTCACAAAGTTTGGGTTTAATGACCTCCTTTTTACTAATGTTACACTTAGCAGAATGTATATATATATCAATCACAGCTTTTTCCTCAAGGACTGTGTTTAACATTATAATACCGTTGAAATACCTTCAGTATTTCCAGAGCTCTCATGCAAACGAATGACRTATATTGTTATAACACCACTTAGTTTTAATGAGTTTTCCTTTCAGCTTCAAGAATGTAACAATAACTTGTATTTGCTATTTCTTTTGTTGAATAAAAGATGCTCAAATCAACTGCTAGTTATATACAATGGATCTCCATTACTAAAACAAAGTCTCTTCTAAATCAAAAGTTCTGAACAGATTGCAGCCTCTAAAACAAAGTTAAAAATATGGATGGAATTGAAACTGCACAGTCATTTTTAGATGACATATATAACTTTCTGAAGTCAAATATAACTTTTTGAAAATTTAAAGGATATTTAAATGTAAAATAAGATCATAATTGGAATAAAATACTTGGATTTTATCCAGAAGAAATTAAAACTGGTCTCTACTGAAAGCTTAATTTTTTGGTATTATTTTGTTTCGGGTTATTTCCTTTTTTAAAATTTTGAAACCTCCATTTGATTCCATTTTCCTTCTCACTTAGAACAAGCAAAGAGCTGCATTTACATGGAACAGCACCGCTGTAGTCACACAGATAGCCAGCTGTGTTTATTTCCTGTTTGACCTTAAAGATCATTCTTCTACTACCTTGACCCAAGTGTCAGGTAACGACAGAGGAAATTCTGCAAGATTTGCTGGCAGTTTTTAAACATCTATTGACAAAGCTTGAACTTTTTCCAGAGATCTGCGAGGGCTCAGAATTGCAAAAGCTTTTCTCAATATTTTCAGCTGACAACAAACCTCTGCTTCAGCTACCAAGGCACTAGTATTCTTTCAAGGAATTATTTAATGCTCCTTACAATTATTCAGAATTGAGAGATGCAGCAGTCCTAAAAAGTACCTTTTAATGAAGTTAATTAATTAATACAGGAAATTTTAAATTGGATAACAGATTAAGCTTATAGGAACGCAGCTCTTCCATACATCTGATTTCTCTGTGCTTTCTGCCTTTTCGTCAGCTCCGAATCTGACAAGGCCATCCTGTGAAAACTTTTTTTCTTTTTTAAATATGGAATATTGACAATCACTGTCCCAAAACAATTTTTCATAGTTTCACAAGGCTGTCCCTACTGTCCAGCTAGTTTCTAAGGACTCTACTCTCAGCACGCCATAAATAAGTTCTATTGTATCATTTTTCTGCCTTCTCCCCTACACAACTGGATGTATTTTTGGAAACAAAATATATGGATATTTTATGTTTATAGTTATGTATGTATGTTTATAGTTATACATAGTTTTTACAAAATATTATCTTATTTTCAGATAAAAAGCAACAGAGGATCAGACAGAAGGAAAATAAGAGGACTTTAGAAAGATGCTTTTTACTCCGTTAAAGAGCTTGAATTCTATAGCCCATTTCCAGTACAACTGTTGTACTCTGTAAATAAAGATTCAAGCAGCTGTTATTTTATATATGTGCCTATCCTGTTACAAACACACAATTTATAGAAAGATACAGGCCCTTCTGTCAACTCAAAGTAACAATATACAGGAATAAAATGGGTATCTCCATCTGTGTTACTTTAAGAAGATAGAGCTGATGATTGTAAAAAGCTTAGATTTACAAAGAGCAAGGTGATTTTGCTGGAGTAATGCCTGAGATTTCTAAGTAGTAAAAATGGTTCTCCAAAACTGTGGACAAGGCCAGGCTCTTCCTTGATCCTTGGCTACACTACTGAACACACCCTATGAGAAGAAAACTTTTACTTTGCTCTCTTTACCGACCTTAGATTTTGGAGGGGGGAGGGGAGGGGAGGCTGAGTGAAAAATCAGAATTGTTCTGCAAAACACTGGAGGCAACACATAAATTATATTAAATGTTGCTGTGTATCAAGCAGAGGAGAGCAAAAAAAATACTTAAATATTTTCCAAAAAATCTAATTAAATATTTGAATAATCTTCACTACGAAATCATAATGCCTCTAGGATTTAAAAAAGTAGTCTGTGGGCTCTGAAAGTCTTCCAAACCACTGTAAAACTATATATGTTTATTTTCATTTTGGCAGCTACATAATCTTGCCATTATGTCCTATGAGGGCAATTAAGATTTGCCCACATTAACAATAATGCATCTTTTGCTGCCGCAAGCTACGCATTTTCAGTTTTCCTAGTTTTCTCTGCATATGAAATTTCTGTTTCCTTGTCTTGATGCTCCCATACAGAGCTGATAGGACTGTAAAAGTGTGCAGCTCATTATTACARTACTATGCACTTCCACAGAGGTCTCATTTTAGAAACTAAATCTGACATTATTTTCACAGTCGTGGTGCTACTACTCAGAAAGAGTTAAGAATACCCTATTTAACCCTAATGTTTGAGAAGCRTACAGGAAGAATATTCACCAGTGTTTTATGTCCTTATCCACAGCTGTAAGTCCCTTTTGATTAAAAATCCCATGATTTTTAATGCAAAATACTTGCCTAAGCACTGATTGTTGACGGTGATATAGCATTCTGTAAACTACACCAGAGAGGACCATGATTTTCCAAAGCTGCCTAAGAATGTGAGCAGCATTAACAAAATATACATTCAGAACCACCACTGGAAACTGAGATTTTCTGGCTTCTACTGTGATGCCCAAAGACAAGCTTATTGATGATACCTGTATATCAGTTTCCCTAAGGAACTGAATCAGTTTAACTACACATACGATATAAGCTAATGTAAATCCACATGTCAACTGTTGTTTCAAGATAAAAAACAGCTTGGYTGACTTAAGTTAGTCAACCAAACTGAAATAAATATATTCGCAATGGCATTTAGCCTGAGTTAACTACTAAGAGTTTACAATATTTTATTAAATTTTATGCAGTTTTATCACAAGCTCAGATCCCTTGGAACTCACACAACAATGCCCGAGTCTCAGGGTTCCTTCTTCTTTTTTTTTTAATCTGTTTGTAAATGTTTTCATAACAGAAACTGCATGAAAGCCCTTTGAATTCACTGAGAATCAAACTGCTTTTCCAGTTATGTATTTGATTTGGGGTCATTAGGGACCCTTCTGAGCGTCCCTAAAGAACTGTACTGTGGTTGACAGGCTGCTCAGGAAGGTCTTTCCTGTAACCCCGGTTTAGTAATCTTTTATGGAATTGGGCACGCGTTAAACATAAGAGCAAGACACCAGWATAATTGATTCTGCCAGCCTAGTCTCTAAAATAACCTGTGGCAATGGGAACACAGAGGTACCAGCTTCACTTGCTCTCGTCTCCCTTGTGTTTCCAGGCAGACACAGGGCTTTTCCATCGCCCCACGGCGGACACTTCAAGTTGCAGACTGGCAATACTTGGTGCGCAACTCTTACATATCAAAGGAAAAGAAACAGGAATACATGACAGCAGCACCTTAAGCACCGTATCAAATACGTCGATTGTCAAGGAGCGAGGGAGGGAGAGAGGGACAGAACCATGAAATAATTATTAAAGTGTCAGACTTAAATTTAATGCAGAACCAAGACGAGACATATGCTGCACATTCAAACAATATTGAAGACATTTCGGCAGACATTTTTAGAAGAACGTTCTGCATAGACAGAAAACTTTAAAGGCCACAATGATGAAATAAAAAAAAAATCACAAGTAAGTTAACTAACTTCAGTTACAGCACATATCTTAAAATTCTTTCAAGAAGTCATTACTTAGAACTTGTAATTTCAGTGAAGTCAACCCACATTAAAACTAATTGCCAGCAATACTTCCAGTAGCAATAAACATAAACATAAATAAATCATAAACAAAACATCAAACATAAAATAAATCATAGTTTTTCATGAATTTTTTGATTTAAGGGCCAAATTATAATAGTCTGACTCATCTCCACAAGCTCCTAATTCCAAAACAACTCATTTTTTCCAACGATACAGTTCTCAGCATGATTATCAGCAGGTGGTCTCTGGCGGGGGTGGAAAAACCCTACAGAAAAATTCTTATGACTTTATACCGTGCACATTTGACTGTTGAGGTAGACAAGAACTAAGCAACCTTTGCAAACCGCAGTTACATTTGACCTTTAGAATCTTTTTGCTTTAACCTTGTCACTAAGAGATCTAAAAGCCGCATACTATTCTCCTGATTTGTGGAGACCTACAGCTAAAGTTAGTTAGAATTGTGTCCAAAGATCAAGTTCCATAAATGTGACTCCCAACATCGCTTCCTCCCACCCCACATCCCCTGACTTACCTGGTTTCATCAATATAAACTGCCTCTAGCACAGACGCTGCATATTCAATATTCTTTTTCAAATCCACCACATTAATGTCACCCTTCTCCAGCTGCTTTACCAAGCATCTTAGTCTGTGAAAAAGAAAATAAAAGTATCATTGCATTGCTTTATCAAATTTTAGTAACTTTATTCTCTATTTGAAATGATGGAAGCAATATAATAGCCACTCTACAGGCAAGAGACCTTCATTGTATATCTTGTCCTTTTTTAAAAAAATCTTTTTAGAACACACACACACACACAACAGCTGTAAAAGTGTGCAGCTGGCCATTGTTAAATCTGCGGTATGTATTAAGAAAAGGCATATGCATTTCAGTAAGTCAGAGAGGACTCAATAATTACTRTCAGACTTATTTTACATTTATTTGTGATACTACTATGATGTCTTGAGTCTCCAACTTTGATTACATAAAAAAAATCACAGGATGTCTTACTAGACTTGTTCTATGCTTGGAAGGTCTACTGCATTCACTTTCATGCCTTTAATTTTTATTTATGCCTGCAGTATGTTTTTGCTGCAGAAATTATATTTTTTATTAGCATGAGCTAATGTGAAGCTCCACTGCTTCTGTGTTTACAGAAAAGTCATTATACTAGATGAAAGACGGTGCCTCTGGCATTTGACAAATCCAAGTATTTTCCCAAGTGTGCTTTTGCTTTTAGTTTTGAGAACATTCTTTTACATTACAAACATGGATACACCCAAAAGACATTTTGCAATGCATCAACTGAAGTCTCTGTAGTAATAAACTTATACAGATAAACTATTTGAATACCAGATTGTTCTTCCCAAACTCTTTGATGRGAGGAACACTTCTGATCCTGCTTTATTTAACCATATTGTAGCRAAATGAAAATCTTATCAGTAATTGTACAGATTTATGACTGATTGGATGGTTAAAGAGGTTGGGAGTTTTTCTTCTTTCTGTGTTGTATCTACAAGTTGAAATGAAACAGTCTTCTATTATGTAAAATCAAGGTTTTTTTGTGTTCAAGATACTACGTTATTTTAACATAGTTTTCACAAAATAATCTTTTTTTATACTTACAAAATATGGAAAATACGTRAAACAAGTATTTAGTTAAAAAGTGGACTGAAATTGGGAGTCAGCAGTAATTGATTTTACTTTCAGATAAAATCATATTTATGATACATGAAAAAGTAATTATATATATAAATACATATAAAATACAAAACCAGAGATAAYTAATTATAAATAAAAATTTTAAATAATGGCAATGTGATGCCCATTTACTTTTATTGATCATACACAATGTTTGATTGGACCCAATTAAAATGAAAAAAAAAATATAGTGGTATTTTGAAGGAATCTCTCATGAGCCTGCAAAGTACTATTCCACCATAAAAAAAAACCTTCATGTTTTTCCTACAAATTTATTTTTACCTAAGCATAATTATGTCTAAGCTTACAGTGATAATTTTAAGAAACAGATTGTTAAAAGACCAGCCTCCTCAGTTCTCCAGAGTCTTAATTCAATTCAAATTAGTARAGGACATAACACAAATGAGACTCTTACTAACCTTAATTATGTTGTACTTTATCCAGTGAATTGATTATCAGTGGAATAGGAAATCGATAGTTAAAAAATTTTGCCAGAGAAGTGAGGTAGGCAGATGAAACACTGTGGGAATGCACCTCCTACAAAGAAACAACCTAATGCACGGGGASATATTCTACATAATTCACACCATTTCAGAAACACCTGTAGACTGAACAGCCTAATTCACCAAATGTACACCTATCTTGTGGTACACAGCACAGGGACTGTAACTCCCCCGAGATGTCTGCTCTTCACTAATTCTCTAATTTTCTCTCTCTCAATGTCTCTCTCTCTTACACACACACACGAAGCTGGAAGCATGCCAAAAGTGGCAAGACAGTTTTATCATTTGCTCTGCTCCTGGTGTTTGAATGGAAAATATCCTGAAGTCAYATTTCCAAACTGAAAGGATAAAGTAACTTTAAAAGGTAACATGCTGCAGAAGGGAGCTGGGCTACAGCAATACAATGGTATTTCAAAACGGCTTCAAATCCTATTTCCAGTGGTGTCTTTTGCTCCCATCTATGTGGCTCCAAACTTTCTTACGGTATAGGMCACCTGACACATGGGTGGAATTATGTTTAAACTTGCAGGAACGGAATCACCAAGGGAGCCTGTAAACCACATTGACCCTGGATTATTTTATTACAAAGGTGACAGGTGACAGTCAACAGATGTAATTTGCCCTGTAACTATCGTCCATATTCTGAGAGGAATGCAGACCAGGATAACTAGACAGGGCAATTCTGAAAAGATGCACAGGTGAAGCTAAAGTATTCTGAAGAGGCTGCAGAACCACAAAAACACAAAACCTGTGCAGTTCAGTGATGCAGGTGACCTTGTCATCTCACGCACCCATGGGCTTTGTGCAGATATCCTCCAGAATGTCTGTAGCTGACCCACTGCAGAGCGATCATAGGGCCACAGAATAATTTTCATGGAAAGGGACCTCTCTCTCTCTCTCTCTCTCTCTCTCTCTCTCTATGTATACGTATGTATATTTATATGTGTGTGTGTGTGTATATATATATATATGTATGTATATTTATATGTATATATATAGGTATGTATGTATGTATATATAGTCTAACCCCTTGCTCAAAGTAGAGCCAGCCTCAATGTTATATCTAGCTCCAAAATCAAACCGAGTTGCTCTGAGCCATAACCACTTGAGTTTTGAGCATCTTCAAGGATGGAAATTCCCTGAAGTCTCTGGGCAATCAGTTACAGTGTTTGACCAGCTTCACCAAGAACTGTATTTTCCCAATATCTAATTGGAATTTCTTTTGTGGCAACTTGTATCCCCCATCCTTTGTTGGGCACTTCCAAGAAAAGTCTGGCTACAATASCTCTATCTGCTGTATAACCTCCCACTAGGTAGCTGGAGACAGCAAGAAGATCACTCTATAGTATTTTTGATTGAACGCTTGGCAATTCTGTTAGGTGATAATCATAAGGTGTACTGCAACAGTTAGAAAATGCTTTTCCTAGGCAGCAACATTTATTAACTAGGCTATTACAGTATGCTCTGTATATACTCAACACATTTTGCATTAAAGCAAAATAACCAGAGAGTTTAATAGTCGACATTTCAGTAATGAGTTTAACATTTTAGTAAAGAATAAACACGTCAATTTATGAGACCAAACAACAAGTGTTAAAATACTCATAGCCAGTATTTCACAAGACAAAGAAATTTTTAGAAAGGAGGAGGAAAAGCATCAAAAATGAATTATTATTCCAGCTGTACTGGACAGGCTTTTTGTTTATTTGTTTTCTTTGAGCTAAGTGTAACAAAGTGAGAAGAAACACGAGACACACCACTCATAAACATAGTATACTTCTTTAAACTTGAGATCATGGAATTATCCTGCCTGTGAACTATGCTACCAAGAAATAATAGTAACAAGAAAAAAGTGGATGGGCTAATAAGTGAAATAGAAAAATGAACTATGTTGAGAGATGCAGAAAAAAAGTATATGGACTTAATACAATACAACATGRAAGAAATCGATTGGGGGAGAAAAAGAAACATTTCTTAGGGCAACTGACAAYCTCACTTCAAAACTAGCAGTCATGATTTGTAAGTATTGACACACTACTGCAATTAGTAAGGGTATGGGTGGAGAATTATCTTTTGTCATACTGGGTAAACACCAGTAACGCTGCTGTCTGATTAAAAGCTTTTACTGAACAACCCAAAGATGCTCTGCTCCTGTCTATCTTTAAGAGTCTGAAAGCATCAGGTTTCCAAGAACAGGCTTTCCCCAATCTCCATATCCCCATGGAGGTGATACCTATGCCCAACCGCAGCACAGCAGCTTGGAAGCCCACCGAGCAAGACAGGCAAACCAGGAGCTAACAAGGAGCCGCAGTAGTATGTCCTTGATTAGCAATATCGCAATGAAGGCTTGGTTTTTTTTGCTTTCTCCTAGTTAAAAATTCTCTCCTTACTCCATGTTTGAATTAAAGTTTTAGGAAATCTACTGAAAATCATAGTGACATATCAGATTAACTGAGATTTTAGGATATTTGAGAAAACTTGCTCTGACAGTAACTAAGGAAAAAAAAAGTAGCCAAGGAAATAAAGGAAGAGGAATYGGTGACTGATAAGATCTTTTTGTAATGTCATCATAAGAAATTTTTTTCTCTTTAGAGTCAAGCAAATTTGGACAGGTTCAGAGAAATGTGGATGGAAATGCAGAAAAATCTGTGGAAAACACAGATTACAAAGACAAGATGCCAGAGATGGATTTACTTAAGGAGGGAGATTGTAAAGTAGAAATGCAAATGAGTTGGACAATTTCAATTTYAGAATTTTTACAGAGTGCCTCTTCCTTTTTCCAAGGGAAAATTATATGTGATCACTGAGAATAAATGAGAGCTAAAGGTTCAGCCTGACACTCTTCAAGAATTAGAAGATGGAAATGTAGTCTTAGTGTATTCTGAACCTGACAGAAAACCTCTGCGTCTGCCTTCCCAGTGACCCATATCTGCTGTCTGATTCTCCCCACTGTTGAGCACTGCAAAGAAATAGCTTTTCTAACTTACACATCTGGACTTAGAACTGTTCTGGAAATGTACTAGCAAAAAATATAAAATRAAATAAAATAAAATGCTGGCTTCTGCAATAGATCATATTGAAGGAGAAGTGAAATAAACTGTAACAAGTAAACTGTAAACAAACTTGTTTCCTCTGATAGTTTTAAATCAATGGAAGTCGCTGCTGAAGGACAGGCAATGAACAAAGAGTCAATTTTTTAAAAATAATAAACATATACTAATGCTAATTACATAGAAGATTTATTCATATTAATACTTAATAATCACAATGCCACTTTTAAAATGGTCTCTGTTGGTTAAATCAACTCCAATTGCAAGTCACATATTGTTACATTCCCATAAAATAATTGAGAAGATCCTAGCTGTGTGCCAAATGTATTAATCCCCTGAAAAGACGATAAGCAAATACTGACAATGTGTTAAAAAGAATAAAGACAGAACAAATTATTGTTTTCCTGTAAGCAATAATTTCATGTTTTTTTTAGATAATTTAATATAGAATGAAAAAAATTTAAGTGGATAATCATAAGTGTGATTATACAAGTGATTTGACCTTCCAAATGAACATCACAAACGAAAAATAAGATTATATATAATTTGAAATTAAAAATAAGGAGGAGGAGAGTAACTGTGCTGGCAATATGATTACTTACAGTTTAAACACAGTAAGTTTTAAGTCACTTGGGGAAGTGGGAAATTTTCCTCTAAAATTCTCTAGAATTAAAATTAGAAAATTGGAAAACAATTATACTAGCTGTAGTGATTCTTGCTATTTGTGACTCACTATCATTTGAATTTTATATTTTTCTAAGAGGAAGATGGATGTATGAAATAAATCCATATCTAAATACATCAATGCTTCTGTCAAATGCTTAAAAATAACATAGATCAGAAAAAATGGATTATAATAATAACAAAAAACATGCACAAACCCCATGCTCTCATTTTTTTCAAGTCACAAATGCTAATAACTTAAGGATTACTAGAAATCTTATATTGTGATGACAAAGAATATAATTCCTTTTTTTTGTGTTTTCTGTGAGATGGAAGAAAATATTGACAATAAAAAATGAAAACCATAGATATAGTTGGAACATTTGTACTGCATGGATATGAAAGACTAGACCTAATCATATAAACAGATGAGAGATTTCAGAGAAAAGTACAGAATATTTTAATAAGGATTCAGGAGTGAAGTCACCATCTAACATGTCTTCAAAATGGTTAACCAGCACTTCAGTGGTTTTTAGGTTATGGTAGGTAAAAAAATATACTGATACAGTGACATTTTGTCAATCAGGGCAAGGCCAACATGTCAATGAAGACTTGGATTAGAATCAAGGACTCCTGACTCAGACCTTGACATCTGAATCAGATTCCACTTCCCTAGAGCCTTAAAAATAGGCTTTTAAATGTGGTTATCTAATATTTCTTCTAATTAGAGTTGCTACCACTCAGTAAATTTTGATACTGTGAAATGAAAGAAAGATATATCACACTTTAAGTGCAGCAAATCTGTTTCATGAAATTACTTCTCAGCTACTCCTGTGTCTGAGCATATGCACAGGAAGCCTTGTGGTTGCTAGGGGTTTCAAGAATCACATTTATTTCATGATTATTTTAAGCACTATTTTAAGTACAGTCTGATCTGTAATTATGATTCAGTCATTAGAAAATAAATATTGAATATGCTGTTAATTCAGTCAACATTTTGATAAACTGAAACTTCAATCCCATATTGAAGAATTAAAATACAAATTCTGCTGATAAAACTTCACATTTTCATGGTGATAGAATTGCCTTGGCTGTTTAACTACTGATTTTTGTTATGCAAGARGACCTGGTTTTCCTTCAAACAGCGATTCTTTATATGGTTTCTTTCATTTTACCTCACCCATCCTATAAGTTTTCACAGCACTTAGCACAGTAATACCATGTAAATATTATCCTTTGGGCCTCATTTAATATCAGGTTCCAGTTTATTTAGAGACTTAATCAAAATTTAATCTAAACTCCTAAGTTTTCTTTAGCACTGTGCTGAAACTACACAAAACCACAAGAGTCTTACATGATTTCCACCTGAAACCATAAATTGAGCCAAGCTCTCTAAAACATTTTTGAATTTTAGCAAAATTCTCAACATACCTGAATAAAGATGCTGSATAGTGCCTGAGATGCCTTATTGTCTTAGCCTCAGTAATGTTAAAGACCTGCTGTTTGCAGCTCTGTAACCTTTCACCATCATCATCATCATCATCACCTGCTGCACTGGAGATACTCCAGGAAGCTCACCTGGGAGCCTGTTGCTGCTTCTCCTTGCTGTCTTTCTCTCTCTCCCAATTGTCCATGCCTCCCCACAAGTAACTCACCATTAGAGTTAATGATGTATGCCATCAGTTACAGATCCCACTAATAAATTCTCGTGCATGTGAATTTGTCAAAACATCTGTGAAACACAAGSCATATAATGAAAACTTTTCCAGTCAAGCTTTGATTTTCTTTCAGACACTTCTTTCACATCTGCTAAGGAATCACTTGTATATACAAGCAAATTTGGTTCCTCTGTTTAATTGCTTTCCAGCTTGAAGATTAATGAAAAAATCCTCAAACTTCCTAGTTCTTAGTATATATATATACATTTAGATGTTTTATCCAGCTGCATCTCTCCAGTTATCTGGATACATTACAAGTACAAAATAATAATAAAAAAAATAATACACAATGAAACATGACTGCTGAGCTCTTGTGGAAGAACTTTCCAAACTCAAACAAATCGTGCATTGAAGATTTGATCGAACTGGCAACCATATGTTCCATTAGCAGAGCAGGACCAGCCTACTTTAATTAGTTTTGAGGGAACATATGAGAAACAGGACCCTCCCACTGACAACTTAAGAAAGGAGGATGAATTCTTACATTCCTGATTTATAACTCCACTGCATTTCAGATCCAGTTAAAGATCAAGCATTACTGAGACACCATATTGCCAATAATGGTCTTCAGTTTGTCAAATAGCCTACAGAAGAAAAAAATGAATCCAGAAATCTAAATGATTGTAGGAATTACTTCAGCAGACCTAAGTATCATAGAGCATCACAGACAGAAACATCAGCTCAGCAATTTTTACAGGGTTTATAGTTTGTTTTACGAACTGACATCAGTTCTATTTCCGTCCCATTCATGGACACTGATATATAATGAATGAACACTCCATCAAATGCAAACAACATTGACAACCCTGCTTTGCTGTCCCTTGAGCTGTTCTGAATTGAGTTTAGTTTGTAAAGGTCACAGGTCTTATCCACAATATCAATAACTGCATTTTAAAATTTGCATTAAATAGGATTAAAGCAGAAGCCTTTTTATCTGCATCTTCTCACAGTCTTCTCAACATCTCATGTCTAGTTAGTGAGACAGATCTGCATATTCTATACTTCACTCTTGCCTTCTGTTAAATCTAATGTCTCCTTATCCTAAAACCTTGTGACTATTTCTATAATTTCAGTCGCCATATTCCTACTTCATAATCATTCCATGAAATCAAAGGCAAATAATGCAAAATTTATAGGACTAATTTGTAAATTGCAAATTATCCTCCTAATCACCTTTGCTGAATATTTATATTTCTGAATATTCTTAAATGTGAATTCTAAAGGTTGACATTTGATCTATAAGGTTCCCCTGTATTGTATACATGTTATATAGCATGTTATATAGAGTGCTAGATAAAACTATTTAATCTTGAAGTTGCCAAATGCTTGAACAAACTGTATGTCTCAGAGTGTTCATTATAATCTAGAAAAATTCACTCCTGACAAGCTGGGAAATCAAATGTAAAATCAGTAGCTGTCGAAAACCATGCTTGAAAATGATGGAATACTTTCAGTAAGTCTTATCTACTGAAGCTAATGTGATAAACATACAAAAAAGGCACATATCCCTTATTCTCCATGTCCATTTTAAAAGCTCTATTTCTGTTGCAAATGCAGCTTTGAACACATTGATCAAAGAATTTGTGAAGAGGGAAAAGAAGGATATTTCCAAGCAGATTACCTCATGGTGATGCCCCTCCCATCACATTTGAATGTTGGCTCTATATTCTTGCAAGAAATGTGTACCCAAACCTAAGTACCAGTGACAATTACCAGAGGAGAGCAGTTAGGTCCCGTCTCAGTGTCTGCGCTCCAGCAGAACTCTCTTGGCCCTACCCTCACTAAGTGCCTCCTGCATACCTGCAATCAGGGTCATGATGCATTTCTGACCCTGGGATGGTCACAGATTGAATAAATGTTTTTTATTTTAAAAGCATTCCTGCTAGAAGGCATTTCTGCAAAGGATAGACTTGTGCCACAGTCCCTCTTCCCTTCACATGACTCMGACTCCTTTTATTATGAAAAAATGATGCACAAATGATCTTGATGCACTAGATATTTGATCTCATCAGACCACCCAGTGCATGGAGTCTCTCACAGCAGCAATCAGGTACACTGAAGAGTTGGTCAGAGAATATTTGTCTTCTCTCCAGCTCTGAGCTCTGATGTTCCCTCTCTGCTGCCTAGTATTACCAGAAACTACATTTTGTTCTAGTTACTCTTGAAATTCACAGATGAGATAATATCTTCTCATGCAGTAGTAATCAATCTCAATTGATTGTCATGTAATTACAAGGGTGCAGAAATGGATCTCTCATTATTCTTTCTTTTATTTGATCTCCAGTTTTCTCTTATCCAGCCCAAAGTCATTGGCATAGAGGGGATGGTACACCCATGCTGAACCAACAWGCTGAGTATCTCCTTTGTTCCTTGAGATCAGAAGATCTATGTTGAAGAACTTAGACRCTTGT
Organism: Rhea americana; assembly: GCF_003343005.1. Classification (NCBI taxonomy): domain Eukaryota; kingdom Metazoa; phylum Chordata; class Aves; order Rheiformes; family Rheidae; genus Rhea; species Rhea americana. Next base: position 3,344,639 of record NW_028185261.1, on the reverse strand, counting down.
CCTTTGAAAACATCATGCAATGAGTAGGAAGTCCTTTTAGACTGGGCATAGCATGACAGGAGGTACAGTYTGGTTGCTTGGTACACCTTGTCTTCCTTTTCATTTTTCTCAACATACATAAAACTTACTTCTTTTTTTATTTTATATTAACAGTCGACAGAGATTACATACAAACCTACATAAAAATAATTTAGAGAATACATTTTTTTTTTGAAATAGCAGTCCCTCATATTCATCAGTCGGCAGCCAAAGAACATGGTCAGACACGGTGCCTTGGCTAGGTTTCTCTGCCCTGTCCCATTCCAGTCTTTCTACAGACTACTGCCCTCCACATCTGACAACACAAATGCATGTGTAAAAACAGCTCTCTAACCTGATACTGTCAAAACAGTAAGATTTATCTTGAATATGTGKTTTTTTCTAAAGTAGGCAGGATTTTTACTGAATTCTTTTCACAGAAGCAGATTAACCGCCACACATAGCAGTTATGCTATGAGATGCATCAAAGATAGTTGGCTAARATGGACTAACCAGACCAATACATATGACCATGCCTTTATCACAAACATAAACCTACTTCAATCCAAGCTATAGTTTGTTATTAGGTGTAGAACTAGTCCTACATTCCTRCTGAAATTGAAACCTAAACATTTGAAGTATCAGAATAGAAATGTATACTTCCAATATATATGATAATCATGCCTTCTGGATGAGTTTTTTTCTAGTTCTATTTTTAAAGTGTGTAATGGGCCTGGGAGAATAAATCACAGATCTCTATTTGTTGGGACAAAATTGTGAAATGGGAAAAATTACAGATAGTTTTATYATGAACTATCATGGGTTACTGAATAAAATATTAAAATCAAGAGTTGCCTCAGTCTGCATATGTCCTAGAAAAAATACCTACCTTAATTCAGATGTCTTTTATTACTGAATAATTAACAACTTCTTTGTTAATTAACATTAAGGAATTAACAAATTTCTTTACAATGAAAGATTTTTTTCATTCAAAAGACAGAACAAAGCATAAATGCTTTAATAAAATGGCTGTACTAATTACAGTACAATTTTGCTATAAAATCATTATCATCTCAGTAAATCTCAAGAAAGAATATAGAACATGTAATATATATAACAACACAAAAACATGAATAGCGCTTTTATTTAAAACTGTAATACCGCAATTAAAACAGAGAAAAAAGAAAAAAGTAGGAGATGCTAGAATTCAGCACTCTGTTATGTGTGAAACTAACTTCTGGCATTTTAAAATGTTAAAAATAAATGTTCTGCTGAAGAATTGCCAAATCAAAGTACTTGAAAGTAGATCTTGGTAATGAAAAGTAGAACCTTAGAAAAGGTTATAACAATCTGGAGAGATGTATAAATGTTTAAAGGAGGAAAGMATCATGTGTATAAAATTTCCCCTACATTCTTTAAGAATGACCATTAATATGATGAAGTGCAACATTACCTTTCTTACCTGTGCAAGCTTGTTCTAGGATTTGTCTATACAAGAAACTAAAATTGAATTAAGGTCAGGTGCAAAATTGAAATTCAGTGTCTATCCTTGAATAATTCCATCTGACTACTTCAGAATGGATAGAAGCAAACAGAAGCAAGCCCTGGAATTCCTCAGGAAAAATGATTCCAAAACACTTACTCTTGAACAATATCACGTTACACCATTATCTAGCATATAGTGTACGGCATATATGCATATTGCTTTTGTTTCTGTTAACAACTGTGACAGGCATTGCAGCAAAACAAATAAAAAACATTTGAAGTCAAAACAGAAGGGAACATTCAATGCCTGGAATATAGCTGCCATTTTTATTAGCTGGTGAAGTGCTCTGGCTTTGTAGGTCAGGGAGGGCAGAGTGGATTAAAGKGCATTTCTTAGTTGTTGCTGTTCTCTCTGCCTTAATTTGTGCTGCCTGTAACAGCATCTCCTTTATTCCTTCCACTCCTCTCCATCCATATATAATGGAAATGGACTAATAGCTCGTCAGAGCATTATGTAGAGAGTAGCAAATTGCAGCCTGCCTCTAATCTGGAGGGCAGCAGAGGTCACTATCCCTATCATACAACTGCCTAGATTTTTCTCTACTGGATTCAGGACTTTGCTGAGTTTGGGTTTCCTTTCTTAGGCTTCCAACGAAGTGCTTTAACTCATCTCTCCTGATGTGAACTAACTGCAGCGGCTGTTCACATTGTCTTGGCTGATTTGAAAACATGCCATTAAATCAACTTGATTATCAGCCTATTYAAATAAAAAATGACAATATTTTTATAGCTTCCAATTTGTTGATGTTCCATGTTTGTAATGGAGCGTATCTCAGAAGGTGTAGTCCAGAAGATACCATCAAAAGTGTTATTTTTGTCTTATGTTTTATTTAAACTGACAAAATTTAGCAAACACAGACTGCAATTCACCTTGAAGATATTATTTTAAACTTYTGTTCCTCATTGTATGTGTAACTGACTGTATTTTGCCTGGTTTTATATGCTTTATATATATTGTAAGTAGAACAGATTGAAAATTCAGAACCTAGTGCTCAAGCTGATAATGACCATACTCAAAAACTAAAACAGAAATTATACTGGCTCATCAACAACATTTTTGCAGTGTACAACATTTTATTGAATTTTTCCGCATCTTCAGGTGAAAGAAAAAAGAACACAACAGATGTCTATCAGCGTGAAAGGTTAGCAGTAGCATTTTTCAAACTGGGCCATATTTCCTACAGAAGAAAATGAGTTTGAATGTTCCTCAGTTAATCATCACTCAGTTCAAAGGAGCTATGCCCTTGTACAGCTGGTGCTGCTAACTACACAATCAGATCCAGAATCCTTTCCAAAGGCAAGGTACATGGATGTGCCTTATAAAGCACCTCTTGTGCTCTCATGGCAAAAGACACTAAAAATAATTATCAGGCTTTCTGTACAACACAGTGACCATCAGTTTTGGTTGTTAAATGATGCACTGCTCCATTATTTTCTAAAAAAGTTCTATTCTACACTGATTACAAAATGAGTAACTAAATTCATCCAGCTATATTTAATTACTTGTGAAATTGTTTAGAAATGTTTTGTTTGTTACACAGACAAATACTACAGGAGAAAGAGCTGTCAGCTGGAAAACTACTGGGCTTTTAGGTATACAGTGGTCTAWAACAAATTTTCAAAAACATCTCTTAATAACATAAAAAAATGTTCTTAATTCCTGTGCATTTCCAGAAGTCAGAAATTAAAAACTGAATTCTTCAACGTGATGTTAGTACAACTTCTTTAAATGTACCCCTCTAGGGACTTGAAATCTAACCTGCAAAGGTTCAGCTTTCTTATGGTCATGACTAACATAATTGCTCTATTTTTATAGCTCTATTGCATGAATCTCTATTCTTCAGTCTCTCTGCAAAACCATGACATTCCTTGTAAGTAAGATCCTAGCTACATCCAAATTCGGAAATATTAAACTAGTAAAGTTCTTGATTCTAYATTATACGACAATGTTTGTTTATACATATCCTACGGATTTAAGAAAAACCTATGTGTAAAATAAATAACACACATGATTTGAAATCACAATTAAAACAGAGAGGTTTGTTAGATTTATAAATTGTAAATACATATTGCGATTTGTCTGCCATATTCTCAAACAATACACTTTTTGTTTTCCACTGCTTTTCARTCTCTCCTGTGGCAGGCTTTTTTATTTTATTTTATTTTATTTTCCAATTTTCACTTTTGAAATCAGATTATTTACTTTGATCTAAAATAATATCACTCTGAGAAACAGGCCAATAGTTTGCCCAAGAAAAACAAGCCAGCTTTAACACTGTAGTAATCAATCTACACCTTACCTGAATAAGTACCATAGAGAGATACCAGAGAAAAATATATAGGAATTACATTTTATAAAATGAGCATAAATCAGAAAGTGCCTTGAAAATGTTCAGTTGCCTGTTAGCAATATATTACTTTCATCTGCTATTATCTGCATATTCTGCCCCATGTATTCAGTGCAGGACATTCTTCAGCAGATAATGGTGAAAGAAAAACTAAGCATAATGCTAAAAAGCACAAGAATTTTTTACTGTAAACGTATCTTGATCAAGCAAATCACATGAATAAGAGCTCAACCTTAACGAGATTGATGTTTACACCCTATTGGATTATCATCATTGCGATGGACTGTCTCTACTTAAGATCTTATTGCTAATATCCAGGGGTGAGAATAGTTACGTTAGACTGCGATTTYACTCTCGAAAGATAATCTGAAAATGAGAGCGAATCAGAGGGATATCACCTTTTTGGGAGGCCACCATKCTTTCTTAGGTCAACAAATGACTGTAACTGCTACAGATTTCAACGTGCTTATACGGATATGGATCGAAAACCACGGCCAGTACCTGGTTAGCTCTCTCTCCTGCAATGTTCAGTAACACTTTATGTAACCATCCTACGCAGTGTGTCTTCTAAACCATTTTGTATTCATCTCAACTCATTTCTGTGGACTTTGTTCTGTAATGCCATATTTTATGATTATTGTTGAACAGAAATTTTATTGTAAGGAACATTAAAGGAAATTGTGGACTCTAAGTGATTTGTAAGTTGACTCAAGAATTCAAGGACACAATTTGGAAAGATGTGCGAGAGACTTCAGTGTTAACAYTGGCCAGAGATTTCCATTTTGTGTGGGTATACACACACGAAGAAACAGAGAAAGAAAAGCCCTATTTCTTTGCACAGCAATGATGCACCTGAATRTATTTACGGAAAAGCAAAAGGAAACCAACTGGAAAGAGGATATAGAGCTGGAAACAGTCTGAGCTTATTAACAACTCTGTAGTGCCACTGCTGTTGGAGCTATACCCCATGTATAAGTAAATGAAATACACATTGATATAGAAAAATATGCACTCACCTTGAGGCTAGGAGACCAAATAAAGGAATGTAGAGATCTAAATTTAGCTTTTTAATACCTAAGGCAAATGTTACAGTTTTTAAAAGAGGGATTCTCCCTATTTTTAAGAATCCCATGTTGAAATCCCTGATTGATTAACCAACAGAATGAAAGAAACTTGGGCAAAACCCTCTTGCAAAACCCCATTGCCAAGGAATGTGAATGGAAACGTGAACGAGCCAGAGTTTAACATTTAACATCAACATCTAACACAGTAGTTAAACTAGAAAACAACATTTAACACAGTAGTTAAACTAGAAAAAATTTGTATGCATTTTTTCATGAAAAAATTTGCAAAAAGCTCAATAAAGTGAAAAATTAAAGTGACATATGCAGGAACAGCTAATGGTTACAAAAAATCAGACATATGGGTACCCAAAAGAAAAAGATAYGATCCTTAGCGTACCTGTTAGGAGAATAAACAACCTATAGGTATTTTGTACCTTTACCTATTAATCTTAATCTTTTACTATCTTCCAAATTTATTGTCTATTGCAAATGCAATGCTAAATTTTCACAGACCAGCACGTGTCTTAAAATGCTGCTAATATTCTTCTGTGAAATACATATTCATATATTTCACATGAAAAAGAAATATAAGTAAAATCAATGTAATAATTTTCCTTCTGTAGATACTAGATCAGGTATTAAAGAAAGGCATTTGTATTACTGTGAATCAGATTGAATGTGAATTTAATCCATGAGTAATTTGAAGTGGGTTTYGCCATAAAATACCTGCTTCCTACTCTGGTTTTCAAAATGTTCTGGTACATAAATACCTGCTTAAGCTTTTCATTCACTACGTTTATTATTTTCAGGTCATGCCAGATGCATTTAGCTTAAATTTTAATCCAGAATAGTTAATCTCAGACTGTTCTCTGAAACACACTCACTAAAGTTCAAATAGGAGCAACATTAAATGAACAAACAGAAAGCAAAAGAGTAAGGTACACTTACTATACAAAGAAATCAACCTTTTCAAAATYGATCTGATGAAACTGCAATAACAACTTGGTAGAGGATTAATCAAAACAAGATCCAGYTATTTTGTAATAACAGAGTTGGAGGAGCTTACTCAACCAGAGCTTGATATACTTGAGTATATTTTGATATACTCAGAAAAGAGATCTTTGTAGCTCTATCAGAAACATCATTACAGAAATTATATAAAAATTTACTAAACTTCTATGATCTCATTTATATTAYCTAGTTGTCTGACATGGATGTCAATTATTTTTGCAGTAGGAGGAATTAACTAATTCCACTCACAGGTAGAATGGTTTGACATATAGTTAGATATTTAATCATAAGTTCATGTGAGCCCCTAAAATCTGACAAAATACAACCTAATTCCTTTATGAGGGTAATTTGTGAGTGCTATTCATCTCTGGCTAGAGATAAGACTATCTGGTGATAAGACTATCCTATCATTCTGCGGCTGAAAATCCAGGCTGCAATTCCATTTCATTAATTACATTAACTTCAGAGGCCTAACTCTGTTTTGTACCTACAAACCCTTTTCTTTCAGAAGCCTGTGACAGTTGCAGAGTAAAGTGATTCAKATTTATTAAACAAAAGTCATATTTATTCAATTCAGCTCAAAGAGGCAGAAAAATGCCTGCAAAGACTAAAGCAGTAAAGCCTGTATCTTTTCCCTTCGCTCAGCCATTATTCTTTCCATTCATCCTAAATTGCCTCCCCCRGACACAGTAACTTCCCTTCTGTATTTATTCCTCATTAATGGCATCTGTCCACTTTCATTTTCTAGACACATTATGCTTACATTATTCAGTATTTCCCCTAAATTTGGGTCCAGGCAGGTGAAAGACAAACTTCGCCCCAGACAAACTTCTTTACTTTTGTTCCTTTGACACCTCTGCTCCAAACTGAGCCTGCTCCTTTCCATTATTTTGTTTCTTGATTATTTTCTTGCCATTCAGCTTCTTACATGCAAACAAACATACCAAAGAGGTGAACTGCAGTAATAGCATTTTCCCTTACTTTCCACTACTATCTCATTTATCTACAAAATATACTACCCATAACCACATCACACTATCTATAGCTCACATAATATATAACTACAGTCTACGCTTAGATTCATTATTTTATTCAAATTTTTTCAAATGTGTTGATCTAAAATAATATGAAAGTAAGCACACGCAACTAAATATCAATAATAAWTAGGCAAGGCAGTTTCCTGTGGATAATTCTTGTGAGTCTTGCTCTACTGACAATACAGGTATTTATTTTCAATATTGAATTGATGCAAAACAAATGAATATGAAACACAGTATCTTTTCTAGGGCTTAAGGTAATTGTTTCCTATCTCTTCATCACTAATATTAGTAATATTATTACTGTAATTATTATCAGTAATATTATTAGTGATCAGAGGTAAGAATTTTAGTTGGCATGAACTTCACGGACCGTATCTGTTGTATCAGTTTACACTTGGACAAGTATTTTTCAATCCTTTTAAGTGTAATGGCATGAAGAAACAAAATCAATATTTTCTAGGTCTAGACTRTCAGCACTGAACTTACCTCAGTACAGCATAAATTAACAGTTTCATTACAAACTATTGAACAAGACAGATAAGACAAATTGTTAAGAAATACATTAATACCTTAAATGTATAGTAAACTGAAATGAACTAATGCTCCCCTGCAACATTTCAGTACCATGAATACAAAAAAATTTTAATTATATAGGTTTGAGATAGTAAATCCTGCAGTATATTCTTCTTCTCATTACAGGATTAGCTCGCAAAGAATTCAAGATAGAATCCTTTGAAAATACCCAGAGATGCGCCAAGTTACACCAGTGTCCAGCAGAACCAAAGAGCAGACGGCTAAGTGACTTCTCAGTCAGCAGCGCTGGAACCGGAGAGAGGGAACAGCTCTCCCACACAGAAGGAGGATTTATTGCATAAGCATTTCTCCTACAACACAAATACCAACCTGCCTTATACTACTGCCGTGTTTAAATGTCCAGATTATTGGAACTCGTGACCCAGCGCTAATTTCTGCTGGGAACCAGTGACCTTTCCTTTCCTCTCCACTATTCCTACAAAGCACCAAGAATCTTACTGATTGGGATGGTTGGTTTCAGTTGCAATGTTGAGGGTTTTTCCAGCCATGTAGCCTCTTCTGAGCTCCAAATTTGGGTACCTGGCTGATTGTAAGGGCACAGAAGATGCTAAGAAGAAAACAAGCCATCTCTAATGAAAAAAATAATTGATTTTGCAAATCCACTATGTACACTCCATTTACCTTAGCTAGACTTGCAGAAAGTTTAAAAATYAGGTCTTACTACCAATTTTAGGTGTCTTATAAAGTAATCTAAGTTTTCCTTTCTCTGATGGTGCTGCAATAAATGCTACTTGCCACTTAAAATCACTGAGTTCTTCTGTAGCATCCCTCATAACACTGTAAACTTGATACTTGTAAYGCCTGTATCTACTTTAGAAATTATAATTACCTTTTCTTCAGATCTGCTTCAATGTTTTATTGCAATGAATAATGCAGTTTTTGAGTTGCTTTTCTGAATCTTGTCAGCCCTTCCCTATCCCACGTTTGTAAAACTGTGGCACTTCTCCAAAACATGTTGTCTCATAAATCTTATTTAAGAAAAATCTTTAAACAGTATTTTGCAGACCTACATCAGTGAATGAACATGGAAACTTTTCTGCTATAAAAAGGATTACAGAAACCCCATAAAAGTCCATTTAGGGGGTTTTCAGACCTTGAGTTTTAAAAGGAAAACTAAGATAAATATATCATGATAATCCTATTCACAGTGCCTATAGAATTTCTATTTAATGGACTTGTCATTGCATACAGCTAGCTGCTCATAATTATTAAAAATATAAACACTGTCGTAAGATGGATTCATGTTAGTGCATTAGTGCATTTCCACTATTAATAAAAAATGTCCCTGCATTTTATCTACTGTTGGATCAGATGGTATAACCACATGACCTGTCAGATCATTTATCAGTGACCTCATGCAGACCTGAACTGTTTTTGTGATTTAGCTGCTAGATTGAGCCAGCATTCTAAAGCTTAAAATGAGAGTGTCCAATTTTGTAATAATCACAATAAACCTATATGCTATAGTGGTTCTTCCCCCAAATCACATGTTCTCTTTTACATTCAGATATATTTAATATTTATATCTAATGCTATAGCATTCATATCACTTAATATAGTAAACAAAAGCATAAAAACTTCCTCAGACATTTCAATGTGTTCCAGAAAGAATACAAAACAGTTATTTCTTAATAGTCTAGAATTTATCCAGTAGACCATAAGTCTGGATTTTGTCTCAACCAGAAATTCCCTGAAAATGATACAGCATTAGAAAAGGTTTTGGTTTTGCATAATTAGCTTGAAAAGCAAGTCTGTATCTTGTCAAGAAAAGTCTTTTYGGTAGGGCATGGAACAGCGGAAGCATTTTGCAGTCACTTTGCATTTTTCTGAATGTCTGCACTGGTACATGACACAGCAGCTTTATGTCTTCAGTGGTTGATTTTCACATGCCTCAGTCACCAGATCACCTAGTAAGAACTGTTCCACTCATCTAAACTAGTAAGAATACTGGATTTTCCCTGTTTAGCTGATGTAGTTATATACCAACCAATTCCAGAATGTCTATTTTATYAGAAGCCCTCTCAGCAGACCAGCAACAAAAAATAATTTTGTCCTAATTCCTTGTCTTGATTATTTTATAATCCAGTTTGATCACGACCACCTAGATTAGGACACTGGAACAGAATACAGAGATTGGTCAGCTGTCAAAATAAGCATATTAATTCACAATTCTTCACAACTCTGTATTTTTTCCAGTATATATATAAATATATACATATATATATATATATACACACACACACACACACAAACACACATATGCATACATATATATATATATATATATATATATATGTATAGATATTCTTTAAGGAAACTGATAATATTTTCTCAGAGAGGAGAAGGTGGTGAAGCAGGGATGGAGAAGAAGCAAAAATTTTATATACATAAAAATCAGTAAGGGAAAAAAATGAACCTTACCATTCCCATTCATGTTCCTTTCAATAAAATTAAAATTCCTCTTACAAGTATCTAATAAATTACTAACAACATCATTTTAAATAACTATGGAAGTGTTGTCAGCTCAGTAAAAGGTGCCAAATTCCACACTTTAAGCTGAAATCACCTAATACCACCTATTTGCACATAAATATACTCATGCTGACTATAGTACCCAAGCCAGCTCCTCTTCCAACAGGACAAAAAGGCAAAATTATCCACTTAACATCAATGGATTCAAGATCAAATCCACTGATCCAATTGACTGTACGGAGGTAGCTAGATTAGACACTGAATTTCCTCTCTCCAGAACAGCAGAAAATTTATCTTGTGCAGAAGTACCTGATTTAAAGACTATTTATGTTCATGGAGTTCTTTCCACTAACACCAGTGGTATCTGCATATTTTATATTTCCTGCCAGGAACTACAATGAATATAAATTACATTTTTTAGCAGGTTTTGACAAACATAATACCAACATATTCAAAGAAAATTGACTTGTTCTTTATGTTTATATGACAAATTTTCAAGATAGGCTTAAAGGATGGATTAAAAGAAGATAAAGATTCTGGAGAACTGAAGCATAACCTATGTAATAAGCAGAAGTTTAAAAAGTTCTTGAAACTAGAGTGTAGATTTTAGCTCTTGTTTTGTTCAGTCATTTTTGACAGAATGATAGGAAATTTCAGCTTCAGTTCTTTGTCTCTAGTGAGACACACAAATCATCTGAAAGCATCGACAAATGTCAGAAAGAAAAGCTGTATTAAATTACATAAAGAATCTTAACTGGTGTAATAGCAAAAGTTCCCTTGAACTTTTAACTGTCTATCAATACAGATAACTGTCCATTAGTATCAGCTAGAGAAGTTTATATAGCTAAAAAAGTGTGGGATCTGTCTAARCAGAAAAACTAAGGAAAACTACTGCAACTGTCGATGAATAACTTTCTTTTCATGTCTCTTCTCTTAGATGTATTTCTGTATATCACTGTGAAAGAAACCCTTCCAAGGAACTGCATATATATGATGTGGTGGAATAACTGGCTTCTTCCCATGACCCAGTGAGCAGTGCCAAAAGTAGCTTTGCTGCTTGAATGCTTCCTCAAGCTGGGTCAAAGGAAAAGAGCAAATCTACAGAGCAATCCAGCCTGTCTTCAGGTTTGAGGTTTGGCATAAGTTTCAACTCTGGTATCACRTTAAAATTGCTGTTGTTAAGAAAATCTTGAATCAGACTTGAGAAGAACATTAATAAGATAGATAATCAGCCTCAGATATGGAAAAGAAAAAAACAAGCAGCATTCATAACAAAACTATAATGTGCCTCATCTGCCTATCTCGATACCCATCTCAAATAAGGAAAGGTTTAAGTAATAACAAAAAGGTCCCTGTTGTTCTGCTTTTGCTCAATGTGCTTAGCATTTTAAACTCTGTGGCCAGTCTGCCCTACAACATTTTTATGTTTGAATGGCACCTTGATGGGACTGCATCATGTCTGTTTTTCTGCCTTCCTCTCAGAAGGAAAAGCAATAGCGGCATGTGACTATGCAGAGGGTTAAAAAACAATTAAATGTACACAGAATACACTAGCGGAGACAGATTTTCCATTTTCATCAGCCAAAAAAACATATCAACCTCTTTCAAAAGCCAATGCATATAAATAATGTAACAGCTTGGGTCATCTGTAAAGCTTTCTATATAGTAAAGAACTGAATTATGGTTTCCTGTTCCGTTATTTGTTGTCTTTGGTCAGTACCCAGGTGCATGGAAAAGTTTTCAAAGTAATGTTTATCACTGGAACAGAAAATTCTTGAGAGCTGCAGACTGGCTAGCTTTTTTAGCAGGAAGAAGAGGATTTGCTTAATATTGTTCTGGCACATAAAGCATAAATCTGGTCTCAGAGAGAGATTCTATATAGTCTAGTGCTTTATTGCTTCTTTTACAAATTGTATCCTAACAGAATTGACAGAAGATTTTACAAGCCTTAAAGTGCAAATCCTTCTGTGTAAATATACATGTTCATTCTTAGTTATTAGCTCTACAAACTGTGTTGCTTTGCTCCTTTAATATTGTGAACCAGTCTGGTTTTGAATGGTCTGTTATTTATCAAAGTTCCCCTCAAAAACAGCTGCTGCATAGCCAAAACTGGAGAGGTTTAGAGCTCAGTCACGTAAATTTTACCCACAACAGCAAGCAATTACGTGTATAAGCAGTTCCATTAGCATCAAGAGGGAGACCATATAATTACAGATTTGTACAACTTGGCCTCAGAAAAACCCAGAAACAAAAGCAGGAACTTAATTTCTGATCAGTCATCTTATATATGAAATATACATTATGCCCAGAAACAGGAGGCTCAAATCATTTATCTAATATAGGCATCCAGTGCCATTTGAGATGCCCTGGAGTATCTCACCTGGTCCCCAGCTGCTGCTCCAGAAGAGCGCAGGTATCCTGCAGGTCCTGGGTCATATCTGCCAGCCCTGTGTGGATGCCTCGGTTACCCTTACGTGTCTCAAATGGCACTAGATGCCTATATTTTAGAGACTGATTCAAGCCCAGGCTGTCATTTCTTTACAGGTTAGGCAGACATGCGTTCCTTCAAACAGAAGATATTCAGTTCACAAATCACTGAAATCTACTTCAAGATAAACGGGAAAAGGGTTACATTTCTTCAGAGACAGAGAGTGTGTGGGATGGTGCTACTGCAGTATGACATAAAAAGCCTGGTCTCGTACATGTGTTGCGAGGAGAATGGAAAAAAAAGAGCGAGCAAGCGAGCGAGCGAGCGTGAGCACATACATACTGCAGTCTTCTGAGACGAGAGAAACCAGATTTTCCCTTGCTCCGCATGACACGTGATTTTTCACCTTTTGTGATTGATTATAGTCTGGTTCAGTGAAGGAGACCTCATCACATACTACTGYGCCCAGCTTTTACCTCACCTCTCAGTCCAGCGTGAAGCCTGAATGACATGCCCAGGAAACCTGAATCTTTCCTACACCAAAACCTTGTTACATCACCAACACAGTATTAAAGGGCCATAGAATAAATCAGCCTCCACTCTTGGGCAACTAAAGGACTAGTCATTATGGAAATGGGAGTAAAACCCATCTGATTTAACGTACGGTAAATTTTGGCTGTTCTCTTTACAGAGACTGTGCACCATAGTCGTAACATGACCTCTGCACTGCTAACCCAACTTACCAGTTAGGATGTCTGACCGCCCCGGTCACCCAGGACACATGCGAGTGCTCCCGAGCAAGGATCTCCCTCGTGCCCTTCCCTGTCTCCTTGTATTATATCTCCTCTATCGCTCACATCTATCGCTATGTACCTGAGGACAGAGGCTGCACTTCTTCGGGGTGAGACAGGCTAGGATATTTTTTTCTCAGCCAGTTCTGTGAGATTGTATCTGTCACCAAAAGGTAGGACCCGCATGAACAGTTGTTCACTGCATATTAAACTAGAATCCAGACTCTCGCCTGTACTTCTAAAGGTATCTGCCCATTTGACCTTCAGATCTCTTCAAATCCCATCCAGATACTTTTATGTGTGGATGGGAAAGGAACTAAGAGAAAAACTTGTTTAAAAGCTATGCTTATCTTAAGCAAGAGTTTCAGTAACAAGCTAATAATAAAAGACCACAGAAAATAATGGTGCCTTGAGAAATAGCTTACCACTTTGCCATGTTTAATAAAAAATAATTTTAAAATATAGTTTATCCTGTTCAGAAATACTTTTTTTTATGAGACACAACACTTTTATTTACCTTACAAAACAAAAACATTTTAAAAGAGCTTAAAATGTATGAATAAGATGGATACTGGACATTAGAGCAGCCCACATATTTTCATGTCAAACTAACACTTGTATTTTGGAGAAATGAGGAATCAGTGGCTCACAAGCAGCAACTGCATGAGGGACTAAATGGGTAACTACCAGTATGCCCTAGCTGAATTTACTGAATCTGTATCTTACACATTCCCACTCTACCTAGGATCATAAGAATTTCAGAAAGAATTTAATCTGACAGGAGTTACATGTCTTAGCTCTTCTTATTTCCACTGTTTTATTTGCATAAAAATTAATAGGGTATAATTTATGCACCACAGGGCACTAAGATGAATTTTTTAAACTAGTCAAATATAACCTGGGCACTTTCTGTCTGTAGACAGAAACAGCTATAGACATCTCAGCAGTCTCGCTGACATTTGTCACAATCATGTGCAGCTATTTTCACCTTAAAAGGATGCACCTTAAAAGAAGCATCAATAATCCTTGACTTGCTAATTTCATGAATTTCTGAGTAGCACTAGAAATCTGTGAATACAACTATACAGGTGGGAACGGATTCATGGCTACTGCGCACAATATCCTTATACCTAACTTTTAGTACGCTTTTTTATTTTATAAAGAATAATGTGTTAATACAATGCTATTTTATGTACTACAAACTAGAAAATGACTGTGTTCAAACTATGAAAAACTTCTGTTTTATATTTTCACATATTTAACTTAATTGCTTCATATGTTCAGACTGAGATGTTATTCTGCCAGATTCTTATTCAAGAAGACAATCGTTCTGGCTTTTTACCACTATTCACTTAACACCGTAAAAAGTAGGATGCAACCACCTTATGCTGTTGTAAAGACCTTCTAGTTGCTAGAAAATATTTGACTGTTTCTGGCCTATGGCACTACTACTGCTACACAAAATAAATTTATTCCTAAAAAGTCATTAYAAAAGTTGTTTAAATAAACACATCTTCCTATCTTCATAGACAATCTATTCCCCTAAAATCAKACTGCTTGGTCTGCTTTTTTTAGGAAACCATCAAACCATGCAAAGGATCAACAGCATAGAGCAAAATCCTGGCCTGGCAATAATTGAGACACCTCAATCCCAGTGACCCCTCATAGTCCTTACCCCACTTACAGATGTCAGAAATGCCACTGGTCCCATACAGCACAGTGTCTGGGGCAGCTGCTCAGTATCATTAGAGATCAGAATATTGCTGTCCCAATGCTGAGTCAAAATTAAGTTTAGCCTGTGCTTCTGAGAAGACTTAAATTGGCTCTGTTGCAAACCTATAATTGTAATATTTATAGTTTTCCAAAGGATAGAAATACTATTTGATAAATGAGAAAGCCTCATTTGTGAACAATGGAAAATACTACTAATCTGTACTTTTCTAATAGTGCCAGCTATTTTGCTACAGAATTGCACAGCATAACATATCACGTCATAAGAGACCAAAATAAAACCTTCCCAGAAACCCAAGTGCCCTATAATACTAATTTTAAGAGATTCTAAAGTTACTCCAGCCAATGGTTTTATCTAAATTTGGCTATTAATTCCTATAGTCAACTGATTTTGAAAAAGACTATGTTTTGTCTAAACTTAAGAAATAGTGCCGAACCGTATGTTTTCTCTACGTAACTTACAAGCTGTATCTCTCAGAATATCAGCTGAAAAGAAGAGTAGAGCTAAAGGTTTAACAGAACATTTTTTCTTCACTTGTTATTCTGTCTTAGCACCAAACTCACAAAAATTCTATAAAGGCTTCTTAGCCATTCAGTGACCTCTGAAAAAAGAGTCTCACCAGCAATGCCTATCTGAATATATTTCCTTTGGTTGAATAGTATTTGTCAGCTGTTTGATCATAGTTTCAGTTGTACAAAATAATTCAGAGTTCTCTATGTTCAAAAGCCCAAATCAATATCATAGGATTCCACCCCACCTCATGTAAGGTGGGACATCAGCATTCCATATTCATTTTACCATACTATACTGAAATTTAGTTCAAAATGTCAGCTACCCAAAGAAAACAGATGCAAAAGAAAAAAGAAGAAAAAAAAAGAAAAGAAATACTACCCTAGCAGAAGAGTATGATGATAATAAAATCATATAAAATTCCCCAGCTCCCTGACCTTCCCTGACTATTTACTATGGAAAATCTGAAAAGATCACAGTCTCATCTTGCGATTTTCTGATATAGAAGTAACTGCCATTGTTTAATTCACAGTTAACTTCATTACCACTTCTTCTGTTGAGACCCATTTATTAGTTTACTGTGATTGAGTCTATTGGCTTATCTAGAGAGCAGTTCAACTCAGTGTACAACGGGACAGGGCAGTTACAAAGGCCCACACGCGCTGAAGTCTTGCGAGCCCTAGCAGTGGACTTTCGTTCAAGCAGAGAATGGGTAGGTCAGGGAACACTCACGCCCTGCACATTCCCTAGCTAGAGACTTTCTTCACAGGAAGGTAAAATTCGAAAAATGATGTTGGAGACCAGAATAAAAACTTTATTGTTGTAGGATGTTCAGTGCAAGAGAAATTTTCCTCTTTCTCATCTTTATACCACATAAGATTTATCTAACTTGCTTAGTCTTCCTTTAAGTCAGGAAATACATGAAAACCAGATGCCAATAGTTTAAAATTGTGTCTTAATATGAATTTTCAAGTATAACTTACAACTTCATCCTGTCGCTTTTGTCCCTTTCAGCAAGAACAGCTCATGCCATCAAACTATGAATCTGACTGAGTGATTTGGAAGTAAAAAGACGTAAATGTGCTTTCTGCATTTCTCACTTTGTGCATCTTTTACATTTGAAAAGTATTTTTGTGAATGTGAAAAACAAAGAATAAATATACACACTTGTTTTGGTAAAACTATGGTGGTTTTATGTTATCTAGCACTTTTAGAAATCATAGAATCACAGAATCAGTAAGGTTGGAAGGGACCTCTGGAGATCATCTAGTCCAACCTCCATGCTCAGCAGGGTCACCTAGAGCATGGTAGACAGGSTTGCATCCAAGCGGGCCTTGAATATCTCCAGAGAAGGAGACTCCACAACCTCTCTGGGCAACCTGTGCCAGTGCTCCATCACCCCGCCCCATTCAGTAGCGGGCCCACATTTTCCCTAGTCCTCCTCTTGCTGATGATGTATGTGAAGAAACCCTTCCTATTGTCCTTGACATCCCTTGCAAGACTCAATTCCAACTGGGCCTTAGCCTTCCTTGCCGCATCTCTACATACTCTGACTGCATTCCTGTAATTCTCCCAAGTAGCCTGTCCCCTCTTCCACATTTTGTGTACTTTATTCTTCTGTCTGAATTTAACCAAGAGCTCCCTGCTGCCCAGAGTTTTACAGAGAATCTATCAAAACTGATTTTTGAATGTTCCAAAATCAAAAATAGGTTTTGATTCAAAAGATGCTTTCCCTCTCCCTCAAAAAAGAAAAAAAAAATGCTCACATAGAAAACATGTTATGAGAAAATAATCGTTTTGTGGAAATTGTTCATAAAAAAAAGAAAGTTATCAATCATGAGATAGTTGAAAGAAATATTATCAGAAGTTGTCTGTGGTCAGTTTGTCGCAACATGTATCATCATTCAGAATAACAAGTAAAAGACCCTGTAGAATCAGCAATGAAATATTTGATCTTATTTTATCATGTTGTTCTCTGCCATCACCCTAACTATTGTACCTTGGAAAGGGTTGCTCTGTTTTCAATAAAACCTAAGAAACAGCTTTAAATTAGCCACACTTCAATTAAATTCAATTAACATTTTGTAACAGATATATCATTAAGAGTTCTTATATCATATATATTTAATACTTGTTATCTACGTTTTCCTAATCTATTTCCCTTTTTATTGTTGGAAATCTTCCAAAAGTAATTCTATTAAAATTGTTTGAATACCAAGACATCTTGTTTGGAAACTAACCTTAAGTGAAGTATGTAGAAATCTGTCTACCAAAKWGCTGGATGAATTTCTATCAGTGGGATGTACTTAATTGATTTCTTGTGAGTTACCTCATTTCTTTCTTTTTGTAAATATAGCTTATTTGCACAGAAATTCATTGAGCCAAAATTTTAAGGAATAAAGTGTAAGAGGCTGATAATGTGTGGTTATATTTGGTAGAATAGATTTTATTTTCATAGCGCTTTCTATCCAAGGATACCATGGCACTTTATAAACAAGTTGAGACTWACACACCAAATTTTTATCTCCGTTCCACAAATAGGGATACTGAGGAACATGAGAAGATAGATGTCACAGGTCATGGGAAACAGTACACAACTCTCATTGCTCATGTGCTTACTATTTGCCAGTCTTTACCATGTGTTCCTCCTATAGGCTGAAAAACTCACAAGGAGTGAGATACATTGTCCAAAACTACAGCCTCAAAACAGTACAATGACCACTGAAAATTAAATRTTTGTTAATCTAACATTTTATGTTTGCCCTAAATGTTTGTCCTAACCTAACTTTTAAATTAAGCTCAAAATGTTTCCTACAAGTTCTAGTGCTGATGTTTGTTTTCTAGTTTCTAATTATGTTTTTGCCATACTCTGATAAATTATCTCTAAAAAGCAGTTTCAGAGGAGTTGGTTGTGCCAAACCTCTTTCCTTCTCTTGAACCTCAGTAGTTACATCCAGAGTAGCTGCAGTCTTTCAGGTTTGAGTTGGAGGATCATCTGAGGTTGCAAACTTAAAGCTAGCCTGTCATACTTCTCTGAAATGCACTGATTACTGGTTACTGGGTAAAACCCAGTAAACATGCTAGTTCCTCCTGTGACTCAGAGAGATGTCCTCTCTTTCTTTTTTCAACATAATAGGACCTTCTCACAATCTTACAAGAGAGTTTGTTGACTTAAATCCTCCTGATACTGAAGTCTTCAGAAACTGAAAGGGTAAGGGGAAAAGAAGGGCAAAGCTTTTGTATGAGAAAGAGGGTTTTTTTCTGTTTTTTTTTTAACAGTCACAGGGCATCCAACTGAACTAGTAAATCACTAATTTGGTCCAGTTGCAGCTGGTGCACTTGCATTATCAAAACTCAGAGACTATTTTATGACCGCAAAAGTGGTTATAAAGCCTTATTTTGCTTCGTTTTAGAACTCACCAGTAGAGGCCTGGACAGAGTTAAGCAGTTGCAGACATCAATGTAATTGCAAGAGCRCTTCAGTCATAATCTCTGCCCCTATTTCTACATCAATGTTTTGCAACAAATTTAAGTTAATCTCCTGCTAACTCAGGAATGTGTAGAAGCACGTTCTGGCATCATTTTGTCTATTACCATGTCTTTACAAGTGCTTCTCAGCTCTCAATAAAGTAGGACAAGGAAACACAGGTTGGAAGGGATTTCCTTCCAACCATTCGCTCAGAGCAGGGTTAGCTGCAGGGTCAGACCAAGTATTATCTCTAGGTTAAAAGGAACTTGCCAGATGGTGAATATGAAGCATATGAAGCTAACTTAAAATAACACATTTCACTGTAAAATTCAAACTTTGTATTATGTCATAAAGTTACATAAATTATATCTTTTCTTTCTTTACTGAACAGTATAGGCAAAGTACAAAAAACAGGATATATTGTAACTGCTGCAATACAGTGGAGCTGCAATATTTATAGATAACTAACTTATTCACTGAAGAGATGACAACACTAATATTAATTATGAAAATTTGAGAAAAAATGTTGAAACTTCAAGTGATATATTTGATCTGAATATCCATTTGATCTAAAAAATGATCAGTTATTTAATGTAGCTTCTTGGTAATGAATTCAGGGATCAATGTATATAGAAACTGCACTACCTTGCAAACAAAAAGATACAAAATATCATTTTAATTGGACTTTGCTCATTAATGTTCTGCCTAATCTTTAAAACACAGTAGCTCAACTAGTCCTAGCAGGATAAGTTAATAATTCAATGCAAATGAATTTGACGGCTATCAAATGTACAGGGCCATACTCCCATCAGAATCTATAGTATATTTTTGTATTTATAACCCTGAAAAATAAAATGGGTAAGGCACATAAACCATCACCAATCTGTCAAAAATCTACGAGGAAGTCAGCCTTTCTCTATAAGAAAATTACCCTTATTACCTTTCTTAAATTCTTAAATTAGAGATAACTCTAGAGTGCCAGGAACCATAATTAGAGCCTGGAGAAAAAGTACTGAGTTTGAGTTGCATCATGTTCAGAATGTTCATGAGATGCTACTTCAGTCCTCAACAGATTAAATCTGTTGCGATAATTCTTCAGCATCATAAAATTCAAATTACATTCATGAAATCTATGCTCATTTAAATATATGCGCATATAGAGCTAAAAGCTAGAGACCATCCTTGTTTCCAAGTAACACTTAATCATGTAACTCAGTCCTGTTATTTGTCATCAAAGTGACTTTTTATGCTAGTAAAATAAGTCAGGATAACAGTATCTTTTTTTTGTGTCTGCAAATCACTTTAAAATAGTATGATCAAAAATACAATAATAATGCTTAATGTTTCATTTTTCTCCAAGTCACATGAAAATAATTGCACGACTTTTCCAAAGCTCTTGCATAGGATGAGATAAATACTTAAGCACCATTAAATGAAGGATATCCTAACCTTGTTTGATCTTGCTTTCTAAATTTGTCTCTAGTTCACAATTGTTTAATTCTCATCACCAATTCTACTGACTCCTTGCAAACAGCACTAAAGGACTGTTACTGTCTTTTATTTATTAAGTACTTAAATAGGTTGCTAAATATCTGATTACTTTCTAGGTATTCAGAGATGAATCAATGCCAAGATTTGCCTCCATAATGTAAGAAGCACTTTTTTATGAAGAAATAAAATTGCTTTGAAAGCTACTGGAACAGAGGCCACATGTAATATTACAAAACTTCTGTGAAAGAAAGAGCCTGCTTGCTGTCACGCGAGACAAACAGCTCTACATCAGAGAACGAATGGGTGGTATTTCCCGTGTACTTATGAACTTTTCTTCACTACTAACCTCAGAAGCATTCTCAAGAAATACTTTTTGAAACATTTACTTGCTTTTAAGCAAGTATTTACATGACAAAGACAGGAACCTCATTCAAACAAAGATAATGATGAAGAAACTCTGACATTTAACTCTTAACTCTCTGGATTAGTTATTGACCATCAAAAGACAGAATTAGCTTCTCCAATCAGCTACTCAAACATGTGTGTAATTTTAATATCATGGCTGGCCCACTTAAGTCTATGGACTACTGACATGTTTACACTTCATAGATTTGAACGTCAGAAGAGAGAGCTGAAGTCACTTATTCTGATGATGTGTATGACATACTTATGGTATGCCATAAGATCTACAGACTTTTTTGCTTGCCATTTCCTTTGCAGAATAAAAGCTTCCAAACCTCCTTTGTTCAGTCCTAGTCCTTACCTAAGTCACTCATAAAAGCACAGTACCCTCGCACTATATCCCCAAATAAAATGATACGCATACACGAGTAGCTTTAGACACAAGGGCCTTAACTTTCAAAGTTCCTCACTAAAAATCACTGATGTTCTTTTCTCCAGATAAGATTCTTAATAGCTTTTAAAGAGAGCCATGAACAAGCAAATCCTAGGTGCTGTCCCACCACTCAACAAGAAGTCAAAGATTGAGAAATTGTAACAAAAATACCTTTGGGGTAGACCTCATTAATTAAGTGAAAGCAATGGCATTTTTCAATATGAATAAAAAGGCAAATTGCAATCTTTATGCTACCTTATGTAAAGGTAAATGTAAAACCAGTACTACTCCTAAATTTGTATTTTATTAAAAAAAAAAAACAATGAATAAATGAATAACCAGATGTAAGCTCTCTTTAACAGTTTCTCAGGTTGAAATTCTCAGGGATGTGAATATTTAACACCGAAAATCGAAAAACTGTCTACACAGCACCAGCATTCCCCTCTCTGGATATGTCAATATTCCCTCTTTTAATACAAATAGCTACACAGACGTTTTATGGATGTATACTTTAAAAATTATTTCTAGGAATGCATCCCTTCTCAATTATAAGAATTTTATTTTCTGCGTTTCTGAAATCAAATAATGATGGCAGTATAGTTTCAAACACTAACTGATTAGTGAGCTGCTATTGAATCTTCAGGCTAAATATGAGTCTTTCCACAGGAAAATGTGAGTTGAACTTTTTGATATGTAATTAACTAATGAAATGCAATGATGTGAAGGAATACTGACTCTCGTAAACTAGCTATATAAATTTATATTTATTTTTTCTCCAGTAAATATTGTAGTGACGACATGGTTTGCCAAACTCTATTTTTGCACTTCACAGTTCACAACAGTTTTGAATTTGATAAAGGAAATTACAGGTGGATTGAATTCTGTCAGTCTTCTCATTCAACTTTAAGTTTTGGAGGACTTACTTCAAAACTTCTTTGATCTTTGTTTTACGGTACAGTGGTGTTTTCTTAATTGTTATGGTTTTAAATCTATTATTTTTCATAAATTATTGTATTACATAAGAAATAGCCAAGTTTTCTCAACACAATGTAACATTATCTTCCAGAAAGAAAGCTACTGCACTTCCCCCAGGTGTTCAGGCCCCAGACTTCTGTAAGCATGATGTATTCCCTTTCTCTTGGAAATTGGATTTCCAGAAAGACTTGGACACTCCCATTAATTCAACCTGGAAACAGAGTTCAAACTAGCTCACAAATGAAGATATTTCAGAGAACTGAAAATTGGCGTGAAAATAATAAACCACATCAAGAAGGGACACTGCATCTTTGCTAACACTTAGGACTGGAAACTTACTATTTTTTACTTATTATTTAAAAATTGCAAAACATTAATGACACTTTCAGACTTTAGGCCAGATGAGAACCAAGGGAACTTAAAAACTGGAAACGCATGGAAAACAACACTAGTAATAATCTCACAACGTTATAGGCTAATCAAAATATGGGAGAACATATTACAATACACAAACATTTCAACGAGAGAGAGCACTGAAAATGAGCAACATGAAGACAGAGTAAAGGGAGTCAAAAAAGAAAGCTAAAAAAAATAAATATTCCTGCTAGGATGTTGTTTAAAAGAGTCTTGTAATTTGGAGATGTTGAATTACATCTTGGAAAAGAAAGTCTTAGTTTTTGTACAGCTTTGGTATGGAATTATGTTTACCTATAATCAAATACATCTATGTAAGCAGAAATTGCTCAGAGAGAGCCTTGATCAGGAGATTGAAAGGGCCAATTAAAGAGGGGTATTGAAAATAATTAAGTGTAGATTGGTTCACATGTGACTAGACTGAGAGCATCTATAAATATTTTGACAGCATAAACAAAAAGCAGAACAGTTATTCAGTATGAAACTCTCATATAACAGTCTGAAACTAAACATGGAAAAATTGAGGCTGAGTATCAGGAAAGCTTCCTGGCAGCAAAACACATGGGGCTCCCAAGGGAAACAATGGAATCTACATCGCTTCAAACTTTTAAAACTAGACTAGACAATAACACTCGCTGTAGTTTGGGGGATATTTCTGCACTGGCAAAAGATACGGTTGCATGAGTTGATACTGGTGGGTTATTGCCATTTCTGGTTTCCATAATTCTGTGAAGAAATGCATAACCCCCAGCTGCACAGTCAAGAAAGTTATCCCTCTCTATCTTCATAAACATTAGCAAAAAATTGCTGACAGTCATATTTCCTAAAAAAGACCTGACTGTAAAAGAACAGGTTTTTCTTTTAGTTATTCAACCAAAACTCACAAACTGAGGTAACATACAGAGCAGATTGCATATCTGCTGTGTGCCATTGTTAGCTCAYGCATTAAGAGGGAATAAAAATACACAATTTGGGGTGAAATGGGATAGCTTGTGTTCTGCTGATTTGATGYACTAGCTTGTAAGCTAACAATGCTGCCAAGTAACACCATTATGTGTTTTGTGAGTTTGACTTGTTGTCGTGATGACAACAGTTGGTCCATAGGTGTCTTTTTCTCATTTAAAAACTACGGAGATATTTTTAATAAAGCTGATGGGAAAATATTTTTCAGTTTAAAGTTTAACCATCCTGTTAAATATTTCCTCGTAATAATATGCCAAACTTTTTAAAGCATCTTGATATTCATTCCTTTCTGCAAACATTGTTTTCTTTACAAACAACTTTTTATGTTTAGTGCCAATTACAGCTCTTGCTTGACTTTCATATAAACCCTACTGACGTCAGAGAGAATGCACAGGTGTAACTGTCAACACAGCAGTAACTACAATTTAGCTATACYGAATTAAGTAGTACACCATGTACTAATATGCTAATAAACATAGTGATTATCCCAGTTCAGAATGTTTTAACAAGTTACATAGTTTATTAATATACCCTTGCAGACCATACTTCCCTGATTTAGTCTTTCACTTAACTAAAAAACAAGCTTACCTTGTGTGCCCTAAATGAGAAAAAATTGCCTGGAGCAAAGTTGTTCTGCCTGTTATTGATGTCATAAAGAAACAAATGTTAATATTCATTTACCAGCTAATCTTTGTAACATGGAAACATTTTGCTTTCCAAAATTAGGTGGTTGATTCAGGGTTAGTTATAAAAACTTGCATTTGTTTGAGAAACAAACCTGAACTGGCAAAATATTTGAAACGATATTCAGTAACTACCATGAAAAAGGACTACAGTGAAAACAAATCAGATAGCAGGAATATTCATTCCCTAAAAAAAGGATATTTAATATGCAAGAGCTTCTCACCCAGGACAATTAGAAGGCAGAGTTATGTTACAATATAATAATTTTATACCCTTTTAAATTGTTCTATCGAATTCTCAGGTCCTGAGATAGTTTTACTGATGGAAAAAGTAACAGTGAGAAAGTGCTAATAAATCCAAGGAAAACATAATACTTATTTGTGAAACAGAAGGTTTGATGGCACTGTTGTTAAGGACGCCTTGTGGCTTTTAAAGCTCTGTTTATATTTCCAATACACTACACTAAACTTTCTTCAGCTAAAAAAACATGCAGTTCTGGAGCCACAGGGGAATAGGCTATACTGTGAACAACTGTTCTGTGATATAACCATTACAGGGTCACGTCCCCTTGAACAGCTAACAAATGTTCAGTCCATCTTCTGGACTTCTGTACAAGGAACAGGCACCTCTCTTCCAAGTGTGGCATAAACTTATACTGTATTTTATGGCTGAAGGTAGAATTTTAATGGTAAGTCCTGCTACTGGCTCTCATTTCCCCCCGCATTTGGCACTACATTCAATGATGTCAACACAACGGAATACATCTGGGTAGTCAAATTACTGAATCACAAGTGAAAAGATATCTACATCCTTGAAATAAATATTTCATATCCTTTATGTTTAGAAGTACCTTACTGTTAGAAGTACTGTGTGTACTGTGTGACTATAATGGTCAATCTGCCATATCGGGGCCAAACTTTACACAGTTGTTTTAAATCRATCAGTTTGCTATCCATTCTGCTAGGTCTAATTTTGCATCATACCTAACTGGGGAAACAGTGATTGATGTGCAGTGCAATGGCCATACTCTCTTCTCCTCTGTCCACATACTCCTGCTTTCTCCACAACGACCTGATATTGTGGTCAGATGGTAAGTCAGTTCAGCAACCTGAGCTGAAGAAAACGAAACCGCTCTCCTCAATCTCTTCTAAATAAAAAAGAGAATGGTTTCACCTTAGGTCACCTGGCTAAACTGACTTGCTCTTTGGCTATCATCATGTCCTCGTACGAAAGGGGAGGGAAGCAAATGTGGGGCCAGGAGGATCTCAGTGTAGGTTAGGTGTACTGTGAAACTTCACTTGTAATAATACCAAAGGGTCARTCTCAGTGGAATGTAAAATAGGCTCGCTCTTACCAAATTTATCCCTATAACAGTATACACACAGATTGCAATTTTCTGAACACAACATGGCTTCCAATTACATAGCAGGTAAAAAGCTCGGTCAGCATCCCAGGAGTTGTCATGTGTGGGTATAATGAAGGTCTCATGGTCACTGGGATCAAATAATCTTTTTCTAATTGGGAATTCTGTTCCTTATAAATTCATATGACAGTACAGACTGGCATACCAGGAAGCTGGGGTCTTTCTCTAGCTTATGGGCCACCCAGTCTGATACCTAACCATCTTCACCTTTGGCATTTAAGCAACCCTATACATACCCTCATAAATCAGTTTACTTCCAGCAACAGGTACAAATTACTGTGGTTTTCCATTCAACTCTTTACACAAAGACTCAGAGAGGAAATGCTTGTAAGTTTAGAGGTAGTCTGAAACCATATATTGAAAGGAAATAAAACTCTTTGAAAAGGCCTCCTGTACAAGGTCATGCCTAACATCAAAATGAGAAAACATTACATTAGCTGTGTAATCTTTGTGATCTGAGTAGGGTGTGAGCAAGGTGTGAGCAAGGTGTGATCCACCTTGCCAGTGGATGCTTTCAATCTTGACATATTTATTTTTCGTATCTATATTTGTAGAAAGATTGTTTAACTAAACATTAGAGCACTGAGCTGTACTCACATACAAGACTGAGTATGGTGCACTCAGATTAATAATTAAGCCATTTCTAACTGGAAAAAAAACCCCACCTACACTAAGAAATGCAGTAGATGATAGACAAAGTTGTGGGGAAAGGAAAGCTGGTAAAYAGCAAAACTGTAAGGAAGAAAACCAATCTTAACTGAGTATTAAAAAAAATGAATTAAGCAATGCAACAAGAACTTATAAGATGAACAGGATGCTAATTAAAATGAATTAAAGGGGCACTTTAAGAAAAAGAAGTTGATATAGATTATGGGAAAAAATAGCAAAAAAATCCTTGCAGTAGTGATTTCCTCGTATTTTCATACATGAGGTATCCTGACTGAGTAGTGATGGCAGGAGTAGAAAGTGTTTCGAAGTGCCGGTAAATCTGAAAGGACTCTTTTACCCATTCTGTGCCTTTCTCCACCATTCTGGGAAAATTTCAGAACTGCTGACAGGCCCAGCATGGAAAATCATTCCTTACTACTGTTTCTCATGCAATTGTTTTCTTACCTGGGCATGCACTAATGATCAAACAGAGCCCACATTGCCCACATTTCTTCGAAAAGGGTTGCATAGCACTACAGCAACTTGGTAATGAACTATTTGTAATCTTTCATCCTTCCTAAAGTAAATATCAGTTTAAACATAAAAATATAATTGACGTGTTAACAGCAAAGGTAGAAGAATGTCACCCTTCAGAAAACATTTTAAGCTAGAAAATAATTACTTTTTACATTATTTACTATATTGTTGTTCGTAAGTAGTGAATGATAGCCCTTTTATTATTGCTAAAAACACCTTTGGGAATATGTTCTATGCTTTTCTAGATTATAAACTGACCTTTTGGACATTTCCTCCATGCTTAGCACAGAACATGAATCAAAGAATAGGACTTCAGGCACTTTTTCACGGCATCTAGTTTCATAATATTCAAACCCAAAGAGTTATGATTTTAGAGCTAGTGGACAGCTCACACTCCACAGCTATTCATTCACTGTTTTTCTGTGAGAATTCCTTGAAGATACCTCAGCAATTAGCAGCTTTTAATGGAATGATTATGCTACTAAGGTGCATTTTTAATCCAAAAGAACTATTTTGCCCCCCTACTTCAGAATATATCAGAATTCTAAAAAGACCCTGGGCACACTCAAGTCTGAATAATAACTACAGTGCAAAGATGGTGAGAAATAACCCAGGATCAAAAGCCTTGCAATTTCTCTTTAAAAACACCCAGTTTCACAAAATCATGTACATCAGTATATTAAAACATTCTTATAGCACCTTCTAAAACCTTTTTATAAGATTACTTTCCTGGGAAGAAACAAGATTAAATAATTGAAACAAAAAGAACCAAAAAAGTAACATGATCTAAACAAACTGTAGGCTGACCACCAGTTCTGTGTGAGGCAGAAATGAATTCCCAGATACCAGAACCCAAATGTCTAAGTTCATATGTATTTTCTATTATTAGACTTTTTAAAACAAAATCTAAGTTCCCTTTTTTCATTAATCAGAAACTGAAGTCATTCTACGAAGCAATTTTATTCCACTTTCATATCAAGATAGCAATGAAGTAATTAACAGTTGTACTATGGCAGACACATTATGCAGGAATGAGAATATTGATCTAATGGTCAAGAAAAATAAAAGAGAAAAGGTTAAAAAAGGCATTTTCCCATGAGCTTTTTGCTCCCTACTTGCTATAAACCTTCTCATCTGAGAAAACTCAGATGGTCAYATCATAACAAAAATTACCCAGTGAAGTGGGAGTAGGATTGTAAGTGACTTTGCCAAGCAATGACACTGTTTGTGCACTTTTGTTCCCCTGATGATGGTACCGTATTCTCATAGTAAGAGAGATTTTAGTAGGTTTTTTTTGCAGCAACTATTGAGAGAGAGAAGAAAGAGTTTTATGAACTACTGTAGATACAAGCATAACTAAAAAGATACTAAAATCAAAATCAAGTATTCTATTTGATTTTTTTTCTGATACTCCCTGAGAATGTGTGATATCTTCATTGTGTAGTAGAAGTCTCTAGATAAATTTACTGCCTCTCTTTTGTTTCTCATTGAGAGCAAATTTTGTAACACAATTTCTAGCATGATCAGAATAGACTGTGGAAATATTTAATACACTGGTTTATGTTTCACTTTCTTCTATTTCTACAAAGATTTTAAGAAAAAAGAGAAAAAATAAAAATGTTTACTTATGCAGAATGGGAAGATACTGGTTTATGAAAGCTGTTCATGCCAGGACCTCAGTTCTAGGGAAGCACCAATAAAAAAATAATTGTAATCTGAGCCAGCATCTCATCTTTATCCTTTTTGGACTATGAACTAACTGCATTACATTACTGAACTGAATTGCACAAGGAGCTGTCAGGAAAAAAGCAACCCAAATACTTGCTGAAACTGTGCTGGTATCAAAATAAAGATATTTTTGTCTTTATTTTTTTCACATATATGCTAATAAAACCCAAGATGTGTATGGGCTCCTTTTGATTTGCTTCACTGAGCAGATTCTTACTCAGTTTCATCTAGCACTTGTAGTTTTAATCATTTTGACAACCTTGAATTTTTGCCCTGAGCTTCAGTCTGCAAGCACCAGGAATCTTAAAGCAAAATTGCTAACAAAAGCACTCTGGAGAACAATGTGACTATTTTGGAAAGTCCCCTAGCATAGCTGCTTTGTAATATCAAACTCATTCCAGCAAACACAGAGGAGCTGGAAGGACAGAGCCCTTCCTGAGCTGAAGAAAATGCCCAGGGAACTGGGCATATCAATTCTAGCAGGCAAATACTACGTCTACTAAAAGTGAAATTTATTAGAAGATTATTAGTATCACCTTCACATAAAGTTTCATGAAGTCAGTAAAAGGTACAAAGCTGATGACAAAAGGACCTCTCTGCCAAACGTCAAGTGCCAGGGAAGCCCAGAGCAGCTCTGGAGTAAAATCACCAGGATTTTGTTGAAGTGCCAAGCTTCAGAAATGGCTGTACTGTTTCAGGTAAAACTTTCAAATGGATAAAAAAAAACAGCCTTGACTAAAAAATCAGCACCTAGCATGGAAAATTTCAGTGTAGGTTTGGCAAAGTTATAATAAATGAAGTAGGTATTTACAATGAAAAGTTTGGGGCAATCTTAGCTATATATTTTGCAACTTCTATTACTTCTACTAAAGCTGTATCTTTATTGTCTTCACTTCCCACTAGAACTGTATTCCACCCAGAGGCCTGTCTGCAAGTAAAAGCTCATTCTCCTTCGAAATGCTCATTCTCCCCCATCTCTTTCTGCAGCTGCTTGCTATAGCACAAACTAAAAAGACTGCATTAGCACTGAACAGAGCACAGTCATAGTATTTGGAATTATTGCCAATAGTATTAGGGCAGCAGATGGGGCATCCTTTTCTTAACAGGCTATGACCACCCATTCAACAAATGGAATCCAGAGGATATAAATTTCTTCAAAGTTAAGATCTTTTTCCTTTGGCCTTTAAACATAGTTCCTCTTGACTTCTCCTCCTGTGTTATTCCAGCCCATATTCACATTAACAGTTTGTTTCTGGAAATGCTCTCCAGCCTGTTAAATTTTTATTGTGAAATGTTTTGACTAGAGGACAGAGCACTAGTCTTTAAAGCAGAATAGAGACAGCAACTTGCACACCCCTTAAATGAACAAAGGTATCTTGGCCACATCAATCACAGTTTAGCACAAACATAAATCATTGTACTTTGCATAAAGTTCTGTGAACAATGAAAAGAAAAGCAACTTAATTATATCTATGCCTATATTTATACCTAAAGCTCAAGAGTAAGAAATAAACAGATGAAGACTTCAAATACAAGGCACTATGTATTATAAGTTTTTTTTCACTTATTCACTTATCCCATCAAGAAGCACTTGGCCTTAGACCAAATATTTTTAAAGATACCCATATTGTGACTTCAGCTTGCATAAGAAAATTTTTTCAAGATGCCCATCCCCCAAAAGGCAATAAAAAAGGAAGAATAGTTTAAAATTTCTGTATTTCTCTATGTCAAGAGGTAATCAAAAGAAAAAAATTCATGAAAGACTGCACATGTTCCTAAACAGCTCTGTATGCAAATTCAGAGGGAGAATATTTATTT
This sequence comes from Rhea americana, assembly GCF_003343005.1. NCBI lineage: Eukaryota > Metazoa > Chordata > Aves > Rheiformes > Rheidae > Rhea > Rhea americana. The sequence continues at coordinate 3,314,101 of NW_028185261.1, read as the reverse complement.
TAAGTTGGGTTTGATGTCTTTTAAAAAGTTAGCAATTACACCCTTGCAGGAAAAGTGTCCTGAGCTGCACTAGCGTGAGCATTGCCGTTAGTCAAAGTAGGTCATTTCCTTCTGCTCAGCACTGCTAAGACCACATTTAAGTGCTATGTCCAGTCCAAGAGAGACATAGAGTGGGTTCAGAGTGGGGCTATAAATATGATTAAGGGATTGGAGCATCAGACATACAAGAAGAAGTTGACAGCTGGGACTGTTTAGCCTCAAGAAGAAAAGGCTTAGGGGGGATCTAATCAATGTGTATAAACACCTAGTGGGAAGAGTAAAAAAAAAAATGTGGCCAGACTCTTCTCTGTGGTGTCCATGACCAGAAAAGAGGCAATGAACTCAAACTGTAATATAGGAAATTCAATCTAAACACACACACACACAAAAGCTTTTTTACACTGAGAGTAGTCGAACACTGGAACAGATTGCCCAGATGTGGAGCCTCCATCCTTGGAGATATTCAAAAGCCGACTCAACACCGTCCTGAGCAATCTGCTCTAGACGACTCTGCTTTGAGCAGTGGGAACGAGGAGGGGTTGGACTGGTCTATTTCTAGAGGTGCCTTCCAACCTCTGCCATTCTGTGATTCTGCAAAATTTGTGAAAGTTTTTGCAGAATCAGTCTGTCAAAATTGTCAGGTAGCCTACCTGAGATATTTCTGGTATCTGTGTTCTCAACTACCTTTTGATGCTGGAGAGCTGATTTCTGATAGTTTTACCATTATATTGGAGTCTTTAAGTGTAAATTTTGTAACTTTTTTCAACAAAAACTGTAATCCTCAATGAACTGTCCGAAATGCTGATGCATGCCTGACATTTCTTGAGATGGATGTTGCAACGGATGTGAGAGCCTTCTGAATCAGCACAAAGTGCCTTCAGTGACGTTCTGATTATAAGCTGCCCATCATTAATAAAGGATGTAAAACTGTCCCTGACGCCAAAGGAAATTAGTGTGTAAATGGGGCCTGAGAATTCTGTCTTGGAGCCTAGATATAGAAAAATTACGGTTGGACTGTTACACATGGAAGAGATTTAAGCTACTGCTCTTCAGACTTTTTGCTCATTGCTTCTACCACCAGAAAGTCCAGCAAAGACCAGAATTGCTCACATGAAGGCCCACACTAATGACAATCTGCTCTCTTGGAGATAGGTGGTAAAGAATTTGTTGCTTGCTAAAGGAACTTGGCCATGTCCAACATATCATGGGTAAAGCTATCCATCTAGGCACAGCTGTGTGCAATACATCCAACACTATAAGGATTTTCCTGGACTGCTTCCACGTAGATGTCAAAAAACTTTTCTCATAAGATCCTGGAAGGATTTGTAATCCTCTGGGATGAAAGAGTATGATTAAAGGAGAGCTGGCTCAGCTAGTGATGACAAATATACTGGCATATGCTATCCCTCCTTCTGCAAATTCTTTTTCAAGGGAGCCAGATCAGTAACAGACTGAGCAAAAGGAGGAATAAATATATCTTTTATGGTCCTTGCAGTGAAACCTTACAGAATTTTGAGATACCTCACAGTGACCAAAAAGGAGTAACCTTTGAAGAGTTGAGGCCCATCGAGAAGGAGTTCTGTCAGCAGGAAATACAGTGTCTGTCGTAGGGAACTAGAGAGAGACAGGTGCTTTGGAATGGAAAGTCTTTCTGTTGCCTTGCAAATCTGATAAGAAAGAATATTTCTTCTGAGAGTGGTACACTATTGCAGGTAAATCTAGATCCTTTGAAGGATGTGAGGTAGACAGCAAGAAAACTACAGAGAGGAGTCCAATCACACTGTGTGTAACAAATCTCTGTTGGTTGCCACATAGTGTTAGAGGGCTGAGTAATAAATAAGTTGAATTGAAATTATTCATTGATAAGAATGTATTTGATTTTCATTACTAAATTAGTTTTAATTATTATTTTAATGACTAAAACCTGATGAGAAGATGTACATAAGTGAAATGACGCAAGATACCAGAGAGAACAGAGGACAACCCATGCAGTTTAATGCTCATCTGATCATTAGGGCTTGCAACTGTTCAGACCTACCTTCTGTCTGATTTCTGGGAAGGGGTCTTCCATATCTTATGGAAGTGTCCTAATAACAGAACACAAAGTGGATCTTCAGTTGCTCCTATACTGAGTACTGAAATAATCACTGAGGTAAGTGTGAAAATGGTTACTTAACTCAATGGCTCAGACATCTGCAATGGAGCTGTAAAATTGGAATCATTTTCCCAGTGGATATTTAATATGAAGTGGTAAAATATAAAAAGAAGACTCTGAGAAGCCAAACCCACAATACCTTTTAAACTAGTGATTAGTTGGTTTTATTTCAAGTCAAAGAATTTATTATGATCTAAGAATGTGTTTGTTTGTTTCAGTGACTAAATCTCATAAATTTCACCTTTTTGTTGAGCTCTTGAATAAACAGTGTACGTACCTATTCACATATACATCTAGCCTTACATAGGTATCATGAGGGATAATCAGACAAATACGAGTTATCTAAATATTGTACCTAAAATGAGTAAATTATAGTCTTCGATGCATACCAAGYGGAATCTTAAGTAGATGCAAGTGATATGCCTCTGGGTTTCGCACTGGTGAAATTGGCTTTTTAATTGCTGCAGCCAAACCAGATGTTTATAATTCAATGAACATTTTGAAAACTGGATATAAAACTGGAGAAAAAAGCCATGAATATTCAGAAATGGATGCCTTACAGTATAACTTGCAGAGTTCAGTCTATCTAAATAAAATCAAAGCCAGCTTAAGGATTTCCTAGAGCACAGCCTATAACATCTAAGTAAGGGACACACATAACAGGAGAGGTATTTCAATCCAGTAAGGTTATAAAAGTGGACCAATTAAGAGCTGAAATTAGACAAAATCACATTAGAGATGTTCTAAGACAAAAATAAGTAAGCATTAAAATAATTTACAAAATGTACGGTAGCATATCGGTCACTGATAATTTATTCAGTTTATTTTCTAGAAAATGTGCTTTATCTAATAAATGCTAGCTTATCTGAAGCAGAGTTTATTCATATTTACTGTATTAAGCATGAAGTCCATATAGGTAAATATAGTAATAACTCTTGTTCTCAAAATCCATTACCGTATAAATTAAAACAAAATGAGTATTTATTTACAAGTAATAAAGAAATGGATATATGATCATTAAAACATTCTTAATTGTCACTTTCTATCTGATTTATTCAGTTGCAAATAATTATATAAAAGAGGAACTGAAGTAATTGACTCCTGTACTTGTAGCAGTGAACAATCTCTAAGGTCATTTTCCATTTAAAATATTTCCRGCCTACTATGAAACTGTAATATTTAGTTTCCTTTTGCAATGTACCATCTGAGGTTAAGGTATTGCTACATGCAGATGATAAAGATAATATTGTGTCAATAGCATACAGACTTTATTTCTCAATTGGTCATCATACAGAGCAACTCTAGAGATGTGTAACATCTTTCTCAGCAGTTGGCCTAAAGCTTCTCTAAAATTACATGACATAGCTTTAAAATTAAAATATTACCCTCTAAGAAATTACTATTTTCAGAATTGAATCAACCATGGTTTTGTTTATCTCACTTATGATCAAACTTATGACTACGTGCCTTCAAACAAAAAAACATTACATGCCTACAATCTATGTCTAGGTTCTATACATTTTTCTTTGCATTATAACCACTTAAAAATATGATACTTTTATGTAAATGTAATTTTACCATCACTTCATGTATTACAGAAATCTAACTATTTTAATTTATATTAATTAGCAGATGGAATTGAAAATAATTCAGTGCTCAGTCCAAATCATTCTTGGGTAGATTTGTTTACCTTCTAGACTACTGATACTATGAAATCCTAACGATGAAGTAGCGATTTTTCTTAAATGCAATTTCATTAGAATTCTCATAATGACTACCCATGGGCACAATTATATTTGCCAATCACATCTTTATCTAGTAAAAAAACATCATCAAAAGATAGTTAGGAGAACATGGATATAATGAAATCAATCCCTTTCACCAAGCAAGTTTTGAAGATTCTATAAATACATACTTGGCAGGCTCAGATGGGCCCTTCATCTGGAAGTTTCAAACATCTGTGCTGCAGTCTAAAAAATATCGCATTAGTGGATCTGTTCATGATCCATACAACATCTTGGGACAGTGATGATAGCAATCCAATTCATCCAGTCACTCTTTATTCTGCGGATAATCGCTATACAATATTAATAAGGAAAGCTTATTGTATGACAAAGAAAACTCCTATTTTAAGTGAATATTTGTAGAATAGCAGGTGCTTTTTTAAACTAGCTACACTGTTTATCACTACCTTGAGAAAATTAAAAATAAAGACACTTTAATGCACCCATGCTGTTTGCTTACTGTTTTGGATTTCACTTAATTTCAAAAGCGGAACTCAGCTGGGCATGTTTCTAGAGACACGGTTACAACATAGAATCATAGAATCAGTAAGGCTGGAAGGCACCTCTGGAGATCATCTGGTCCAACCTCCCCGTTCAGCAGGGTCACCTACAGCATGGTAGACAGGCTTGCATCCAGGCGGGCCTTGAAGATCTCCAGAGAAGAAGACTCCACAACCTCTCTGGGCAACCTGTCCCAGTGCTCCGTCACTCTCACAGGGAAGAAATTCCCCCTCACATTCAGGCGGAACTGCCTGTGCTTCATTTTCTGCCCATTGCCTCTTGTCCTGTCACATGGGACAACAGAAAAGAGTTTGTCCCCGTCCCCCTGACACCCTCCCTTCAGGTACTTGTACACATTGATCAGATCCCCCCTCAGTCTTCTCTTCCCCAGGCTGAAGAGGCCCAGCTCTCGCAGCCGTTCCTCACAGGGCAGGTGCTCCAGCCCTCTGATCATCTCCGTAGCCCTCCGCTGGACTCTCTCCAGTAGCTCCATGTCTCTCTTGTCCTGGGGAGCCCAGAACTGGACGCAGTACTCGAGATGAGGCCTCCCCAGGGCTGAGTAGAGGGGCAGGATCACCTCCCTTGACCTGCTGGCAACAGTCTTTTGCTTTCATGCCTGAATTTGTTCACAGTTTAATTTCCAGTATGATAGGTACAAATTTGCATTTGGTATGGTAGCCCATCCTAAGCCTAGCTGGAATCACATTACATCTTCAAATGAGAGGTGGTAACTCAGGGCTCTATTGCCCATGTAAGCAGCCCTTTCAGATCCAAGTTAAACATTAATTTCAACCTCCTTTGGCAGTAATTTAAACTAATTTCTTTGACTGCATGACAGTGAAGGAAAAGCTGCTCCTACTGGGCTTCATCTGGGAGATGATTCCTAACAGCTAAGACTAAGTCATGACCACGTAGTCTCCAAGTCTTTGTGCTACAGCTCTGCTTCTTTCTCTTTGCCTATACTCACTCCAGCTGTCCTGATCTACTTTCTCTACCTGCCAGGCCAGTCTTAATACATACTAGTTTGTAACGCATGACAGAAGCTTTGGTAACGTGTTACTCTGGTCTTGGTGTCATGTTAATCTGGCTGAATAGACATACTTTAAAGAAGGTAGGAGACAAAGTGAATTTTCTTGCTAAATGCACCTATGGATATAGTCACAGAGGCAGGTCTTTTCCCTGCTATTTCAGATACTCCATAGAGGAAGAATCACAATGAGTGGAAAGCAGAATGATGCCAACACCACCAATAGCTCTTCTTTTCTCCGCGTCTATTAAGCCTTGGTTCACCCAAGGATCTTGACACTGGGGACACTGGTCCTATAACCAGCATCTGTATTTCTGCCAAAGAAAGCTTAGCAGAAGGAACATTCAGTCTGAGAGATGTCTGCTAATGAAGATGTTGTTGAAAGAGCTGCAGGGAGGGCATGGTTTGATTGTGAAACCTCCTTGGGAAAAGGACTTCATCAAGAGGATGTACATCAACACATCCAGGATTGAGGAAATTAGCTAACTAGTGAAGAAGTAGCTGCATCAGCAAGGAGGCAGAGTCCATAGCTGCATAAGGAGAAGATTAGCCACTGCCTACCTCAAGTGTCAGACAGTATTCTAGCTCTAGTGCAATTCTTCTATCCGTCAAGATCTCAAATCTGCAATAAAGAGGAGTGGCATCTTCAATGAGGGAAGAATTCACATCGCAGTTTTCTGCTAGGAGGAGTCAATGCAAGATGAAGGCCAAAAACTGTTCTTCTGCCTAAGGAGATCCTGCCAATATTCCAGGAGTTTGTTCTGTCCTATAGGCAAAATCTCAGATATTGCAATAACATGATCCATTCTCTGATTGCTGCTGCACATCCATGGTTGCTCATGATAATGCTGGGCATAGTCTTCACAAGAGTGAAACAGTCAGGGGCATAGCAAGAGTTCTAAATTTTACTTTCAGCTGACGGTAAAGGCCCAAAAGAGACAAATAAATATCAGAAGTAAATATGTAGACAAATGGTGTCGAGTGAAACAGATAGACAGAAAGATATAGGGCGTTTGGTAAGAAGTAGCTTTATTAACTGGGAGTCAGCAAGTAATCAAGTAAATATACAGCAACTACCCAAGCTGAGGAAGAGCAGAAATGGACTAAAGCACACAAAGATAACGAAGTGCTTTGACAGCTCTGTTATTTTTCTTGGTAAAACAATACAGCAGAACACAACGTATCTAGGAAAGTGTTGTTTCAGGAAGTAGAGAGATTTACAGAAAGGGAGGGAAGATGGTCAGTTATTTCAGTTTTATGCACTAAAATAGAAATCTGTTACGATATGATAGTGGAAGGAAATTTGGCTAAAAGTAGTGATGAAATGGTTGAGGTCACAGTTATAGGAAAAAAAAGGAGACAGGTAGGAACAGAAATAATACAATATGAAAGGGAATGAACTCAGGCTAAAGAAGAAGATGAGACATTCTCATAAAGAAAGTAAGGAAATACAACTTTGGTGAAATTACCTAAGATGAGGATATGTCTGRTTGAAAAAAATTAGTAATGGTTCACTGTCAAAGTGCATCATAAGATTCTTGGTCACATACACTACATATTCTCTTTGACAGCCTGGGTGAAGGAATTGAGCTCAGTGATAAGAGCCTGTGAATGTTACCAGCATGGGTAAGGYTGCAAGTACCTAGCAGGTTAAGTAAAAATTTAATTTGGAGAAAAGGTCCTCATAACATAAATAATTGAAAAATGTTACAGAAAGGAGCTGGAGATGGTGAGGCAGCAGTACTGCAGAAAATTATCTGGGGGCTATACTGGGAATGATAATGTGAATAAAAATGGATGATGATGTAAAAGATCAAATCTTAGTGACATAAAAGGAGTGTTCTGTATACAATAAGACATAATTGTTTTTCTGTCAACTCAGCTGTAAAGGATTTGTTGCTGGAATAATCTGTCCATTTGGTGCAATCAGACCTTTAAGAAAGACACAGATACACCACAGACTGAAAAGGAAAGCAACAATACAGATCAGAAACTTGGAAAACACCATGAAATATTGAAGAAACGAATTAGTTTGACTGTATTGGTCAAAGTAAGAGAAGACTGAAAGCCAGATAAGTAAACACGTAAAATTTGTTATTAAACCCCATAAACAGACGACAGAAGGAAGCAATCTTTTAAATAACTTTTGGTATGTCTTTACTGCAGATCTCAGTGTAATGGACAGATTTAGAGAGAATAGATGAAGAAGCTAAGTCAGGTGGTAAAAGCAGCCAGTAATAGATGCAGCTCTGCCTAGGTTAAGACATCCTCTTCTGGAATCTTCAGAAAGCCTTTATGTAGTCTGGTTCTACATTAAGTAATAGAATCCTTAAAGCTGGGTTTTTTACGTTCCAGGAGGATGGAATTTAAAAGGGGAGATGTGGTAACATAACAGCAATATATTTTAATCTGGGCCCTGAAGAGGCAGTCATTCTGGTTTGATTAGTGTTACTGAAGATTGTTTAAAACCTGTCTGCATTTGTACATGGATTTGTTGATTTGCTTTTGTTCAAAAAACAGGAAAATACAGTTTATTACTTAGAAATGCCATCTCAGTTATTCAGGCATAATATTTCTTTAATTTTAGCTTTTATGAATCATGTTATTATAGTGCTAATATTCTTTCTTCCTCCAGCATTAAGGAAGCTATTAATTCTGCTTCCCAACAATGTTTAACCAATTCCTTGTAATGGTCCATTATCAACAGAGAAGGTTAGTGTAAAACATCAGTTTTACACAAATTCATTTTACCTGTTTTACATAAAATAAAACTTCCAGTATGCAAAGCTACAAAAAATACATGATTATTTTTCAATTGAGAGGTTAACAGATCTATTATTCTAGTGCTGAGGACTGGGTTCTCTAAAGTAAGAAAATTAATCATTTAAGAAAGACTAGCTCATCATAAATTGTTTCTCAGTTGGCACTACCCAGAAACCAAATTAAGTTCCTCAAAAAATACAAATATTTACCCATAAACTGTGTAACAACCACCATGGTTTGGCAAAAGCAGCTCTCTTTAAGGTTTGAACAAAAACTGTGAACTTTTTTGCTCCAAGAAATCAACAATATTGAAAGAATAAAGCTTACTTCTCTACCTTGGGCAATGTTTCAAATACTAGTTACAGGTCTGGAGGAAAGCTGAATGCCAACATTTCTGGCGAGCAGGAAATTGCTTTACGCTATTTTTGCAAATTCAAAAAGAAAACCCAAAGATCTGCTTCCTGAGTGTTTTTTTCAGAGCCCTACTTCCTTGTAGTACATTAAGGAGTAAGAAACTTTCAAAATTAATATTGAAAAAATATTACAAAGCTCACTCATGCCAGATGGAATATGACTAAACTACTAATCTGGAAATGTCTCATAATTAACATTGGAAAAGTTTGCCTAGGAAATAATACAAAACACCACAGCAGCAGTGTCCCAAACAGACCATCAGGATGGCAATAAATATTTAATATATTTCACTAGTGTCACTAGTCATCATACACTACCTAGAGATAACATGGAGTAATTAACGCAATTTATGTTGTAATATATTAGGGATGAGTAAGCATGTAAAACTGCAAATGACCATATTCTCATTAATTTCTTTGTCAGTTTACCACCTGCTTGTCTTTACATTTCCACATTACTCATTACATTCTGCATTACTCATTCTCTTTTCGAATAGTTTTCCCTCTTTCAATTTTGCCTTCACTTCATTATCCAGTTTTCTCTCTTTATTTCCTTTTTATATCTTTTTCCTTCACATCATCTCTGTAAAGTTTTCTCATCCCCCTCTTACTCTCAACCGACAAATTCCTACCCAACTTCCCAGGCTGTCTCTGACACTATCTTTTGTATCCTGAAGAGTCTCTTCCACTTTTGGATGTTTTAAGCCCCTCATTTCCATCCCTTATACAACCTTATCAGTATCTGCGTATGTCTGGACTTCCCCTTTTCTTTTTCATCCTCTTCTTTCTATCTAATTTCTTTGACTAGTAACAGATTCTTCCCATCAGTACCTCTTTGTGACCTTTCCTACCCACACTGTAAAGAAGGTGTGTGCTTGTAACCCACAGTTCTGTGTTTGTTTTTTGTCTGAAAAAAAACTTGCTGGAAAGTTAGGTCATGAACCTGAGATTCTTCAGGCCTAATTTACAGTGCAAATGTGGTCTCCTCTGCTTTCCCCATTCCTGATCCTCCCACTTGCCCCTTTTCCTACGCTTTCTCCCACCTGCAATCACCAGCTCTCTCTTCAATCCTTTCCAAAACACAGGTCTCCCTCTCCCCACAAGAATGTAGTGCTCTTCTCCATTTAAAACATGGCTACACTTGACTCCTCCTCCATTCTTAACTAGGAACCAATCTCCACCTCCAACATCAACTAGATGTCTGACTTGCCTTTTCCTCAATTCACTGAACACTCATTCACAGCCATCGCTATTAGTTATTCTATGGTTGTGATCAGATTGCTAATATTTATAACTTTTTATGAAGCTGTCATCAAAATGTCATCAGGACACCTCTTAGCATAAAAAGATCTCAATCTAGACTGAGCCTACTAAATGTTAACATTGTACAAAAATTAATAATAATAAACACTGGATTCATTTTTGTTACGGTAAAATGTAATCTTAAAGACTAACAATTTGAGGACAGACTTCATAATACTACAAAGATTTATGAATATCCATGCTCAGAAAGCACATATGGTAACAGTTCACCAGGCATATAATTTTTACAAATATTTGATCTATAAATCATATTTCCATTATTGCAGCTCCTTTTCTTGCTCTTTTTGTAATGATCCAACATTCCTCACTTAGATCTCATAGTATTGTACTAATAATTTTAAAACTGAAAGATGAAGCAATGGAAAATACTTCTTTTTCTATGTTTCCACGCATGCTTCTTGTTAAAAATAAAAATCTTATGTCTTCACAACACAATGTAATGTCTTGTGGAGATACCCAAGCTAGCTGAAAATGAATTATGTTTGGTACCAGAAGAAATCTCAATTTGTCTGTCTAGTTTTACATTGGCCAGGCTAATTTCACACTAAGATCATGATACATAAATGAAGGTGCAGATTTTTAGTTAAGGCTATGTAGGAGATTATTTATATGAGTTAAGATATTAAGATTAGCAAACTACTTATATTAGCCAAGTTAGGATCTCCAGCTGATCCCACATTATGCATGAAGAAATACGCGCCTGGGTTTTCAAGTGCTTTGTGTCTTCCACTTCCTAAAATGCCGACTTTCAGGTTCCCATCTCTAAGTAAAATCAGACTGCCAGAAAAGAACACTAAAGCAAATGGTAATATTTCAAATACAATACCCCAAATGGCCTACTAACTTGCTAATTGACAACACAGTAATAATTGTATACTACCAGCTTATCTCAGGAAACCACAGATTTATGCTAATTTCTAATCACAAGATGAGAAAAAAAATGTTTAAATGATCATTCATTTTAAATGGTCATATCAGCAAGATTAGATATTATATGTTATTCTCAGTCAATGCAGTTGTCCACCATGGTGACCAAAAGTCACATTTTATAAACAAATTTAAAATTATTCTTGACAGTAGGACTGAGAAAATATTTTGAGATCACAATCTCAAAGTTTTCTATAAACCACTCCTCAGCTTCTCTTTTGGCTCTGCTAATTTTCTTAATAACTTTGTCATTTTCCTCATAGACATCACAGTCATGTCAAAAAGTTTTTATATTTAAAGTATAAACTCTCTTTAATGCCTTGTCTAATCTTGTTTTCACCTTTGCCTATTTTTAAAAAATCAGTTCAATATAGTTATCATTCTTAGGTGGGTAGACAGTTTTGTGTCATTTTTTCCGTTATTAGCCTTCACTAAGTACATAGAAGGAGAAATATCAGAGAATAAAAATGAATGTTTGCAAGTGTGAGCTGATTTAATAGCAAATTAAACATTTCAGAAGAGAAGTCAAGATTTTCATAGTGTCCAGTAATAAACAGAATATTGGCTTGGGTTGTTTTTATTATTATCTCCTAGCTTGCAAATCAATTTAATGACATTGTCTGATATCTTTTTAAGGAAGGGCAAGCCAAAAGCATTGTGAATACTGAGTATACTGGAATATTAAGTCTGTGGCAGGAAAAAAAGAAAGAAATATTTTAAATATTGCGTCTTCCAGACATACTCTGCTCCTATTCTTCTATATAATGGAGATAATTTCCAAGCCGATTAACAAACAAATAGTAACCAGCATCTCAAGAGCCCTGACCAACCACAACATATGTGACTCTACTACATGGGCGAATCAGTATAGACAAGCGATAGTTTCCATACACAGCTTTCTTGCATGGACATGAAGCTCTCTACAATGAGACAAGATAGGTAACATATTCTGGGGGAACTGTAAGTAGTGCTTCAGCCACAGGAAATCCAAAATTAATGTTCTTAAATTATACTAGGCCATTTTAACCTATGACTTTCCAGAAAAGGATAATGCAAAGAAGGAGTAAAAATGTCTGCCACCAAACTGAAGGCTGCAAGATCTGTGAGGTAGAAAATCGACTCTCATCTTTTACTATAACTCCTGTTCCTATCACTTTGAATGTAGAAATCACTATTGATCTGTGGGGGAAGCCAATGCTTGCCTTTTCACCAAATCCAGTTATGGCATTTCTGCTTCATTCATTGTCAGCTTTGTCCCCCAAAAAGTCGAGAACGTAGTTTAGCAGGGTATTAGCGCTGATAGAAATATTAGCTCTGATGAAACATACTTCCAATACAATTTTTTCACAAAATGGCTAACGCCCCAAATAGTTGCATATTTCAAATCTGCCTCCAAAATAGGTCAAATCCTCCCCAGATTAAATTACATTTTCATTCATCTTTCAGAGAAAAATAGGGGGAAAAAATCCTCATCAGGAAAGAAATGAAACTTTTTGAAAAGGTTTTTGAAAGTTTTGACACTTGTGCCTTCTTCACATTCTCTTCTTGAAGAAGTTTTGCCACAAAGTCTCACTGTTCATCACTCCTATTTCTTCAGTGATAACTGCAAAAGTTCTTCTGTTCCCTTCTTAACTCATCCGAAAAGCCACTAACAATGCCTGATCTGCTGCTGCCCTTCTGCTACCCTCTGAAAAATTGCCTCTTTCTGATTTTGGGGGAGGCATAATCTGACTTTCTTGTGAAGGTCCTTCTATCTCATTACATTCTCATTACATTCTCATTAATGAACAGCCTTCAGTTAGGAAGTTTAGCATACTAATATGTAAAAAATGCAAACAGGTCTCATCTATCACCAGATTTTGTTTTCTGCTATCAAAACTACCATAATAAATAATCCCCTTCATAAAGCTATCTTAGGAACAAGTTAGAGTTTCCTCCATCACTTTCACAGAAATACTTTTCCAGACTAGCATCACTTGGCTGGCTACAAACGTTCTTCTAATGTCCTACCTCAATCTAGTTATGGCCAAGTTACCCATATTATTATATTGCATGCTACACTGTAATGCATTACTACCTCATTTCATTTAAAGCAGGGTTTTTTTCTTGCTAAAATGCCTAAAATGTATTCATTCACCTTCTTCTAGTATGATTAAGGGGTTGAATACTAACATTTGGACAGCTGTTCAAATGTGTCTGAATAGCTTCAAGCTATAAAAGTAAATGTTAGACATTTGCTTCTTTTCCTTYGTACTTTTTTGTACTTGGCTCTGCCTCCTTTCAATCTACTTATTGAAAAGAATGTGTATCATTTCTCTAGAAATTGGATTATCCATGGCTTCTCCTTACTTCATCTACTATCCTGTCTTCTGCTTTTCTGATTTACAAAATGCCACTGACTATACAGTTTCCTGATGTACTGCTTTATACTTCATCCTTCCTTCCACTGTCTTCTAGAATTGTCAGGCTCTCAAAAGCAGTGCAATTTACTTGCCTGGATTTCTAAGATCCTTTTACACCATTTCTAATGTCTAGATACTCCTCAAAAATGTTTTCATTTTTTGCTTCAGTTAAATTACTTTCTCACATCATCTTGCCATGTCTCGGGCAGATGCTCTTATTTCTCTTGATCCTCCTCCCAAAGCCCAGTTTCTCTACCATTACTTTTTACGTCAACTTTCTCACAGTCCTGACTTCTAAGTTAACTCTTCTAATGCACAACCATTTAAAAAAATTATTAACAGTTTAAACCAACAGACAGCTGTATAGCATCTTTGGGTATTTACCCATCAGCATAGCCATTAGAGCCACACAAGAATAGGTAGAAGTCAGCATGTCAGGAGAAAATACAAAAGGGCGAGTAGGTGGCAATGTAGCAACATCAGCCACAGGAGGGCCATAGCCATGAACTCTACGTAGCCTTGTAGAAGTTGCAGTAAATTACTTTGTCATTAGGGCAAGGGATAGTCAAGTAACGAATAGTGATTCCAGGGTTTTCCTGGGGAGCTGTACCTTTGTGTTCAACCCTTTCCTTAAAGCAAGAACAAATGATGACTGCATCTTCTCTTCCCTGCCCACTTCCCTCCTACAGCACAGGAATAAATTACCACTCATTAAATTAATATGCTACATTAATTTACAATTAGGCGATCACTAGCAATAATGATATATAATGTACATTCATAGTAATTGCGGTACATAATTCAACATAAACCTAGCAAAGTTTCCCACACATCTGCTTATTCCCTATACAAAGTATAAAGATAATAATTTGAATCAGTAGAAGGCCACTACACAAAAAGGGAGAAAATAGCAATTTTTATGAGCTTCTAAGCAGCCCCTGTGTAGTTTTAAAATATACTACTTTTTAGGCCACCCACATGAATATCAATTGTTTCTACAATTACTACAGAGTTATATGCTTCCTTTTCACATGACAACCTAATTTTGTACCTTTTCTATGGACACTGGGTGAAGAATTGCAAGTATCAGGTATGCCCATGCAAAATACAAGCATATATATTCAACATTACCATACTGTATGGTAACCATAGGATAAAAAGAGAAAAGGCAGAACTCATGAATAGAAAAAAAAATAATATATTAGTGTTCTCTCATAAGAGAATATGCTTGCTTGTGGTAAGGGTCTTTTGAATGTTCTGTGCTTCTAGATGGAAGAAAAAAGAAAGGAAAGAAAGAAAAGAGAAGCCATGTAAGGGCATTTCACTGCTGGTTATTTTTTGCTAGAAAATATTTGTTAGTGTATTTTTTCAAGAGGAAGAGAGCTTCTGCCAACAAATTATAATGTCTAGAAGTCACAGAGCATGCTGTTTCTACATTTTATTACATTATATGTAAGTTACAAAAACAGAAGTTACTGATATGGATTATTTTTCTTTCACAATTTATGGCAGTATGGACATTTTCTGAAAACCAGATCTTTGTAAACATTTGCAGTCTACTGTGCAGCTGCCACTCGGCATTACCTAAATGCCCAGTGGTGGTATAAGAACTATCTGAAAATAGCTTCTGCCAGTGGGATACAGTAAGGCTCAGCACCCAGCTTTTGGAGTTCATTTTATCCTAGGATAACATCAGCCATACATATTTTAAAGGATGGCAAGCCAGAGACCAAAGAGACAGGACTGGGCCATTTTCTTTGTAAAGGAGAAGTTGAAGTACAGAGAGAGCTGGTTTAGATAACTGCAATTAACACAATATTCCTATATATAATAAGCAAAGATTCCGCAACAACGGCAACAGTACGAGGAATTTCTTTGACAAGCAGAAACCATAGAAAAGATAATAATAGAGCTCCCTAAAGAATGGGAAAACAAGTATTTTTCACTCTTGTTCTTTCTCCTGCTTTCAGCACCATGAGCCATGTTTTCCTGTCCCCGCTGCTCTGAGTGCAAACCCTTAATCCAAAATCATGAGCTCAAGAGAATGTGCACAACAGAAAAGAGAGGTAATTTGAAGCTAATGCATTAACATTTTTAAAATACATTAAGAGCCTTAAATAAAAGATGTTATATAGCAATGACAAATTCTTCTTTATTATCCAACTGCGATTGCTCGGGAAATCTTGAAAAATCTCTTGTGGATGTCTTGAAAAAAATTCCAGCCTTACTTCAATCCTACCAAAGTAGAGATAACAGAAGAATAACTTTTCTCATAATATTCTGAGCCTTTTGCTTCCACTCACTGTCAAGACAGGAAGACCAAAGTTATACCAAAAAAAGAAGACCAAAGTAGAGTACAGAAAAACATCAGCTTCAGTATAAGATTTGAGTAAAGAATTGTATAGTTCCTTATTTTAATAGAAATTATAGAAATTTGGAATAACAATATCTATTATGCCATTTAATCTATGCCCTTGGCAGAGAAGGATGTGTTCCCTACAGTGCATTTTATATGGCTTTTTTTCAGGCCAATTTTAAACATCAGAGCTATGAGGCCCCACTGCTTGGTTTGGTAAAATTGTTTTTGTTTATTGTTTGAATGATTTTGACCATCTCCAGTTGCAGCAAATATGCACAATACATAGCAATTCTTAATAATAAACATGGAATGTCTTCAGTAATTTATACTAGCATTAAAACAGCTAGGGAATACCCAAGCCATGACATGTGCTGAAATATATCTTTGCATATAACAGGCTATTCTTCTGATACTAAGGGAAGTGGGAATCTCTAAGCATTTGGAGCTTGGTTTCTGATGCAATTACCAATTTTTATCCAAACTGATATGCTTAAGTAAGCATTTATATATTATTCATAAGTTGGCTTTTTTTTATTCTATTTCTGAATGATTTTTTTTTTAGTTATTTCCAAGCATGACTGGGTAGGAAATATCAGAATTCCACTACCTTCCCATTATATTCCTATTTTTACTCCTCCGTGAATGCAAGTATTACAAAAAGTTTGAAAATTAAACAGAAATATCTTTTTATTACTGATTTTCAAGTCTGAAACTATAATAGTTCTCCTACTATTATGCAGAGTATTGGTGATATTTAAGGGATTGTTTAGAATAAATACTGAGTTTATTTTTCACATTACCTTCAAAGCAACTCAAGTAAAAGTATAGATCCACAGTAAATTTAACTTTGCTTAGTAGGAAGGAAGATATTCACATGTACTTCTGATGCAGAAGTACAACCACAGTTAGTGCTTGATGTAGGTGACATATGGACAGAAATTCAAAAATAATATGGGTAATTTGTTATTTTCCTCAATTTTTGAGGAAAGAATTGTTTGAAATGACAATTCAGTTATCTGGATGTAAGGTTTGTGCCTTATAAAGCCACCTCACTTAAATGCAGAGGGAATTATTGAATTCAAAGAACTGAGACTAAATCTTCATGTTACTGTAAGTACACTTTTTCAGTTGGGAAATACTTTCCAAAATCATAAGGAAAATGAACACACATTAAAAAAAACCCAGCTGTTTAACATACTATGATAGCATCTGTATTTACTGTACATGATATAATCTTTATGGCGTAAGGAGACTGTCGTTCTGTTTGAGCTGCCTAAAATATTACATTGGTCTTGACCTTGGAAACGCTTCTTAAGCATTTACTGTAGGACAAGAGAGATCCTTTGCCAGAGAATAACTTTGGTGCCATGGAATCTGAGGGGGCTTTCCATATTAGCAGTTTTCGAGCCTGGGATTAAAGGAGCCAACACTAGTTAGTTGCAGTTCTGTATTTAAAACTGATTTGCAAGAAATGGTTCAGGCAAGAAATGATGAAACTTCTTTGATTTCACTGAGTTAAAGTTTCCTCCCAAAAGACAATTTACTGAAACATCCATAAGAAAGCCTTTGCAAACCACCTAGTGCTGAATTAGCTACACCAGATTTCTATAGCAGATTTCCAAAAACATCAGGAAATACGCACTTATTGTGCCCCAATTCTAACAGCCCCAAAAGTCTGCAAAGAATGTCTTTAAAATAAATTTTTTAAATGTCACAGTTTATTATATTAGCTTATTATAAATCCTCAATAATGACTGTTGATGTTTAAACAAAAATATAGTGAACTAAGGCTATAAGCCTAAATATAAAGATATCACTCAAGGGAAATATTGAACATTTCTTAATCATCAGTCAAAAGCTTTCTACAACTTAACTGTTAAATTTGTTAAAGTAGGGTGCAAAATGTTTAGTTTAATCTACGACGCAAATTGCATAGGAAATCCACACAGTTTAGGACATTCTAAATTAAGGTTGATAGTTACGCCATTTTCTTCTCACAGCACCTTATAACATCCGTATTTCCTTCCTATACCATAACAGTAACACTCCTGAAAAATTTTTCCGTACTTAATAGCCATAAAAAATCCTGTGATTATTACCCGTCTGAATTTACCCTGAAGCTTGGCTACTAACCATTACTGCCATTCCATAATCTAGGACRTCAGCAAAGGCCATCCAATAAGTTACAATCCTGTATTTGCTCTGGGGTCATCTATAACCTTCTATTATTTGTCATATCAACACTGTGGTTAGAACAGCCTATTGAGATCACCTAGTAAGAGTTAAGAGTTTTGTTAAAGATGCCACCAGTTATGAACAGGAGTGTGAACTACTGAAGGTTTATTTAATTTTGTAGCCACTGAATCTTTGTTCATAATAGTTTGATAGATGCTATTTCCCATGCAAGGTCACTTGATCTGAAACTACAACTGGCCACAAGAAAGAAAGGAATTTCCTAGGGTAAAAATCAGAAGTAACCTAGGTCTGTAAAAAGAATTTTTATAATTGAATTTAAAACATAAAGCAATCAGAAATCCCAAAGACATTGCATAGATCAAAATTACATGTGTTGGAAACAGTGAAGAATCACCTCACAAAACCTCTATTTGTTACTCCTTAAACTTGAACCTTTCCTATCAGAAAAGTCCTATGGATTAGCTATGCTTCATACTCAGCTGCAAGTCTCCGCAAGCAAGCTACTTGACTCTGAAAGGTGTATCATTTCAGGTATGAAAATCCTGCCATCCAGACACAATCAGCTAAACCAATCAAGAACAATATTCCGCTTTTAAAGAGCTCTATAATTCCAGAATACACTGAGGGACTGCAGAGCTGTACAAACACAAAACAAAACAAAAAGTTTTCAAGAGCTATGCTGGTCCTCTTTCATAATAAAGCCAATCCCACAAAAAATTAGAGATTGCAGATGACTGAGAGGAAAGAAAAGGAACTTCTACAAAGTCTCAGTACAAGTGGATGAAATATATTCTGAGCACCAAAACATCTAATATGTTACTAGGATACGCAATGTTAAACTTTAAACTATTTCTCTTAAACTATTTTGTTCTGTGCTTGCATATGAAATTTAAGTTAGCAAGTAGGATCTAGAGAGTAAAGTTCATAACATTTTCAGTTCAAAGTAACCATAACATCACTTACCTAAAGATTGGTCTTTGGAGATGCTTTTTCTTGATTGAAACACAATCATCCATTTAAAGAAGGAAAAAAGACTTCTTCCAGCAAATAACTCCAAAAAGCCCAGGCAGTAATCTGGAAACTTGTTCTTAGCTACTGTGCTGCAGAGAGCACACAGAACGATATTTTGGTGCTGGGGGAAGCCTCCCTCCCTCTCTCTGACTGTTGAGCAAAAAAGGGCCATAGAGGCCACATAAGCCAGGCACGTCCGTGCGCTACCAAACTGTGCAGGCTGTGCAAAAGCACTGGAGTCAATTTGATTGAAACACGAAATAGTACTGGATTCCTTTCAACTGTGCAAGAAAAAAGGGAAGCTTTGCCAAGTGCTACCCAGGTAAAAATTTGTTAGATTATTCCAGCCATGAGAACACTTCTTACACATGCTGGTCAAAGTCTTAAATGCAGAGTCACTCTCTCGCTCTCTCTCTCTTTAAAACACACTGTTCCGAGGCTCAACTTTTTTTTCTTCAAAATAAAAGTTGTGCAGCTGTTTCAGCATTCCCATGCGAGTACCTTCAGAAAGTTTGTTCTGGTAAAAGAGCTGTACACAAATTAATGAAGATGGATGGATCTGGTCTGTTAGGCTGGCTCTACTTCAAGAGATTGTAATTATTTTACAATCTGGCTTTTATTCACTCTGGATGATGTGTGGATATAACTATGCAAATTAAAGCACTGCTCATAATTTTTAGCATTCATAACCTAATAACCTCAGTTGGCTGAAGCAGAATATGGTGTTTGCAGCCGGTATAACCAAAACTACATAAAACAAACCAATACTACATTAGTGAGGAAAACAAAAACAACCAAAATCAGATAGTGGCAGTAGCAAATCATTATTGTTTGCAAGAAAAAAATCTCAACAGAAATTCAAACTCAAGGGCTTACTCTGACGTCACATGAACATAAATCAGGAAGACTTCAACCAGAGTGAACAGAGGCAGTAAAGAAAGCTGTAAAGCAGCAGTGGCTCACCATGGTTCTGGGTGAAATGAGAAGGGCTCAGGAGAGATGCCATCTCCTGAGCACCTCCAGGGGCAATAACAAAGCTGTGCTGCCACTGGGCTTGATGGTAACAGGAAACTCAGCTACTGCAGAAGTAAACTAGCACCTCAACATCATCGCATGTGTAGCTGTACATCTTGGCCATACCCTGGAACTGCATGCCACCTTCCTGCAAAGAAAGGAAAGGCTCTGCTGCCGTTGTTTCTTCTCTGTGACCCAGTACTGAAGCTTCCTTTCAACTTAACTCTTAAAATGCGCTTGGTGGCTTTCATAACACTCCTAGTGAGGTGAAGTTTTTAATGTGTGACAAGAAGGATCAGAAAGRTTGGTCATCCCCTGCAACTGCATTAGGGGATGGAGGGAGAGCAGAAGAGCGCTAAATTTCCACATTCAAGCATGCAATACTGCCAAAATCAAATTACTTTTGAGGGAAATTATAAATCAGTAAAAAAAAGAATAAGTAATACTGAGATCTGTCTTAGACTGTATATGACTAAGAAAATTAACATTACATTATGCACAATTTTTTATGAATTTTACAAAATTTCCACGAATTAACAACATATAACTTTCAGAGAGATAATATTATTCTAGCAACAAATATTTTCACATGGTAAAATGTAGCAATTTAGTAGATTTTACTGAAATGGCTAAAATCTCTTCTTAGATCTAATATTTACTGCTTACAGAATAGAGTGATAGTGTAAAGTTTGGTTAGCCTAGAAAGACCCAGAAACTGATCCCCATACTATGTAAAATTATTTTCCTGACCCAATCATGGAGAAATTAGGTAAAGGAAAAATCCATCCAGACATCCATCACCAGATATTTTTTGTTCATCTGGTTTCACTCTGCCTACCCTTCACTTCATTAATTTGAGAAGTAAATAGGAGTACACCATCACAAATTAGTTTTTGTCAAGATCTTAAAGATCTTGAGGATGTTTGCTCAAACACAAGCAGTGTTTAGAAAATGAAGAAGTTTTAATGTTGAAATATTTTTAAAGCCTTTTAGCTAGTCATGATCTTACTTTTTGCTGCCTGTCAAGATTCACATTTTTTTCTATGTAGTTTTCTGCCTCTGATTTCAGCTTTTCAAAATAATTTTCTGCTTTTAGAAATATGTCAAATCACTGCCTATCACTATCTAGACAAAGCAGATCATGGAAAAAACTTCTCTTTTCTTTCTTTTCACGTTATGTGTATAAGACAGTTTTTTTCTGTTATCCAGAGGGACTAGCTGTAAGTCAGGGTAAAGATCCTCATATCTTCTGAGAGTTTCTAGAAAAAAATCTASAAATTCTCAGTGAGAGCTATACTAAATATGTTATTTTCCAGTTAACTCCTACCCTTTCATCTAGCAGTTCTGCCACTCCTGAAACTAGTAAACACTTTAAAAGTAATTTTTTTCTGGGCCTAGTCCAGTGAATATTGTCATTCATGGGACTTCAAATCAAGCATGGAACCGAAGAAAGCGTTATTTGGTTGAAGTGAAATTCCTGCAGTGTGGTTACTCTGGATACAAGGAATTTGACAGTTGCTTACAAAAAAAAAAAAAAAAAAAAGAGGGAGAGAAAGAAAACTGCAATGACAAATAAACATTAAAATGGTGACAGAACTTTGTTTTAATTACATTGTTTCATCTTCCCAATAACCCCTTTGTGCATTTAAAGTCATGGAAAATTTCCCTATAATATCAAGAAATCAGTTCTTCATGTAGAAAAAGTATTCACACAAATTCTTCAATAAAGGGCATTTCAGAAAAATGTGACAGATTAACTGGACTATTTGAAGCCTGAATCCCACTAAAATTACTCCTATATTGTTCAGTGGAAAAATACAATCAAAACTGACCAGCATGTAACTTACTGCGGATTACAGTACTATAGCATAATGCAGTGATATTAGTTAATCACATGGCATCCTCGGATCAGATACACTGAATAGATGTATTTTTATTAGAAAGAGGAAGCATTTTTCATGAAAGCATTATTGGAGTACTAAAAAATCTTCTATAGATAATCTTCACTTTATTTCTTGCCTCAGACTAATCCTTTCAGGAGCAACTAGAATGGTAAAAATCTATTGAAAAAATGCCCTAGAGATTGCTTATTTAATTTGCCAGCATTGGATGAAATTCAAGCAGAAAACTCCTGAATTGTTTGTTTCCAATTTTTTCCAATTATTGTTGCTTTGTTTGTCCATTACAACAACAGACTGCTGTTTTTTCTACGTGATGCAAGCTATTTTTATTTCATCTCCCATGCATACATTCATGTGAAAATAGACTTCGCAGCATACAAAAGTATGTAACATCTTACTGTTCACAAAACCTGAGTTTGGCCATCCTCAAGATCTATAGCAATAGTCAAATGATTTGATATCCAGTACTATTTCTTAATTCAAATGACTGTACGTGAGTTAGAGCCCAATATACTTTTACTCTATTTGCTTTAATTGCATAATGATCTGTAGGTTCTGCTACAAGTCTAGGAATGTAATTACTTTTCCTACTTTAATTTCAAACCTATGGGCAATTAATACAGTAAATTTAGGAACCAGTAATCTGTAGGCGCCTAAAAAACAGACTATTTATTCTTTCTAACTAAAATATCTATCAGCAAAATAAGATTGATAGTGAGGGCTAAGGGCATATCTACCCCAGCAGACAGATGGATGGGTGGGAGGACCAACAGAAATGGAGGACAGAGAAACTCCAAAACCATGTATGGGAAAAAGAAATAGTCTTTATGAAGCTGCTGGAATGTAAGTGAAAAAAATAATTAGTAACCTGTACTGGAAGAGTACTGGTTCTCTCAAAATTGAAAGATAATTTATGTAGGAAACTCTCTGTCCCGAGGCCAGCACTATTCAATGTTTTCTTCAATGACTTGGATATGTTACATGCTTAGTCCATCACAGGCAATACTTGACTAGTAAGTTCTCCTGACAACGCATTCTGAAATTTAACCTAATGGCTTCTCCAAGCTTGAAAGCCAGACAATACTGCAGATAACTGTGACTTGATCAGAGTCCAGAGAGAAAAGCTGGCAAACATTACTCGTTCTATCGCAGTGCATGTGGTAAAGCTCGGTGCAAACAGTTGTGTGGGTCTTTAAGATCTGGCTTCCCTTTTCACCTCTCATAAGTATGAGTATTTATAAAATTGTTTTATTCTCCCTCTTGCTTTCCCTGTTTACACATGCACACAAACTAAGCACAGAGGCTTACGTCAACGCTATCATACAGCAGATTAATTTCCCTGCTAAGACTTTCCTGCTCAGACTGGAGGACAGGAACTAGGTTTAAGGAGGCTTCCCAGGCCTTTCGTTTTGCTTTYTTATTTTAATATATCTAAAGATTTCTAGGGAAGCTCTAAGCAAATAAGTGAAACTTCCACATAAAACCCAGTGTCACTGTTTTCTTTTACACCCAACAAGTTCTCTTTACAAACATGCTCTTGCATTTTTTTGATTGGAGAATCCTATTTTATAAACCTATGTCTCCCTGTCTGACAATCCCAGTAAATATCCTACCGGTCCCTTCCTTTTTCAGGGTTTCTTTGGCTCTGTCATCATCTGCAATATTCCAGAAGATGACCTTCTCTACTCCAGTACCTGCAGGAAGTGACTCATCCAATATGTCTTAAACACCAAATGGTGCCATTTGATGGTACTTTTCTTTCACTCTCCTTCACAGAAGAGAAGACTAGACCCTTAAACAGCTAGCTTAGATCAGAGAGCAAGTTCCCTGGAATTTATAATATATTGAACCTGAATGATACTTTATCATAAAAACAGTATCATTAGTTAATCTTCAAGTAACTAAAGATACAGAATTATCCTTTTTAACAATGAATAAAGATAACTTCTAGAATCCTGCTACTTGACCATGACGTGCCACAAGACTAACTAGTTGTTGAAGTACAGGCTGCAAGTCTAACAGCACGAGAAAGAGAAGCCCAGCAGTCCAGACTGAACAACATACCATAAAATACATGTCAACAATAGCTAGACAGATGAACAGACAGATAGATAGATAGATTGATCTATGTAGATATCTACAATAAATACATAGATCTACCTATAAATACATATCCGATACCAATGGACACTGTCTCACAAGGACATTGCTTATCTAGGTCAATATAACTCTTCTGAAGATCACGACTAGTATCAGTCATATTTATTTGATTCTACTTAGTATTATTAGGATTTTATACTTGGCATCTTTAGTGAAGAGGAAAAAACAGGAGGGGGGGAAGAAATGGGAAGGAGAAAGAAATTCCTTTGGGATATAAGATGCTAAATTAGTACTGAGATACACAAGTCAAACTTGGCATTCTTTGGTTTTGAGCCAGTGCAATATTATTATTGGCCACTGTGGATGGAACTTCTGTCTTTATTGGAAAACAATGTAATTGATTTGCTGTGTGCTTTCTAAATGCATAAATATAACAGCAACTATATACTGGACAATAAAGCAACTTCTGAGTAATTCTGAGTGYTACACTTCAAGGGAAAAAAGTGGTAATAAAATGCCTGTTACTGACAGGATATAGAGTATTAGCAAAAATGGTGGCCAACTCTTTCAAGATATTAATTAAAAAAGACAGATAACATTTTAAAGATAATAATTAAAATGTATGTGACAGTGTAAGTATTTGGTATAATTCTTAAAGATAGCAAAAACTAGTTTAGAACTACATCCAAATTTATCCAGAAAGGAAAGCAGGAGTAACCTGTGGCATGTTAAGAATGGCTATTGGACAGCTGCAGGATCATGACCAAAAGAATTTCTCTACTAAACTGCAGTTCCTCAGGGGAAATATAGGGGCTTTTAATAGGACAGAGACTATACTAGAAGAAATCAGAAGAAATATGGTAGACAGTGGTKGTTCACTCCTTGAGCTATATTTGATGAAGAAAGAAGCTCTTAAGAACCCATGAAATTTATGAAAGCTATGAAACCTGTGTCAATTTTCTCTATATACAATAGAAGTTCCCATTTGAAAGATATGAATAGAGAGGCAAGAATGTATTTTTCTTAACTAGAGTTCAAATCAAGCTTTACCCTTCCATGTAGGTGGGGATATTTTCCCAGAGTATGAAGTTCAAGTGACCTTTTAACAACCATCATTAATGTGTATTAGAGAAACAATTGCCAGAGAGCTGAAAGAACTGAAGCTCTGTTCCTACTAACGGTATATGGAAAATAAATCATAGTTTTTAATATTTTTTTCAGGCAATACTGCCTCTGATACGGTGGTATTTTTTTTTTCCATTTTTGATTTTGGAGGTGTTTTATATCRCTGCCTTACATCACTGTCTCAAAGTCCAGCTACTTCTTAGCTCTCTGGAACTTCATTTTTATTGGCTAAAATCCTGTGGCCTATGTATAGTTATAGACATTTTCTGGTTTTCATCATCAGCTTTCTGGCATCCAGTTTGAGAGAAATGGCAACTATCTGGAGGTATACACACAAGCATTCCTGTAGAGTACTGGCACTGTTTGACAGTTGTTACAGTGTCTTTTTTATCATCTATCTGTTCTTTGGTCACATTGTCATTATGCATAGCCCAGATACAAAAGAAGTTGCAATAGCAGAAACTATGCATATGATTATATATATTCTTAAAAAACTCCTTCTTCGGACTGCATCACTAATAATACCAGAGTATTGCTTTCTGATTCCAAAATTACTTTTAAATAACAGTTTGCCTGTAGATGTCTCAAAATCTGACATACTTCATTTTAAAGTTTTACAAATAGTGATAGATGAAGTACAGAGTTGAGCTCTACCCTCAGATACATACTATGGCCATACACAAAAACATGCCTTGTACATGATTCAGAAATCTATAGTTCCAACATAATACCACTTTGATCAACCTTATCTTTCTATTATAAAGATATTCATGAAACATACCACTAATGATTTTTTTTTTTCTTTTTTTCATTCTGCCTAGATTCTATTATGGTCCTTGCAATACACAGTACTGGTTTTCAAAGATAGGAAGCCTGCACAGATTTTATATCTTTTATTTTACATCTAAATAATTCATATTATTTTCTTCATTATACCAAATCACCATCTTCCCCCCCYACATACACACATATACTTCAACTCAATTCTCTTACTTCTGTTATACTTTTATTTACTGTCATAACATCCTTCACTTATAAGTGTGCCATCTTCCACAGTTACCTAGGAATCTACTCACATTCCCTCTGATTACTGTAAGGCCTAATTCCTAACTCCAGGAATCTTTCTCCTTTGTAAACACTACGTGCAGCTCTTACACTTGATACTTGTTCTTCACAGCAGCATTARTGACTAGTGACAGAAGACTAGGGAAGTTTGTCTCTTCTAGCAACACTTTAAAGAGACCCAGAAGAAACCTCCACGTGTGGGTCATGGCAGCAGCACTTYCCAGAAGCAGGAGGTCTCTCAATATCAAATTCAGAGAGGAAAAATATCATTAAAAAGCAAATCAAAAACTCATTTTTGTTTTGTTTTGTATATCAAATGTTTCTATGYCTCTCCTCAACAAAGTTAATTCTCACTTACTATTACTGAAGTATCTAAAATGGGAGTCTCCTGAGAACTGTAGCCTTGATTTGAGAGGCATCTTTTGAACCTATCTCAAATGCATTAGCTTATTTGATTTAAAAGGTTATGTGTGCAAGTATGACAAAGAATCCTTCAGCCTCCTGCCAGAGAAAGTGAGCACAGTTACACAAATGTGGGAAATACATAGGATATTTTCCAACTGAAATCACTGCTAAGGATCCTCAAGAAGGGTTCACTACTCTGTGTTTAGGGCCTGTCACTCCTTTTGATAAATTCTAATAACCAGATAATCTATAGAAGATTAGTTGCAATATCCTATATCTAGTCAACTTTTTTTTTTTTTAATAAAAACAGTGAAACAGTGCTCAAACGAAGTTCAGTGCTCACCATTTTCATCAGGGCTCAAAAGTTTCGAAACAAGGTAAAATGAAAAGGACCTGACTGAAAAAGGTTAAACCTACCAAATATGTTACAATTYATAAACAATGAATGAGTCATGATTTCCTGCAAGCTCTTTGCCTGGAATTTTTTTCTTTTTTCCTTCATAAAAATATATCTTTCTTCATTCATACTTTCTAAAACTCATTTCAGAAAAATCAATTGAAAAATTGTAATCAAATACATATTCTTTTTGTGCAATAATATGGCTGAATTCCAGGATGAGGCAAACTAATTTTGACAGTTAAATTCTCTGTGATTTTTGAATGTGGGTACAATGTAACTGGCTTTATTACTCATGCATTTATTTTACATACGAATTTAGTATACATCCAAGGTGCTATACTACCAGCCCCAGAGAATGGAGCATTTTGCTTATCTGCTAAAAAGATAATGCATTGAAAACTTTGTAGGTCTACCTGGACCCCAGAACAGGTTGACATTTTTTAGGTGGAACTCTAAATTTGAACGAAAAGCAACAAAGAACAGTACTTTTAATGAAAACTGTGCACTGATGTCTTTTAAGAAACTGCCAGGGTTTAAATATTAAACTTTTTTCATGAGTCACTACTGAATGGTTAATTAAAATTCCATATTCAGTTAGAAAAAGGTTTTCCAGTATAAATTTTTACATTATTAAAACCAGAGAATGAGTGTATTTTCCCTCCCACCCCCCAACAGTGTCAGTTTTGTAGCTCTTATTAGAATTCTACCACTCAGCTCTACTCATCCCTCACTTCATCCCACCTTGTCCTTTCTGCAGAACTTGCCAGAAAACACGCTGAGTTGTGTTATTTGTTATGATTCTGGATTATATAACGTGGGCACCTTCTGATTAGAATCAGAACTGACAATCTAAACTAATTTTATGTAAACCACTGAACTCTGGGTAACACAATTTAGATGTGAATCATTAATGCAAAGATACAAGATTCTTCTTTCAGGACCCATGAGCTTCCTGGTTCCCCTTAGTCTGAAATATTGTGTGTTTTCCTCATCTTTTTTCACATTCTTATGACTAAGGCAAAAGTTGTCATTATCTTGTACAATGCAGTGGATATTTTAATACACTTTCTTCTTTGTCATGAGTATATGACACAATAATTTGTTCTCTTGCTCCTACCTTTGAAATATTTAGAACTTGTGATTAATTCTTTATCTCATTTTTATAAGCACCCAAATCAATCTCCACTAATGGTTAATATACACCTTTCCCCTTAATATGAAATCCATATTCTTAACAGCTTTTAAATATCACTGCCATAAGCACAGTAAGCTGCTTTTGTTACACGTTATTGGCAAGCAGTAAAGCATAACGAGACTAATTTGAAATTAATGATATAAATAGCCCAGTAGCAGGTTTTTAATTATCTCATAGTATAATTTATAATTAAGTATAGAGCTCTGTACATTCATTAATGCTACTCTGCTACTCTGCTGAAAAGGCAAGCTGGAACTGGAATAAACATGTCCAAGATAACAATATGCAATCCAGGCAAACAGTGGGTAACAGGTATCACTGCAGGTATAGCAAGCTGATGGTTTTGCTGAAACCCAGTAGGTGTTCCATGGGGAATGTCAAGAATTTAATGGCTCTGCTTTATCAGGCTTTTATTCCRTCCATTACTCTATGCTTTTGAATATTCAGACCAGAGCAGTTGGTACACGAATTAAACTCACTCATGCACTTAGAAAAAAAAAACATATGACATGTATGGCCATGTGACTAGTCCTAACCGACAAACACAGGCCCAGCTTGGATCACTGAACATCACCAGTTAATTAAAATTAATCCACACAGTAAAACAAACTTGTATGAATTCAGTACTTCCCACCATGAATTATACATGGCCATTTTAAAAAACAGAGAGCCTCTTATTCACACCAGGGAGAAGTTGCTATCACATCAGTAAAACATCAGCATTAATTGTATGATTAACAAACTCTCAGTTTGGTCCTCAAAGAGCAAGAGGAGCTATATTCATTAAATAACCTGCCTGTGCAAAACCATATGCCCTGTACAGTTATCCCTATCTAATCAGGACATCTATGGTAGAAAATAAAAAAAGTAACTGGATATAATATTATGACAGAATTATTCCTATTCCATCAAAAAAACTCAGATTTTAGTGCATCTTGAAGTAAACCTATGGGAAAATGCACTCTCCATAGAAGAATTTTAACCCCTTCAGGAGCCCTGAACTTGGACAACACCTGTAAGATTTGCTTCCAGAAATATTAGCAAAGCCCATGCACATTTCTCAAGTGAGGAATTTACATAGGAAGAATATGATCCCTAGAGATAACAAACATTCCTCCCAGCCAGTCAGTAGCATAGCTCACAGAAGGAATGCTAAACAGAATAGCTACTAGTATTATCTCTCAACATAGAATACAGCGCCTGGCACTTAGCTTGATACCTTCTCCAAGCCTTAGACTGCAATAAACACACGGGTCAAATCAATCTTTTAGTAGCTAAGCCTGCCAACAACCTGCCAACATTTTGTATCTTGCTTCCAAACTATGTGGAATGAGCTTGTGCCCTTTCCTCTGATACTGCTGCTCACCTTCTTGAAGCTCATTGCTCGATCTTTTTCCATATTAGATTCAGATAGCTGCTCCTTTTCTTTAACCCAAAATGAGTTTTATTCGAAGAACCACATATTTTTTGCAAAGGAAATAGGCCAATTGTTCAATGCCATCACAGTACATTAAAAATTTTAAGTTTAATGACCATATAATGATTCTGGTTTGGTATACTGAATGACCTTCCTCCGCAGATACAGGCAATTGAGAAAGTATGTAACAATGATGAGCACTTAAATAGCATGTAAAATGAAATGAGCATGTTATAGTTAATGACTATATGGCAGGTACTGAAACTTAATTGTTCACTGATCAGCCTTAYTTACAATGCATTTGGAATATTTACGAACCTGGTTTTCTACCTAACTCTATACAAGCAAGCAACTGTGTCCACGTGACTTCTGCCAGTAAGATGTCAATTAACATTAAGTATTTTTCTCATTTGGATAAATGCAATGATAAAACTGCAAATAAAATAGTAGGAATATGTGTCTGTATAAAAACAAGTTGTTTTCTGCTTCTCCCAACTTGTTTTTCGTATTCCTGTGTCAACCACTTTGTTTATGGTGAAAGGAAGATATTACTGTAGTGTGGGGAATCACATTTTCAGGGTAGTTTTCATGAGTGAGTTCATACAGTTACTGTGTTGTGCATATGCTCATGTTACATAGCTGGGATGTGGGATAATGATGAAGCAGACTTTCCAAGCAGCTGGGGGTGTCAGAAGTAAAAAAAAAGTAAGAAAATAACCTGATTGAAAGGAGGAAGACATTAAAAGCTCCAGCAGAGCTGAGGCTCTTTGAAAACACAAGAAAGAGTTGTAGATTTAAATAATGCTTCACTGGTCTTTTCAAGTATTGTCTGTCAGCAGGGAGAGAATATGCCAGAAAGTAGCTTAAGTTCTTAAAATAACTGGTTCTGATGCACTTCACATTCTCAATAGTTTCCTATTAGATCAGGTGAGGACACTAACCAGGAAACTGTATTGCAGATGCTGAAGAAAACTGTACTCCCCCTAAAGCTGAACATGTGACAACTACAAACAAATATCCTTGAAAAGAGTGAAAAGCAGAAGATTTAATCATTCATTAACACAATTATGTAGTCTGAATCTCTGATAAAAAAAGAAAAATTATGATGGCAATCTCAGAATGAGACTACTGAGAGATTTTGCATCTGCTCCTGACCAAACAAACTGCAAATTTGCAAACAGCAATACAGCTTTACTTGCAGATTTGCAAATAAAGAATGTTTTGCACTACCAATGGACATCATGAATATCAGAAAGGACAAAATCTCCTAAGATGAAAGCTGTGGCAGGTATGCAAAGCTCAAAATCAACATTCACAAAAACARTATTTTGAAAGCAATACAAATAGGGCAAGACAGTGGCCACTGTTTGGAAAGAGATGCATGAATTGCAGATCATTTTTAAGGAATACACAAGTGGCAGCAGAGATTATACCTCCCAACATGATATTTTACCTATTTCATACCAGCAAACACTGTTGACTTCTGTTTAAGTTTGTGATTACCTTCTAGATCCTTTTCCGAGGAACTGCAGCTTAGCTAGCTCTTCTCCATCCTGTGTTTGTACAGCTGATTAATGTTGCCTAAGTGTGGCAAAAGTCTGGCAATAGTACTATGTTTTTTAAACCATATCCATCATTTTGAATTCTGATTTTGCTTTCCAGTGTATTCTAAATTCTTGCAGTAAATTAGTAATACTCCAAAAACTTGGAGCAAAGGACYTGTGATGGACTACTTCAGAGCCATTGTAAATATCTTTTAATTCTGACAATAAGCYTTTCATAATCCTTTGCCAAAATTAGTTTTCCAACATGATTCTTAGAAAGTTCCTCTGAATCCTAACTGGAATTACATGGATGTGTTTCTCAAGAAACCATACAACAAAAGARGTAATGAATAAGTGACATATTCACAGTGACAACTACAGTGGAAAAACCTAAGGCAAAGGCTCCACATAGGAAAAGACTGTACACATTCTAATTTCAACCAACTAATACCAAAATCACACTTTCAAGTTTGAAGGAAAATAGCCTTCTATCAGTAACACTTGTGAGTAATGACCCTTCACTGGCCTCTTATTCAAACTGATACTGACTACAGGTTAATTATAGTTGGGACAGAAACTTATTTGCCAACTATATGAAGCCATCTTGGAAATCACATATCTCACATGTAGGAAGTACATTATCCTCACAGTATTTYTTAGACTAATCTAAAAGTATGACATTGAGCTGACATCTGAATATACATGAGACAACTTAGATTTTAACCTTATAGAGATTTAGTGTGTTATTTATTGGTAATAGTGCACAAAGCCTTGCTTATGCTGTGTTGATGGTGCAAGCTGATCACTTCACAGACCATCCTTTGACGTCTGAAGTAAGTTGCAACCTATTTTTCCTTCTGGTAGAAACGCAAACAGTGTGAACTGAAAGCTAARCCTCTGGGCTAGGACCTAAAAGCCTTGAGCTTTTGATTGTTTTATTGATTGGACAGGTCGCTTTCAACTYGGACTAAGTTTCGACCTCGGGAGCTGATGAAATTTTTTTCCTGCAAAAGGTGCTTCGATTTTTACAGATTAAAATGCTTTGCAAGAACTACTTATTTCTTTTTTCACTGTTTCTGCTATATCAGGCATATTTTCTTTCTTATTTCAGTCATTTTTCAGTCATCGTTTCCTTTCAAAGTCTGTTTCCTGTGCAGAAACACCTAATATCTTTTTCATCCTTCTTATGTATCAGATGCTTTAGCGGTTTCCACAAATTCAGTACGTCCTTTGGTATAAGCTTTAGGGAACTGCTTTAAAGTGACAAAAGACAAATATCATCTTGTCCTCAAGGTTTCTGCTTTTTTCCAAAACCACACTCAATATTTGTAATACTGCAGCAATTTCCTGCAAGTGCTTTGATCCAAGAACATCATGAGCTATGCAGGTGGTTTCTGTCACACCATCATTCATACTTTTGACAGATTTGGAATTTGCATAATATTCCCTGATAAAATTTTTAATGTGATATATGCCAGGAAAGGAAAGCTTATGTTCTGCCAACTTGCTGACAAACTCTATCTATGATATCAGACTTTTGCTCAATCAGTAATGCAAATAAACTTTCAAATCACAGTGAGAAATACAGAAGAACTTTGCATTAGAAGAGAGCTGCTACACTTGACCAGGTTGACTTGTTAAATCACAGGGCTATGCATAATTTTTTTCATGATCATCATCTTAGTTTTTTAAATAGAAGAATATCTTTAGATGAGTCTGGAGTTAAGCCAAATTACTTACTCTCTCCCATCAGCACAGTACAATTTTTCAAGTTAAGCAAAATGACAATGAAAGGAATATTGTGTGTCAATAATCTCCCTTAACTTGAAGCCATAAAAACAGGGAGACTACCCTGCTGAAGGGACTCTTCACTAACAACACTGAGTCGGGGTGAGAGGAAGGAGGAATGGTAACAAAATTTCACAAGTCAGCCAGGAGAACAGGTCAAGGATATACCTGTTCTGGACTCTAAAGAAACATTTAGAAATTACCGCAGGAGCGCTTCAGGGCTTTTCCCAGTCATATACTTACTCTAATAGAGAAYTGGAAAGAAACCTACTTTAACCTCTAGCATTTCTTAATACTATGAAAATTAAAAAGATAAATCCATATAAGATTCCAAATAAAACATAACAACACATGAAATATCCACTTATTTTCCTAATGTAAAAGCACTGAAATGTTACATTTTGACAGAGTCCTGCTAGACAGACAATATATTATTCATTCTAAAGCTGCAACCTATATTGAAAGACTGTTTTGTCCTACCAAAATTAATCAGACACTGGGCAAACTGATTGAAGGGATTTGGAGGGATAAYGTGGTTTAGGACCATTCCTATAACTGCTGCTTCTGGGGAGTTTTAGGCCTTTTCCCTCCCTTATTACTTTAATGAAAGTCATTCCCTCCTCACCTCCTGTCTYTCTTCGCAATTCTATTATATGCCATCTGATTCCTCCATTTTTACTAGTACCCCAGTATGGAAAAATAAATACTAAAAYACTAAATTAATAGCATTTACTTATTGAGTAAAGATTTTCTCACTAATGTAGCAGTTGTTCATAATACTTTGGAAAAATTTTCATCTTAAAACAATTTATTATAGCCGTTTATTTGTTGTGATAGTACCTAGTTCCCAGTGGCAGATAGGCATCACTGTACCAGGTGCTATACAGTGAAAGGCTGTTGTGAGAGATYCCAAAGGGGATCTCACAACATGAGTTAGTTATTATCAGAGAAATAAGCACATTGATATGTTATAAAGTCCAAATTTTGTTCTAAACATTCAGTAATGATTGGTGAAAATGAATTTGCACCTTGCAGAAGTTTACTTACAGGCAGAATCAATTATGCTTTGAGTCATTTTTATGAGGTTCAAAATACAGAGAAACTACAACTACACCAGGTTAAAATAAGACTCCTGTTTGTTTATGGACAAACGCCAGAGAATATTTATAGGAGTGAAAGTAACAAACAATTTGCTTAAAATGAGATACTAATTATGCAAACTGAACACATTATTGAATGTCCACTGTCTCAGTTCCAACGGGGAATAAATGAGGTGGGATTGATCTCACACTTTGAGAGTCTGCTTCCAATAATGACAAATACTACAGCTAAACAGGCTAACATGCCTTCTTTTGTAAAGCAGCTAGCCCAACTTCAACATATACAATTTTCACACAGATATGAAACATTTCTTGAAGGTTATTCTAAGAAAGGYAGCCCTGAAAATCCTGTAAATCTGCATCATTTCCTGCTAAAACCACAAATCTATGCTGTTTTATTTTTTTAAGTTGAAATGATAACTTTCTGAAGTTACTGTAATATTTAGCACATCTTTTGAGGGTGTAAATAGATAATGAATGGTGATTGCAGTGAAATTACAGGAAGCGATGAATCAGTTCATACTCTTGCTAGTCTTATTTTAAAACTGAGATCTTGGAGCTTATCCTCATTTTATTCTGGAAAATGTCCAAAAAGCTGTAGCATATTTTCCTTGACCAAGGGTTAAAACAGGCACACAGAAAATTGTAACAGATAAACAACTACTCAAAAAGAGAAAGAGAAAAGCCAACCACAACAAACGTCCAAGACCTTTTAGAGATGCTGCCTGAGGTTCCTCTTAAACTGTCAGAATATTAAACTTTCCACAACTAGCACAGGCAGAAAGGTGAAGTAAAGTTCTAGAAATAATGTTAAATACGCTATACAGGGTAAGAACTAACATGAGTGTTTGTAGAAGAAAAAAAAAAAAAAGCAGTGTTTGTAAAAGCAGTGTTTGTAAAAGCGTCTCTTCAGTGATCACTGACGTGATTGGGTTTCTGTATGTGGTCTCACCTGGACTACCTAGAAATTCCAAACCTCTCCATATGAAATTTCTCAGTCTTTAGATTTACTTTATAAATCTCTTAAGAAAATTWATATACCAACCTTTTTCTTCTAAGGAGGGAATAAATTAAATACTGCTTCATATCACGCACATTATGTATAAGTTGTACTGCTGACAAATGACAGGTGTGCAGTGTTTTTTGTTTGATTTTTACAGATAGTTCAGATACACCCAAAACCACAAAGTATATTTACTTATACAACAAATTTTTTTTTTTCCTCTGAAATGCTTAGGATTAGGGAGAAAATAAAGGATTGAAACTCAAAAAGATAAGTTATTGAAGATGGCTTATATTCGCTTCTTTTGTATACATTTACAAAGGAACAGCACACCTACACAAGATAAATGTACACATAAAAATGCCTTACAGTACATGTCACCAGGTTTCAAGATAAGTATGATAGCATCTTTTATCTTTACTCTTTTAATTTTTTGTATGTTCTAATAGACCAAAATATCCAACAACCTCATTCTGTTTCACCACACAGTAGAAAACGCATCAAAATAAAAAACACAAATAGTGAAAATAATTGCACCTAAAAACCATTGGAAAATTGAAACATCTGCTAGACTGCTTAGAACTTTACAGAGACAAATAAGTGAATTTCATCAAATACTGACAGCTGATATCAAATATTAATAGTTATATAATGTTGAAGGAAAGCATGTCATTTAGAAATAAATAAAAACGTAAAAATCACAAATTTAAATTGCTGAATGTTATGTCAGATATAATCTCTGGTCTTTCACTTCCCAGATAGCCATACAATTCCCAGTTAGCATAAGCATATAGAATATTTTCAGATATATTTGTGGCACATTCTGATGTTTCTTTATTTTCAAAGATTTTATCTAAAGTAACAACCTCCTACGTTTTGTCATTCCTGTGCATTTTCCTGTCATTTACTACGGGTGCAATGCTATATCAATTGGGTAAATTAATGGAAAAAAAAACTAAAATGAATGTAAATTGTACMTTTTTTAATGCTTCATTACTTAAAAAAAAGGTGGATCAGTTTGTCTCTCTYCAGGCACTCAGGTATATTTCTGATAGACAAAGTATGCAGTGCTGCTACCTTTAAAGATGATCATAGAATCAYAGAATTGGTAAGGTTGGAAGGGACCTCTGGAGATCATCTAGTCCAGCCCTCAAAYGAGTGGCCCATAGGGGGACTGAACCCTCAACCTCGGCACTTTTAGCACCACACTCTAACAAACCGAGCTAAACCACGACTCTTAACTTGTTACRTTTTGTTATGTAAAAAAAAAGTATCCCATTCATTTCTTTCTTCACAATTTCTGAGGGTTATTTGATGTTGGTGAATTTAATTCATACTGGTGTATTTAACCTCCGGTATCCAGTGGTCTAAATCATTCAGATTCACTTAGATATCATGTGGAAAAGATCATTCAGATTTATCAGATATTTTCAATCAAAAATATCACTACAAGGAGTTTTCACCCCTATTGAGCCTAAGTTAAACACAACTAATTCTGGAAAGAAATTAAGTATTTATTTTATCAGCCAAAAGTATAGTTATATAAGAATCAGCAAAAAGGAGATAATAACTTTATGTGATACATGAAGACACCATGCTTATCATGGCATTTACGCCTACTTGGATGTTCATCTGGAAAAGTCATATTGACAGCTTAGTACTTGAAACCATCATTGTTCACAGACACATACAATTAATAAAGCGCTAGACAGTAACGAGATGCAAGTCTACATGAGTATGCAGAGGGTGGAAGATTATGCTGTACCCACATATACCTGCTATGAAAAATTCCTATTGTAAAGACTGCTTTACTAGCAAATCAGGATATTGTACTAAAATAGCATTTTGTGAAGTCCATCTAGAGCTACTTTCCTAACCTGGCCATTGTCCAGAATCTTTTTTCCTTAGGGAGGGTGGCAGAGTGGGAGGTGGGGAGGGAGATCTTCAGAACTTGTTCTTCCTATGTATTGTCTTCTTTAACTAAAGACCACTCCCATGTCTTTCAAGGTGGACTTGGGCAAGTCCCATCTTGATGGAACACCTGAATGAGTCAATAATCATTTTCCTGAAGCTTAGTCCCGAGACCAGCTGATATGGGGTAAAACATCAGAAAAATAAAGATGCATTAACTCTCCAACCAATTACCTTGTAACAGCTTACAGTCCCAGTAAAAGCCCTACAGAATTCGGTATTTCTTATAGAATGGGAAACTTAGCTTTTAATCAGCTTTTTCAGTGACTGTGGATTTCACAGGCYTGAGAAGTCAGTCCAAGGTAACAGGGTCTCCTGGTGGCACAGGCATCCTTTGGAGGAAATGCTGAATAATCAAAAACTGCCAAGGGAAGTAGGAGCAGASATAAGGAGAATTCAATATAACTTTCTACCTAAATAATTTGGTTAGCTGTTTCTACCTTTAAGGTGAAAAAAAAATCTGGATGCCTACTCAAAATGAAAATCCAACACAAAAATTAACTGTGACATTGCAGATACTGGAGTTACCAAGAACATACAGCCCTCAGCTTCACCAACGCTAAAGATCAGCTCTGCCTCATTGTTCTGTACATGTGATTAGACAAATTCACAATCAACAGCAGTCACAGGGATGTGTTTCTTGGTGGTAATATAACACGCAACTCTTTCTTTCCTACTTTCCTACTTTCTTTTGCAGATAAAGCAAAATGTTGGGCTTGTAAACAAATCCTGACAATTTGGTGTTAACATATATTTTTCAAAAATATTTTTCTTTCTCCAACGATTTTTTGCCTTAACTCTTCCTTATTAATACCTTTTTTACTGCTTTTGTTCTTGCACAGAAACACCAGTGGACCATCCACTAAATACATGCGCATTTCCTTAGTCCCACAAATATATTTTTTTCTGAAATACATTATCTTTGCTTACCTAAATTTACTGTATAAGAAGTATCCAGCTCTAGCAGTCATTCACACTACTTCAATCACTTTCAGAGAGATAAGTATTAAAGGAAACTCTCTTGCTAGCAAAACACAGTGACATGACCAAAACTAGATCAAGTGACACTAAAAATTAAGCCTTTATTCCAGGTCAGGTACTTGTGCACACTCTTGCTCTCAGGACAACAGGTGTTTGTTCAACAGGGGCAGGCACATTTTTTGTGTTACTGGAGCTCAAAGAAGTATTTGAAATATTTCAGAAGTGGTTTGATTGCCATGCATATAGATAGTATAGCAATAGGGCTATAATGAATGGCATCATATGGTAAACACTGGATATAACAAGGATATAGAGCAATATAGACCTGAGTTATACCAAGTAATTGCAATTGAACACGAGTTTAGGATTTTGCAACCTAATCATTCAGTAATGAGTAGGACAAAGATGTGGATCAGCATTTTTAAGTAGAAGGTCATCTGAACAAAATATTGTTTAGAAGATGACTGATCAAAACTGACTAGCATCTGCTTGGGGCGGGGGGAAAAAGTGAAAAGGTAGAATTTGGGTTTACCTTGAATGAGAAGTACCTTAGCCATCAAGCAGAGATTTGCCAGTCACAGTATTTCCTAATTCTAAAACATGACTGTTGAGAGAGAATTGACTGGTATTTTTTGGTCAGTTTTGCTAGAACAAATTAGTTTAGTAAGGAGCCAAGAGAACTTGCAAGCATGTCAGGATTTCACACTGTACTGAAGTGACTAAATACAGAAAGAATGTACCCATGTATCTTTCAAGAAAATGGAGGGTGTAAACATCTCATTCCAGTATATATTACTGTATTCAACCTTGAGGACTATCCTATCAAACATTGATAGGAAGAGAATCAAATAACAATTTAGAACCAAGAACAAGTGTATAACCTTGAAAGGAAGTGAGTGATTTTGTGGAACGAAAAACATTCTTTTTCTCTGCTGCTTTCTCTTTGTGAGTCATATTCTGGGAGTGRTACCAGAATGTCTTGTTGTCCTATTTCTATGGAAAAAATCCTTGAGCAAGTTAATTCTTGATTAAGTTAGCACAGTGCCAAGCCAATGTAAAACAYTGGTCTTTGATTCATTGTTTTATATTATTCCAGTTGCACTGAGGGAGGGAAGCAATGTAATATTTTGTTTAACAATGCTTTGGCACTGGCAATGCTGTTAATAGCACCTTGGATAACATTTTCTTTTGTTTGTCAGTTTTAGTGAAGGAGAGTCTTTTCAACACAACTTAAGGATTTAGTATCTCAATACTCAAGCTTCAGCAGTGAATTAAGTAATACTTGTAGCCTTGCTCTGACAGTTCATTCCTGGCCCACGTCACAATTCATTATCCCTTCAATTGTGCCAGTAAACTAGATCCTTGAAATTATCTGGAATCCTTAAAATGATCTGGATTAAAATCAACACTCCTTTCCAAAAGAGGGTGAGGGAATAAGAGAGAAGAAATTAGCTGGACTTCTGAAGCAAGTACATTWTTTCATGGCATCCAAAGCTGTGGATTTAAACCGATACAGCTGAGATCACTTCCTGTGTTAATAATTCTTACAATATAAATGTGACTTTTTTAGGCTTATCATATTTGTTAGCAATTTTTAATATGAACAGAAAAAGACTACCATGCCACTATAGTACAAGTATCTGAGTAGTAATGTTATGATTGTATAACCACAACACTATAATCCGCAATATATTGCTGCTCAGACAATGCTTTCATTCATTTTCCATTTCAGAATTCATTTTCCAAAACAAGGCGATCTGGGTAGCAGCAATCACGTATGTACGCATTTTGCATTCTCTGGATAATGAAATAAAAAGATTTAAGAGGTAGCTGCTCTTAGAGACTACATGTGCTCGTTAGCAGTTTACTTCACATACAGAGATACTCTACTGAGTAAAACAACTCTTTTACATGTGTAACAGCTGAGCTTAATTCTTTATGCATTAAGGCATGGTTGTTTCTAGAGGTAGAATATTAGAATGTGACTTTCAGTACTAAGGGGAATAGAAACCTAGAGAAACTGCAGTATTAGAGATGGGATAAGAAATATTTTCTAACAGGGATAATCAAGTTAAAGAGTTCTTTCAATGCAGAAGGCTGGATTTAATCATGAAGTGACGCAACAAAAGCTTTTGTGCTTCTGAAACTTTCCTCTGAGGCAACTTAGCAGGGAAAAAGTAAAACTTCTAACTTACTTGTTACACACTTTTAGCATTGCTGAGTGTGGACAATGAGAAGAGCACTTTGGCTGCCTAGGAAAATGTGAGTACAACATTTAATGCTTCATCGTTTAACATGGTATGTTATTCTACTGTTGTACCAGATACTGTACAGTATTGTATATATCATGCTAGTTGTACTGCTAGAACAGAATGCAATGTAATTATATCATTTAAGCGGGAGAGCATTAGATAAAAGCTGTCCMTTCCCATCCATCTCTCCATTCCTCCCTGTTCCCATTCCCTCAAAATTACTATACGGAAACTGCTAAAATAAAAATTAAAAATGAAGTTCAGCAAAACTGCAACAAAGCTGGAAAGCATGGTGTGTCCAGAAGCATGTGTCCGCGAGTCCAATGACCTCAGTTCTACTATCTGCTTGGTTATCAACTGGCTGAATGATGCTGTACAACAGATGTGTTTCAGTGTCYAACTCACCTCATCTGCACAGTGAAAGTTTTACAGCTGCATTAAATATGGTGAGACCTACTCATGAAGACCACAATATAAATTACAATCTGCTGATTCTACTATTAAAAATAAATTTAATGACAAACTGGGATACAATCAAGGGCCTGTTAGGAGAAGAACCCACCCTCAGTTTGTCTGACTGCAAAGATATAGCTTAGTAGTGTGTGTGGCAAAAATCCAAAATCATAGCAGTAAATAGCAAATTTGCTGCAATCTGTTTCTGTGTTATTACTTCTAGCTGCAGCCAAGTGATAGACAAGGAGAGGTAAACATATTTCCAAACTTAGAAAAAAAAAAAAAAAAAAAAAAAAAAAAAAAAAATCATTCTTCTCCTTTCAGATGGGTTGCTCATTGAGCAATGTAAGAAAAGAATCATATCCATTAACAACTAACTTTAAAATATTATAATGTATATGAAACAGTCCAGTGTTCCCCAAAAGGAGAAGACACATTCCATTGCACCCATAACACACTGTGCTCTTTTGTCATAATAAATTTATTTTGATCTCAAATTTACTGTGATGTAATTCAATTGCCTCCAATTAAACTGGTATAAGTGAGACCAGAATCAGGTTATTTTTATTATATTATGAGTCGGATGGAGAAATTAGATGGTGAAGTTCTATGGTCCATGATAGATGGGGACAAATGAACAGGATTATGAAAATTATGCCTTTAGGCCTTAAAAACTATTACATGCATATTTTTTGCTCATTYGAAGACCCTAA
Source organism: Rhea americana (assembly GCF_003343005.1). Taxonomy (NCBI): domain Eukaryota; kingdom Metazoa; phylum Chordata; class Aves; order Rheiformes; family Rheidae; genus Rhea; species Rhea americana. The sequence goes on along the minus strand of NW_028185261.1, from coordinate 3,272,774 downwards.
AGATCTCTCATTTTGTCTATTTTAGCAAAAGCTGTAGTTCAAGACCACACTTTACTTTTAGGAATGAACTGGATTTTGACAGTTTCTTAAATCTCTGAACTGCAGTCTCATAAAACTATGAGATTTTCAGCTCTTATAGATTGTATCACTAAGTCCCAAAACAGCCAGAAATTGGAGTGTCTTTAAATATTATAACCTAATGGAGCGGATAAAAGCAAATGACTGAGTTGGTAAGAATCCATAAAGCATTTTTTGCTGAAAGAAACAACATTGCATTATGCAGCAGCTCTCTTGTGAGAACTAATTTTCATAAGTGATGCATCATATGGAGATTTCTGCACTCATGCCCATGTATAAAGCTGGAACTGGTCCCATGCATGTGGTAAACTGCCAATTTCAGCAGGGCATAGGTGCCAGCTAAAGACAGATTTAATATAGCCTTTACAATGTAGAAAAATATCAGTTCTATGCCAAGAAGATCATCATAATGTTAATCATTGTCAAATGATAAGAATACACTTCAATGTGACATCCTGCATCTGTTGTCACTTATGGGGTATTACGCTGTCCTTATAGAGCTTTGCATAGTATGTTTTTGAGTCTGGTTCAATGCAGACTCACAGTACGTAAAGATGCAATACTGCTTTTCATTACCGTAATGAAAAAAACTTAGTTAATCTCTAAACCTTCTGTGAAATCCACCTTTTCCTTAAAATCCTTCCCCTTGAAACCTTCCTCTATGGAAGCTGATGACTGAAAATGCAAAGTTTCATTCTATTTCTTTGTTCTTTCAAACTAGCCATGTATTTTAGATTACATTTAACATGTTAAGCTCAGAAAGTATTAAAAGTCAAAATCTGTTAACCATATGTACCTAAATACTAACATGACTGAAGGACTCTGAAGCTTCTGAGTTGTCCTCTCCCAAAGCAAAGAGATTATTTTAGTATCGAACTGCTGATGAAAATGTTCTAAATTTTCAAACTAAAAGATCTTAAGTAAGACTTCTAAGAAATTACATACTTTAACTCATTATCCATTCTTTACATTTTTCTTTCATCATAGGAACACAAGGACATTTTTAAGCTACAGTATACTATACCATTCTGAATACACTATAGCACTATAGTATTCTGAATACAACATTTATTGTTATTAAAAAAAAAGTCAGTCCAGCATTATAAGGCCAAATACGACTTCATGATAAGATACGATCTACTGTCTCATGTGTATCCAGATGAGTGTGATTTAATGGAGAAATAGGTGACAGAAAGGACTTGATATGGCATATGCTCATCCGAGCTACCTAATTCTTCCAGAAAGTGATAATATAAATATAACATGGCATGTTTGTTGATGTTGAATTTAATCAGTTTTTAACAGAGCGGGCAGRTGATGATAATCAAATACTGTATTTATTTCAAACAACATCAAGATGTGCATTGTCATAGTTCCATTAGACCTATAAACAACTTAGTTTTTCAAAGGACTCTAAGYGTTTGAATCCAGCACTTTAGTTTAGGCTATTACAATGGCAGGAGACACTCAGAAAGTTTGGATTAAGCTATAAAATCTCAAAATCTTCTGGGATACACATATCCTGTGTTCACCCCATATTGAGCTATAAAGCAGACATGCAGCTGTTGTACATTCACTTTTAAACCCYTTTTTTCCTTATCTGCTATGTGAACAAATCACTTCTTTCTTAGCTAATGTTCAATAATACACAACATGTGAGTCACGCTCCACCTCCAATACATAAATAATGTGTATGTGTATGCATTCTTGTTTCTGGAATACTCAAAGATAAAATAAATTAGTGTTGAAGAAAAGGGGAAATTTTGGTATATTAAACCAGAATTACAAATCATAAGACCTGAGCCATAAGAGCTCATGAATCCTCTCTGTTTGGCATTCTTGGAAATTCAATTTCTGTTTCACAGGATAGAAATACATTACTGATCTTTCATTTCCTACCAAATGGAAGAACATCTGACATAACCCACTTAACAGTGGAAAACTAATAAGTGCACTTCATGGTTGTATTTATTACAAAGCCGAGAAATCATTTATATGGGTTTGGAAGTGTGTTAAACTGAAACACTTTAACACTTCTATGCATAGTTACATCTATAGCTTATATGTTCACCTGTTTCTGGAAAATTAGTAATGTTCTAGGAATCAAATGAAGAAGAAATCAGTTCTTGGTGTAGGTCATACAAGGTAAAAAATGGCTAACTGAACAAGGATTCAAGAGAACAACCAAAAATAGATTTAAATACTTCTCAGTCTGAGGCAAAGCTCCATGGCAGTTATCACTAATCTATTTAAATGAGTATGTTATTAACATGCTTAGTTTTGACATGTATTTGACAAATATTTTTAAATATTTCCAGAGCAACAACCAATATTAAATCAATCTGTTTAGAAAGGATCTTTGAAGTCAAAGGCCCAAATAAACCAATGCTTAACAACCAATATCAAATCAATCTGTGTAGAAAGGAACTTCAAAGTCAAAGGCCCAAATAAACCAAGCCTTTTGTTTTTTTTATCCATGGCATTTTAAGTTAAGCGCACAAAACCTCTGACAATATTATTAAGTTTACATAAATCAGAGAGCATCTAGTGGAGATAAATAAACTTATTTTGAAGAGCATAAATCTTTTCCACTCCTTTTACATATATTCTTGGCACTTTACATAATATTTCCTATCATCTACTTTCTACAGTTTTACTTCCAAAAGTAAGTATACTATTTCAGTCCATTACATCTTCATCTCATTGCCATGGTTCACGGCTCAACAGCTCTCACGGCTATTATATGATTACCCCTTAAACCTGGTTTCTCTCTAAGCTTTAACTGAGGCCTCTGTTAGGGAAGATGTCTTAGTAGCCATTGAGACTTGCATACTCCAAATTACTGAATAATGAACATAATGTGATCAGAGAAACTTTCTGTGAAACTTCAGTTTCATGTTAGAAAGAGGCATCTAATTCCCACTTACCCATAAGGTTTAAGATCTTCTACACCTTTCTAGTTAAGCTGAAAAGAATMAACTCAGAGCTAGTCAGTAATTTTCTAATTAGACTTTTTCTCTGATGGAAATTTCAGGTTTTGTGCAGTGCTCAAAATTATTCCTATCCTAGAGTTCCCCTGATTATAGGCTGGGTTGCTTAGAGCTGGCTTCTCAGGTAATTCTTGGTGGTACAGGGCCACTAGAACTGCTAGTTTTCAAACTGCCAGAGGACTGCCACCACAGTTTATGGTCTTGGAAATGGAAGAAGTCAAAAAGAGCTGTTCATGCAAATTACTTAAAAGAAAATTCAAAACATTCATTCTTCTGAGGATTTAATTTYGGTAGCCTGTTTCAAGGTATTTTTAATACATTTAATTTTGTTCCAAATGGAATTCTGTATTCCAGCCCACCTTAATGGAAATCAATACAAATGAGGTAATGTTTTTTTGCAGTGCAGTTGCTTGTGCATCAGAAAATAATATGCTCATGATAAAAAGGGACTCTCAAAAGGAATGACCTTTTGAAGGATGAAGCTCTTTCTGAAATCCGTGAGGGCCCAGCATGTTTGGCCTCTCTATCAAGTAGGCCTCTTGATTATCTGAACTGAAAGTAGGAAATAAGTGATATTAATAACAAGTCTCAGTAAAAAGCTAAAACAAACAAACAAACAAACAAACAAACAAAAAAACCACCCTTCATCAGGCCTTAAGTAAAAGTGAAAAAGAAAGCTACTAAACATACAAGAGGCGTGATAAATTAAAAATAAAGAAAGAAACTATTCAAAACAAACCATAAATAAAATTTCAATACACATAACTGCAGGTAAGGCTAATGTTATACACTGATTTTTCAGTAAGTTCTGCAGACAACACAGCAGAAAAAGCAACAGTATTTCATTTCAATTTGCACAAGGAAAACAATAGTCCAGTAATGTATATGAACAAAAGAAAGTAAATATTCTCTTGTAGTCTGTTTCTTAGTGTCTTTTTGGCATAAATTAAACTTACAGTGAACCATTCAAATATAACTGCCTSCAAATACACTATTTAGCAGAGAAATTCATAACAGCTAAATGTTGACATGATATTTATAGAGGCTACTTGTTTTCTTGGGGGCGCCAAAAGTCTGCAGTAGGGTTGGGTCAAATAAATTGCAGCCAATGTCAAACAATAGATAATGGAGTACAAGCACTTGCATAGACAAACATCTCTCTTTAGATCTCTCCCTGCTAAATAACACTGCATCAAATACTATATGCATTTTGCTTGGAAAGTTGCTACTGCTATAATTCAACAGGTCTGACTAGACATAATAAATCCTCCAAGGCTGAAAAACTCCTTAAACAAATAGCAACAAAATCAGGCAAAAATACMGAATTACCATGATTACAAATATTTATTTATGCCATCATGCAGTAAACACAAGAACAATGAGGAAGTCTTGACCAAAAGCACATTTCCTTCTCTATTTCCCTAAACTTCTTTCCAGTTTATTGGTTTCCTTAGTTTTCAGTAGAGGTATATTTGTAGAACTAATACTTCCGAAAAAAACAAAGCTTTAATGTATTTCTCTCTCTCTCTTTTTATTCTCCAGCAGATATTTAAAGGTATACTGGCTTCTCTAGAAGGCTCAAAATCTGAATTATTTGCCTAAATTGTCAAATACAGAAGCTCACTGGCCCACTTCTGTGTCAGATCTATCACTTCCATTTTTGTTGGTAGATGTAAAACTGGATTTTATAGAATTTATAATTCCATCCATAATCTTCAGAAAAATTGTGTGTTTTCTTTTTCTTTGACAAGGAACAAGTATGTAAGAACATTAAAAAAAAATTCACTTCTGTCTTTCTCTGATTATTTTTAGCTCGAACTACCCTAAGTTTTTATAGCATTTGCAGATCTGCAGGTAAGTCAGAGTTGCCTTTTCTGCTGTATTTCTTGATGCCTGTTGATTCCTAAAAGTTTGGAAGTCTTTTCAGGAATGGCATTATTGTTTATATTTACATTGTGGATTTTTTWAAAAAAATTCCTCATTTTATGACTCTGACTCAGATCTGTGCAATACTTAAATTACTTCTGTGCAATACTACTTACAACTTCTGTTATGTTAAACCTCCTGACTCTCCAGCTTCACTGTGCAGACCGTAGGCAATGCTACTGCACCTAATGAGTATTCATTCTGAGAGTATTCTGGTCAAGAAGAATCAAAATTCTGGTGTAGCAGTTTTCATCTTTCTTCAGTTTGCAGACATCTAAAACATTGCCAGTGGTGGCAGGGAACTTTAGGCAGCAAAGGCAAACAATAAGCTTAGGGAATTTTAGGTCACAGTTCTTGACTTAGTTATAGATTACCCAGCAGTATTTAACTGATCCAGTTGAGGTACAAATATGGGATTACTATTGTATTGAATTAGCCAAAGTACACAACACAGATGTTTATACTGGACATTTTTTAGGCCAGCGTTTTTGACTACAGGAGAACAGATGTTATCTGATGCATCACAAAGCTAGAGAGAGCCAGACAGACAATACTTGAGCTTCATAAAATCTGCTAGTTCAAAGTTAACCTTTCTAAAATACTGGAACAAATTTCAACCAGTACAAGTTAATTTTGGATCAACACTTTCAAATTTTCAACCTAATATTAGGTACCCTATGGTAGGATTTACTATATCACAATACCCTAGACCTAAATTATGAGTGATTTAAGACTATGATTGTTTTGCTGGAGAACTGCATCAGCTCATGCAAGACTGCCTCCTTTCACTTTAAAATCAGATATTCCCGCACCTGGACTGCCTACGCCACTGTAAGGATGCAACTGTGTGTCAAAATGCAGACAGAATCAAATCAAGGAAGTTAAGTGGAAGTGATTCAAGTTAAAAGTCATCAGAAGGAGTAAAAATTATATATATATATTACTGGGTTATTTTTAATCTAGAAGAATTCCCTGCATGGCCTCACAGCGAGTCATACCAGAATAGCTAAGAAACATAGCACAGAGGCAACAACAAGAGTTGGGAGGCAACAATGAATCACAAGGAACAACGTAATCCATCACAGCTGCTGAAAAAGGTCATCTTTTTGTGGACCCTGTAGCCAACAAACTCCTACAGTTCACAGAGGACCAGTATTGAAATCGCTTTTCCAGCAGAACGCACAGGAGCAAATGCAACAAGTTATGTAAGTCTTTGACTTACACGTACAAAACTTCACCCGCTGGCCAACGGCCACCATCAAGCAAATTTTTAGGTGCAAGTCTCATACTCCTTTAAATCCACTATTCCTTTAATACACGTATTCAGAGAACGCGCGCCTTTGATTTGAGCTGCATCCTATTCTGCAATCAGCTGCGTCTTTAAGGGATATTGAATGCCTTTAGTAGTTCTTTACAAATACGTCTACGCAGTTGGGAGAAAGCTTGCTTGTTTAGATTGTAACACTGCTTAACTAACTGTTGAGCTTTACCTAGTGTGAAACTTGATTCACTCTGCTGCCAGTTGTAACTTTATAACTGATTACCTCCTAATCAAGTTCTGTTCAGCTTCCCTTAACCACAGCAGAGTGCAATTTTCTCTCTTATTTTAGTCACAATGGCTCGGTTTTCTTTAGCTTTTTAGTAAAATCAAAGGATTGAGTTTATATTCAGTCCTGACTTCTACTGTAGTTCTTTTCTGCAAGTTATTTGACAAGTTCCATAAATTGCACTGGTGACTTGAAATACCTGGTGAAACGGTATGGGAAGGCAGGAAAGGAAAAGCAAAGAACAAAACCTCCAAAACATCTCCCGTCACCAGAGAACGAGTAAGTAATCTGCCAGACTGCATTAGCGAGACAAAAGATTGTTGCTTATGCAGGTATTCTGACTTCATTTTGTAGGCCCCTTTTGTGGAGGCAGAGCAAAAGCTGGAAGTTGCGTATGGGAGAGCAGTGGGAACTCTTGAGGTCTGGAGCAAGGGCTTTGGAAAATGGGCAACCATTTCGTGGGAGGCTTCACTGTGTATCACCTAAATTGGAAAACGAGGTTTTTGAATGATTGCCTATAATAATTGGTTGGTCTGTCTGCAGGGCACACAAGGGAAGTAGCTGGCAGGAGTTCAAAATAGGAGGAAAGTAATTATTTGTGCAGTGGATTATATGCAATCTCTTCCTAGGCAGAGATCTGAATTGAATAGATAAGAGTTAAACAGTCAAAGAACCTTTTAGGAAACTTTAGAAGTGTTTGATGTAATATATGTAAAGGAAAAGTCTAAACTAAAAAATACAGAGGACAGAAATTTGAGTCCATGTAATTGCAGTTTAGCAGCCTGTCTTACAAAATATTATCTTTAATTTTCTTTGCAGTGTTCTGAGTTAAAATATTTAACTTTAACTGGAAGCATATGTGAGAGGTGTATGCATGCGTATATTTGATGGCCTACAGCTGGGGGACTTCAGTATTATATTATATAGAGACTGTGAAACCTGTACAGACACTCTTGCTGTTCTTAGGGCTATCATAGACAAACTATGACTTTTGAATCGCTCCTTCTATTTGCAGTCACTTCCAGTAGAGCTTTTGATATGCACAGCAATTCCCCTCCTCACTGTAAATTGCAGGATTTCCATTTGCCCTAATTCATTAAAATCACCATCATGGCATACATGCCAGGAATTGCAGCAAAACTAAGCATGAACTTGAAAAAAATTTGTCTCTTGTACATAACAATAGGTGTAATACCTTACTAACAGCAATAAAATTATTATTATTCTAATATAATTGGATCAAAGAGTTCTCTAAAATGCTAATGCTAGGTTAAGAGGTTAATTGTATGGCTAAAATTTCTATAGTTACTGAAAATTGCAACATTTATCATGTTATACATTTCAATTAGATACGTATACTTAGATCACAAAATTATCACTATAAATTGTCTACCTTGACTACCTGACTACAAAAACCAACTTTAGATTTCAGAAATACAAGAAGTGATTCACAATTTATAATGGAACATTTCTTAGTGTAATGATAGTGCTAATGGGCCATATATCAATCAACAGGTAAATCATTATATTATTCTTCAGTTTCCTGTTAAGAGAATTTCTGGAATTATACCTGACAAATAACAGCTTTAATTTTACTTTTCTGTAAGAGTTTATGGTTTTCCTTCAAGAAGACTTTTCACAGAAAGAAAATTTAAAAATAGGCATTGTATCCAGAAAAAAAAAAAAAAAAAAAAAGAATTGTTCCTGATGTAGTTGCTGAGAAGTGACAATTTCTGTCTCACTACTTTTTATTAGTTTTCCATCTCTATCTTTTCTCCTCTCCTTGACTGTTGAGTACTTACAAATTTATAAACCTTTATATCACAAAAGGTTATGTTTTGATAATAATAGCCATCTCTTCAGTTCATTTTTTCTGAACTTTTATCTATTAGGCAAGTTGAATGTACAGAAAAGGACAATAAACAAATATAAGCACCAAATACAGTATAAAATATAATGTGAACAAGGAACTTGGAAAAAGCAGGGAAAGACCTCTTTGTTGCATATGGTCTGAAAACTGTTCTACAGTTTCTCCACCAGTATTTGTGGATTTGGTGGAGGAATAGCTGGGTAAGGTTCCCTAACTAGTTTTATCTGTCCTGGTGCTTTTTAGACCTAACAGTCTGCTAATCTGCAACTCCATTTAATGCCTTTAGAAGTATTCTCTCTTCTGCTAATTGAGCAAGAGTGGAGGAATACGTTTCTCTATCTTCCTTGACAGTTTCTGTCAAGTCTAAACAGAAAAGTATCTCTGCAATTGATACTAATACCAGCCTAATACCAGCACTGGGAAGACTACTTGTGTTTTCCCAAATCAGTAACTAGGGACCCTTCTCCCTCTATGAAACTTGTACACGTGCAATCATTGACATTTTTCACTGCAGCATTGCAAGATCAACAAACTGGGTCAGGCCAGTCAGTCTCCTTTGGTGTCTAAAACAGTTTAGATCCTCCCTTTTGCAGAATTGGTGGTCTAGGATTTTGGAGCAGCACAGAAAGGAAGAGAAGAAGGTAAGGACAGAAGTCTGTGCTTTTCCTTAAATCCCTTTTGTCACTCAAGCTAGGATATTGATGAAAATGATGCACATTCTCTTTTTAAATCAGTAACAATTATGTAAAGTAGTCTAATTGGATGTGAACTCAAATTCTCCCCAATCTGGGGAGTCTGGATTTAACTTTTTTCCTCTCAGAGATTTTCTAGCCTCTTAAAGACAAATCTAGCCAAAATAATACAGAGAACAAATATACTTATTTATGAAAAGCAAGTTAATATTTCACTAATAAATTCTCAGTGCAGTGGTTATTACCACTCCCCATCAGCATCTGAAAAGAAACTCTCCTAGGCAGCAAATCTTCCAGGCCTGTTGATATTAAAATGCATTTAAGCTGGAGACTTAGTTACTGTCTACAGTAAGATCCCAAAAGAGAATGAAAGGCTGAGGAGAGTAAGTGCAGTCAGTGGCATTAAATGGTCTCAGAAGGAGCCACCTGCCCAGGATGAGTGACAAGAGCCCTTTTTAAGTGGACCTTGTGCAGCACTCCCATTCACTCAGGCAGCATGAATTCTAGCTGTGGCTTGAGCTTTCCCTCTACTCTTCTGCCTAACAAATAATTTAAAAGAATACATTATTATAGGAATTTTATTGCTGTCACTTTTCATTTGTTTTTGGGTTCTCCCTTAATTCCAAACACAGTAGAAGCTCACAGTCTGAATCCAAAGAACAGAAACTCAAGTCAAGATAAAAATGTACACAACTCATCTTTCAAGTCTTGTTTCACTGAGCTTGTGTTTTTATGTGCAGGTGTCAATAAATTCAGTAACAATGCCAAGAATCAAGTTATTAATTAAAAATTATTTCTCTTCTTATTTGCTAGAGAATCTCCTTGTTCAAAGCATGGTTGCAGTTTCAATGCAAAGATAATGGAGTTGGATTTGAGGTTGCCCTACAGAAGGCAACCCTTGATTGATCAGTCCCTTGATTACAAGGCCAAGGGACTAGGTGAAAATTGGGTATGGTTTTGGTGTTATTCAAAACATCCAAGCTTTCATCCAGCACTTAGGAGAGCATTAAGGAGCTTATACAGTGGAAACTCTGTAGAAAGGCTCTTTCATCCAAGCGTATTCACAATGCCCAGCTTTTACTGGGCATTCAAATGATTTCTCATTTATCCTTAAGAATACTGAACTTAATTATCATATATCATATCATCCATTTACAAGAGCAAAACAAAACATAGCAAAAAAGTCATTTGAGGTTAACTGTATCTGGAATTTTGCAGACAAATACACAATTAAACATCTAGTATGCTGAAATGCTAACAGAAAATAAAAGCTTAAGCTAAGAAACTACAATGCAGTTTTAAAATACTATCCAGAGAGTTACCTAAAAGAAATCTAACGTTCTTTCAGAAGTAATGATCAGCTTGGTAGTAGACAATTAGCACTCTTACTTGGTAAAATACAGCAGAATCTTGTTGAAATCACATATATACATTGGTGAAGATTATGTAGGCATGTGGACTCTAAAAGCAAGAAGAGATTCAGCTCTACAATTCWTATCTTGAATATGATGTAGCTATAGTACTATTTGGCTTTACATATGCTCAGTTTCCCTAAAAGTTCCCTTCACCAAGATTAACCAGTTCTCAAAACTGACAATTTATAAAAGAATCCTTTCTCAAATGAGATTATCTGTGACGTACAGGTATATGTTTTTCTGCTTTCCTACCTCTACATCAGCAGAATGAATTCTTTTCTTTAATGACTTGATGCTCTGAAAAGATTTTAAACTTTCTCCAAACAATACTCAGAATATTGACCAGTCAGTGAGTTTATTTGATTTCATACTAACTGCTGAGGAAGTGAATCATTGGAAAGACTAAGAAACAGTCAGCTCAACACTTATCTAATAATATAGCCTGTTTCTGTGAAGTAGCCCTACCCTGTCATGCAGTCACAACTGTCATGGCACCAACTTGCGAAAGAATCTACAGTTTTCAAACACTTAGCTCCATCTGATTTTAATAAACCACAAACTCCAACTGTTATTGCTTTAACTACTCCTAAAGGTGTGAGCCTTTTTCTTTGGAGTTGTTGCACTCAGTTTCAGTATTGTTTAGATACCTACATTAGTTTTGTATAGTGAAACAATTCCACTCAATAGTCAGAGGCAAGTTTAAAAAAAAATCAACCTAAGAGGTTAGTAGAAATAGAGAACTTATAAAATAAACAAAAGTAGCAGCTTAGACCCTACACTAATGGAAGTCAGTACAAACTTGTGGAGGTCCCTGATTGTGGAAACTCAAGTGGCAAGATGCGTGGCATCAGGAAATGATGAAAATACTTGCTCCATTGGGTACTCTCTGAATTTTCCAAGGGTAACGTCGTTCTCACAGTGCATAATCTTAAATAAAGCAATGATAGGATTCAGAGCAAGTATTCAAAAGCATATCACAGAGAATTTCTTATAAACCCCTGACCACAACTTAAAAGTGASTTTCCAGTGAAGCAAATCAACCTTCTCCTGAAAGAAAGCAGATGGCGGAGACTTCCATTCCCACAGCCTGCTTGAATTTCTATTCAGTGCATTGGGGAAGCACGTGTTGCCACAGCCAATGCATCTAATCCTCTAACTGCTATGGGTTACACATAGATTTCAATCAAACATTCTATTTCGATGGCTGATGCATTACGTATCATTTATATCATACCTTTTGAAACTCAGTATTTCAAAACCCTCCAGCTAAAATCATTATGCCATTTCCTTGCTTCCAAAGCAACAAATATAATGTATGTTTATTCATTTGTAACATCCTCACATCAGCTTTCAGAGAAAAAATAAACCAAATATTTGAAAGGAGATTTTGAAGTTTCAGGGTTTTAGAAAACTCTGGTTTTATCTCTGACAAGTTGCAGATATTTAGTTACGTTTACACCAAAAGTCTATACCGAAAATGTTATTTGAATGGAGTGAATTACACACAGCAGGTGCACAATGATGGCCTCTTCAAATAGTCCTTTAATCAATTTTTAGTATTGTTGAGCATGAAAATAGTTTACAAAAAACAGAGACATAGCATCCTTTTGCTAGCTAAGCATCTTTTAACATAGACTTCTTCACCTGCACTCTCAAGAGGGAAAGTATTGATATCTTCTCTGGAACTGCAATAATACACTTACCTACATATAGTGCCAGGAATGATGAAACAGCTCCAGAGATGCTGATTCTGAAGATAACATTTACAAAATCATATCAGAGCTAAGAGAGTGTTAACCTGAAAGGACTTACCTGCATTTGAATTTAGATAACAGTTCTCACTACTCCTAACTCTTTTAAATGAGGTGATTGAACCTTAGATTAATGTCGGTTACTGTATAAGTATCATCATATATAATAGAGATATATTTTTATTGTGATAGCAAATACTAATCACTGCTTAGAAATAAGTCTCTCATTTGCTAATTAGTCATTTTAACAAATAGATGAAAATGATCTTTCCCAAGGAAAAGAACAAAAGCCAAGGAAAGAATCTACTCACATTCCTTTGAGCCGTTGCCACATTTTCTCTGCATGCCCTCCTATTTGATACTTTATAGAGGTGCTTTCCAGTTCCCGAGTTGTGTCCGTAGCTCGAGCCCCCATGGTTATTGTCCTACAGTGATACAGTTACAGTCAGGCTCAGCAGCAAGTAAAAGCATTCCTCAGTCCACTACAAATGTCAGAAGATCCATGCACGTTATTCAGCAGCAGCTCGCATATCAGAATTACAACAGCTGAGGGAAGATTCTGCCTGAATTGCTATTCACGTCAATAGACAAATCCACTCTTCTCTCGCACACACACAGGCACCAAGCAGTACAAACAGCTCCGCTGACCTCACGAGTCTAATCCATACATGTGAGCCTGCTACTATACTACAAACTGACTGACTGCTGAAGCTCCTTTCTCCAAGCGCTTTGTCTGTTGTAGGAATATGCACAGAAGCACAAAAGATTCCTTAAAATGGTCTACAATTCATTGCTATGCAGGATAAATGTGAATGGCTTTAACGATCCAGAAGGAAGGGAAGGCTGATTTCTGCTATGCAGGTTGGAGAAATAAGCTGCAATTGGAAAACAGATGGTAGAAGCCAGTATCAGCCACATCACCCTAGAAAAGGGATGCACGTTTAAATGCCACAGCTTTCATCTCTTTAGTTGATCCTGAATTGATTCTTAATAAATAAATATCGGCCAGCCTCTCAGTAAAAATACGACTGAACAAATGTTAGGTCAGTACTGAAGTCACGTATAAATCTCTGCAGAAGAGGAATCAGAGAGCTCTACAGGTTGTTTTATTGGAGGAATATGCTGTAATGATGACTATTCACCTTCTCCTAGCAACTCCACAGAGTAGGTAACTGTCAATTTAACTGGTGGAAAATGCAGCAGCTGCAAGACAGCCTGCTCAGTGAATCCTCTGGGACAACAGCATGCGTGTGTCAAAATCTGACGCTGAACTGCTTATGTCTGCCAGAAGAACAATTAAGTGCACGCAAACGGTTAAAGGGTTGAGGACTAAGTGGCATGCCAGCTGTGTGCAGATTGTCAGCTCTGTCTTTCAAGCACAGACCTAAGCACCTAGTTGCACAGTCAAAGTTGCTTTTTGGAGAGGGCAAAGGAGAGGATTTCACTGCTTGCTCCGTCATTGACTTGGGTTTGCAGAGCTCCTCCTGTACTTTGAATAGTACCTGTCTTCATTTGTGAGTCAGTAACAATCTTCATTTCTGAAGTAGCAGCCAAATAATCAAGCATACCACAGACCTATCTTAGTGATCATGTTTGTTTCAATCAGAGTAAGAGCTGTACAAGAAAGCCAGGCGAGAGAGGTGTGCCAAATAGGAGTAAATATGTCTAAGCCTTGCCAGCTACTGCTGTCACTGCCAGCCAAGAAAAGAGTTTTTAGGTCCATGATGGAATGGTGAGAAAGTCTCCTTGGACGCTGACTGGAAGGAGCTTAAGGGTATGTGATGCATATCTCAGTATGACTTTAATTAGATAGCTTTATCTGTGTTAAATTATATAAAGATTTGTGATGATGAGAGGTCTCCCTCTGATGTAATTGGCAGAAATGGGTAATATTGCTAGGTACTCAGGCTCATACAGAAAAAAATAAAAAGAGATTCACTGCTTTGAAATAATCCTAACACTCCTGAGAATTTTCTAATCAATCTTCTTCTGTTAAGATACTTTTCCATCTATGTTATAGATATAAAATATCTCCTATGGGAGTTATAAATCTGCATTAGATGTGCCTTTTACCCACTGATTTCAATCAGATAATTAAATGGTACATTTCATTTACTTTACATTACTTTACATTCCATTTAAAAAACCTGGTATTATTTCACTGAATTTCACAGAACTTTTTCCAACTCAGGCATATAAGAATCAATTCTGTGCATTTCACTAGCAACATCTGAGAAACAGTCTGTAGATGAGCCACATTTTTCATGATTTTCAAAGAGCATCATAAGACAATAGTGGAGATACAAATGGTTGTTTTCTCAAAAACAGTTAAGCATTTCTTCAGTAAAAGATGACAGCAGTATCTTTAAAACTTCACTGAGGAACTTTCAAACTTCCCACTACTGTTACACATGAAATCCTACTAAACAGCAGAAATATCCTTCCATGGAATAACTAACGAGAATCTCACACACTAATCTGGTTTCCTCCCTGCCTTTTAACTGAAGCAATGTTAAAAAAAAGAATATATATTTATGTATTTACACATACATATGTATTTATGTGTATATATATATATATATATATATAAACCACATAAACATCAAGAGAGACAGAGGGGAAATTTTAAGGGCCTATTTTTCTCATATTTCCCTGCTTTTGTCCAATTCTACAAGGAAAAAATAGTGGTGCATGTAAGCTATTCCCTCTCCCCCACTAGCAAATACGTAGGTGAAAATATATTGCTTTGGTTTACTAGAGAGAAGTATTATCAGTTATTAATATCCTTCAGTAAGGGAGTAAGGAATAACAGCTAAAACAGTATCACTGTGAGTAGAGATATACCTGCTAATTTCACCAAAACTTCCTGAAGGAAAATAGTAAAAAGTGTTACTTGTGGGACTGCACTGCTGAAACAGAAATTCCATCTATATAGGCTTCAGCAAAAACTGAAAACCAAAAGTTTTTCTTGAGGACCTTTAAAGCAAATCACCAGAGAGGACCCTGAATGACAAAACTGTCTTTGGATATGAGAAAAACAGCAGGGAACACACAAAAACAGATAGATAAGGCATCAGATAAGATAGCAAATAGCCAGAGCAAGCGTGTATGCCCCCATGGAGAGAGAAACATAACATAAACATTGAAACAAAGCTTTTAGTTACAGTGCTATCTTGGGAAAGTGAGCAATGAAATCTTCATGGAGATGTGGAGAAAGGAAGGACCCTTCTTGCTGTGAGTGACTCTCAGAGAACGCAGCAGCCTCTTCTCTGCCCCTCTCCTCCTGCTCAGGAGGAGACAGGCCCAGAGGCCGAGGAATGAAAGCAGGGCCAGCCCCGTTCTGGCAGCAAGAACTGACACGGGGCAGAAACAACAGTGATTTGCTGCTGCAGTAGAGGACAACCACTAACTACAGCCCCAGCGTAACAAAGAGAGGGGATCAGGGAAGGAATGATGGCTGACCTGACTTGCTCAGAAACACGTCTGCGTCCTGTGGTACAAGCTGGTCTAACGGTGATCCAGAATACTAAACAACGAGGAACTGAAATGATAAATTACCTTTAAAAGTTTTTCTTTGGCCACTTCCTGTTCTTGTTCTGCTTTCCTTTTTTGCCCTGGACAATCCAGTACTTGTGCTACGGTCCCAGCAAACTGTTGTTAGAGTCCATTTTCCTCCTATAAAAACATAAGTTTTTTTGTACTCTGCCCATTGCTTTTTAAAAAAAAAAAAAAAAAAAAAGAAAAAGAAAAAAGTTCAGCTTAAAATTTCTGGATTAAAATGAACATTAAAGGAAAGGTTCTGTGAGTCAGTATGGACATATATTAATTATTTTTTTCAACCTAAATTACATCAAAATAAAACTGCCTCAAAGCTACTTAATCCTCAGATATGAAACTATAGTAAACGATAATGTGTCCTAAGTCCCTTTCCCTGTTAACCGAAAATGCTTCCCTTCAGCAAGAATAACTATTGATGTTATATGCAAAGAAGTACTTTCATTTTAAAGTCTATCCAATAGTAAAGAAAGGCTGGCTTTTCTGTACTGATTAATAGGAGACATTTACAGTTATGCCAAAACCACACAGTTGCAATGAATAGATCTTCCAACCTTTAAACAGCAGCTAGGCCAATAACAAGTCAGTCGGCTGGGGAAACAGGAAGAGGGGCTAGTGCAGCTTTTGATGAGGAGAATTAGCACTTTATTTTAAATAAATCCTTTGCCCCTGAAGGGAAGTTAAATATGTTGCTTTATTTGAAATTATCTTCAAAACATGTAACTCAAGACGAATGCAGAAAAAGGAAGTAACAAGAGGCCTGCAGGGTAACTTCTCTTAATACTCCTCCTTCCAAACGTGACAACACAAACCTCCCTGGGGTGGAAGTGCAGCAGAGCCATTTTAAAAAAAAGAAAAGAGTTGCAGCCTGTATTAGGTATGTATGGCAAATGTCCCRGCCCTGATTTACTAAGGGCTAATACATACCTAGTTTTAAGCAGGTAAGGCACTGTGTTGAATTTCTGGGTGGGACACAGAGTTCAGCACCATGACAGTCAAGCCCTGTAGCAGAGAATGCATGACGAGGTTTTACTACTTAACATTGTGGATTAGAACTATCCCACTGAATACCCACCACTTCACTGGAAAATAAATTGTGTGCTTTTGTTATCTACCAGCATTTTTTTCTGTACTACAGGAATGCTTTCTGCTACAAGTATAATTCTTAGACATTGTGATCATAAATATATTATTGATCTATACATATTATTAAACCTTTGCTTATTTACAAAGCTGCAAAATGTACAAATTTAGTACTTTGCTTTCTACTTAAAACTTTTTAAAGACTAAAGGTGTTTGTAACCTTTTCAAGTCACCAGTTAGCTTTGTGAATACCAAATATAATCGCTTGCATAGTAAATTGCTTTTAATACAATTGCCTTCAGCAAGCCCAGAAACTTCTATTGAAGTAAAGCATATCAGAAAGCATACCATTTTTTAAAGACTTTATGTGATACAGAATTGACTAAATCTCTGAAATCTGTTCCTATTTTTGCACCTTGTCGATGTTTTTCCAGTTTTCATTTCCAGTTACTGGCCCTGGGTATGACTGTGACAGTAGATAAGAACTGCCTCATTTGAAAGGCTAACCAATGTCATGGGACTTTACACTGTTTCAGTCTCCTGGTTTTCTAAATTCAGAAAAAATACTTCAAAATTTCCACATCAGAAGTGAAAGGGAAGTAGAAGGGAAAAGGGAATGGGAAACAAGCATGCAGAAACATATATTAGCACACTATGTACTCCCAAAATTCCTTTCTTAGTCCTTAGTGTCCCTCCTCTGGGACGAGATAAAGCAGCTGATGTTGAATTCACTCCCCCTTACCACCTTTTCATTTATACATACAGAAACCACAAAATGAAATTCAAAAGATTGCTATAAACATAAAATACATACTAGAAAAAAAATACTGACTTCTTCACAAGTGCTGTTCTGGTTTACAGCTGCACAGATAATTCTAAGCATTTTTCAACCTCTCTCTTTATCAGAATACAAGACTGTGAGACTATGTTTTGTCTGATGCTGTTACATATCCCAAAGTATAAGTAATGTTACTGATTTGTTAAAACTCTACTATATTTTCCTGTAACTATGTTCCTTTTCATTGTGCATGCATGTTCTGCACATTTTCCAGATTTGAATTCTCTTCTTGCAAATACTCACAAAGATACAGGTGGTTATTCCCTCGATGAATGTCATTAAATTGTTTAATGCATTTAGCATGCTTTTTGTTCCCTAAAACTAATGAGTGATAATCTGTCTATTAATACATCAGGAGAGGAAGCTGATAAATGCATTAAAAGACTATAAGCAGGTCACCTATATTCCATCTATCCATGCATACAGCAATTCATGTCACAATATGCTAACAATAGAATTAAATCAGCTCTTAGTCTAATAAAAGTTTTCTGCAACTGTTCTGTGATAAATGTATTTTCCAGGTACACTAAAAGATTAATTTAATTTACTCTAAATCCTGTACATCCTGCTCTGGTAGCTTTAAAGAGCCACAAAGTGGTATTTTCATTTTAAGTACCATCATGCTGCCAAAATGATCTTAATAAAAAATTAGAATAAAACCTTCTTTAACAATATTCAGTGTATTTACACCAATCTATTCTCATAAAATAATGAAATCCCATTCCAATTCCAAAACTTCTGTTGTCTCTCACAATACAGACTCTTAGATCCGGCTGTAATAAACACACTGCATCTTAGAACAGAAGAAAATGATAATCCAGAACAGCAAGGCTATTCATCAATGTTTCAGACTTTAAGGAGAGTCAAACACAAGTGCGTTTTGTTTAAATGGAAAAGATATATAGCAAAAACAGAAGACACATACAATATATAAAAGAACGCAGCAGACTGTTATATTTCTGCTCTCACACAGATAATCAAAGTAGCAAGATAAAAATAGCAAAGAGGAAGTGGCACTAGACAAGAGCAAGCAGATGAKCAGGGCAAGTTGGAGGCAAGATTGCCCTATATTTGTTGTCAGCTTACCTTGATACCAAATTCAAAGATATTTCTGTGGATTGTTTTTTATTTATTTACTTATATAGATTTTTTTTCATAAAAGGGATTACAAATTGTTGTAGTAATTACACTTACTCTTGAGCCGAAAAATATGTCTTCTGTTCACCGCAAAGCATTACATTAAGAAATATTTTAGCCTAAGAGACTGAAATACACTTCCTACCCTTATGGACCTATTTTCATCTCTATTACATTGCAAATAATGGAATTAAATCACTAAAGAACTTTAAAGAAGTGAATAACACATGGAACTAGCATTTGAGCTTTTTACTGGAGATTTGTGATCATCTTACGCTCTCCTTAAAATTTGGAAATATGATGAGAATTTTAGGGGGAAGCTGAGCAACTTTTGGCACCAGCTAAATAGCACTGAATGCCAGTAGACTCAAATGTTATACGGTACTTTTTGCATAAGACTTCAGGTATGACAAAGACATTATGATCAAATTCTGCCCTTCCACAACTATACTATGCTGTTTAAACATATAGTAATATTTTGCATTCAAAAAATCAGAAGAAAACACAAACCAAAAAGGAATTCTTCTAGTCTGTCTTAAAACACAAAACAAAAAGGAGGAGTTTTTCTAGCCTATCTTCTCACAGCTCTGGATGCTGGTATCAGTCCCACAAGAGTGATTTATAATGTGCACTTGTAAAAATCAGAAAAATCCAGAAAGTGTGTACAAAAATTTAATCCCTGATTATCTAAAACCTAGCTAGAGGATTTGAGTTTTAGGCTATAAGAAAATGTTTTCATCTTCAAATAATAAGATGAATACTACCTCCCTTCTTACTTAACATACTCTAGAAAAAGGCAAACATTTGTAACTGAAAGCATTTTACTCTGGGTTGTCCAGTTTCATTTGGGACCTTTCCAACCAACGACAGGAAGAAGTCCGAATTCCACCCCAAATCTATTTTACTTGTAGAGAAAATACAAGGAAAGAGCATTATGTATGCACTGACTGGCTGGAAAAATAGCAAGGAAAGCAGGGGATAAGAATCAACAAAACAAAGGAATAGCTTAAAGGAGAATTGGTATTTTTGCTTTACAGCATCATTGATAACTATTTTGAATTTATATGCTATATCAGGGAGTAACAGAACTGAATTAAAATTCCTCAGGAAAGTAATTTTGCACATACTACATTATTTTATGGGGAACTAGACATCACAGAGCAATCATGAAGTATACCTGATTTTAAAAAATGATTCATATGTTATACTTCACGATTACTCTGTGATGTCTAGTTCTAGTTAAGAATACAGAGCCAGGAAATGTTCCCCATGTCCTTTAATCTTGCCTAAGTAATATGCTATATAATGTAAAACTATTGTAGAAACATGTAAGAAACCAGAGAAAACTGGCAAATGCAACCTTAATTTTCAAAAAAATCAAACTACAAAATTAATATTCTCTCTAAGACAGTGTGGAAGAGAAGAGAATTTTACTGAATATTGATTAAGTACATGATGCGACTGTGTTGTATGTGAGTACATACAATATTATCTGATTTTGAATGAGTTTACTCAGAACAACTGTACTTTATGGACTTGCTATATCACTTAAAATTTAAGTGCTGCTGAAATCAGAAGGGTCAGTTCTTAACATATTCTGCATTTTAACCTTAATTCCAATAAGATGGATTCCTGCCTTTCATTTTAAACATCTTAAAAGATGAATGGAGTATTAAAATGATGGTAAAAACTGGCAGCACACTTAAAAATTATTTCAGCAGTCTAGCATGCCAAAAGATTAATGACAAGAGGAAAAACTCAGCTGACAGTCAGATGTTTAGGATCACTTGAACATGTTTAATATCATTGGAATATGCAAGTTCAACCAAAGTGCAAAGGTAAAGTTTAGGTAAATTGTAAAGTTGTGCCAGCAAAATACATCTTTGTCAAGTTTTTCATATCAACTCATGATTTGGCATAAATGTCTTCATATGTATTTTGCAATGGAAAATTTAAAGYGAAAAATACATGAATTCAAGTCAAAAGACAGAACTAAAATGATATGTTTTAAAATAAAATGTCTGTGTCTTTCTTAAATATTAGATTGCTTAGAATGACAGATTCTAAAAGCATAACTTAATTATCTGCTTTCTTAGTTTGTACATCATTAACCCTTGAGCAATTAAATGTTAAATATATGTTGAAAGAATGACCTTAACAGGTGCCAGTAAAATTAATCCCATTTGCAAGTTAGAAACTGAGGCCAGAAGAGAAATTGAACTATTCTTAATTCCAATGCATAACTATTAGAGCAATACATCAGCAAAAAGCTGACATCTTCCATAGGTCATACAACCAGCAGAGCTTTTTCTACCTTAGAATAGCCAGAACTCCTCTACCACAGACTGTTTTCATTAAAATGTTTTTGCAGCTGACATTATTCCACTGTCACTGACATACTCTACTGCTGGGCAGACTGGGAACCGGAAAATATCATTACTCCATCTTTTATCTATCCACTCACTTTGTACAATTACAGTATTGATGCCTACCTAATCTTTGATATGGCTGGTGATGTTGCACTAGGGATTGATGCAATAAAGACTCCTAAAAAACAAAGTCTAAAGGAAAAGTAAGCCATATTCATCTTAGTTCATTACGATCCTTTGTGGGGGCTTATTTTTCTTCATTTTTTTATTTATCATTATAATCTAGATTGTCATTTCCTTGAATGTGCTTCCTGCCAGTATTAATTGCCATCAGTGTAATTTCTGACCACTGCTGTCACATTTTCATAGTTGTAAACCTTCTATTAATGGCAAAAAAATGCCTGGAGGTTAATTTGCATAGAACCTATGTCAAGTTAGTCTCACCTGGCAGCTGGAGGAGTGAATTCAATTTATTCAATTCAAAAATCTTCAGTAAAACAGAGGGGTGGTTTCTCCTGAAATAGAACCCAGACTGATGGTAAGCCAAGCACAGAGTCACCCTTTCACAGAAGGGAAAAGGGTGGAAGARCTGCTGCCCCGTCTGGCACAGTCAGCTTTGCAAAATCCACCTCTTCCTGCTCCTTACAGCTCTCAGTGAGGTAACTCTACTACAAATGTCAGGATATAAACAAGTAGGTGCAAAATAGAAGAAGTGCTTAGACAAACTCTTGTGTCTAGGYTTGGGCACCAAGCTTTAATAGTGTGAACAAACTGGAGTAAGCACAAAAGAGAACAAGAATGATTTGGAGATTTGTCAGAAGACAAAGTACAAGGAAACAATGAAAGGACTGTATTGTCCATTTGAGAAATTAATATTTTTGTTAGATGTAATACCTTTTTCTTTTGTATACTGGATGATAATATTTAAAAAATTCAAGGTTCTCGAGGTTTAGTCAGGGTAGAAGTAATTATCAGTTTAATTTCTACCAAACAACTCAGGCTCAAATTTAAGAAACATTCTCTAATTACAATATTTAAACTCCAGAGCTGGAATCCGAGGGTGACAATGGAATCTCTAAAGCTTACAAAAAGGACAGATAAAAACTCGCAAAAATGTAGATGGTCCCTTGTATCTTTTCTATTTCTGTGGTTTTAATCTTGATTTAGAAAATAAGTGTTTTAATTAGTTTGGGGTTAAGATATTCAAACATATCCTATTGAAAAAAAGTTGGCAGGGGGATCCCACAGAGAAGCAATGGGATAGCACATTATAAGCACAAGAACACTCAGCTACTCACAGGAGAATTCTCATGATTGATAAACTCAAATTTCTATTTCCATTGATAAAATCCAGTCATTTTCTTATAAAGAGAGAAAGTGTTTTTAAAAATACTCATGTTATTAATGTAGCATTCTAGAATCTCATCAGCAACAAATAATCCTTTGCACTTCACTCAAAATGAAAATATTTCTGATTCTCCAGAAAGTATATTGAAAGTAATGAATATATGCACATGTTTTGGGGGTCTAAAAAGAGTATAGTTTCATCTAGTTAGATGTGTTGCTTAACACTTAACACTTTACTACCCTAACTAGTTAGTCAAATTCCGCATCACTTTCAGGAGCAACAGTATGATTAAATTATAATTTATCTTTACAAAACACTAAATTTTTGTTTTCAAAATTACAGAAATAGATTATAGTAATAAAGAAACCAAATTGTCTCTAAGTTGTTCCAGTGTTTAATTATTCTTTTTGCTAAAAATTTGCATCTCATTTCCAGCAATTATAATTCTTCCAATAAAGCTATTTTCATTTTTTTGCATTTCATCTGTTACCTTATACACTCTGTCATTGTAGTACATTACATTCCTCACGTTTGTACCTACAGATTATGTTCCAATCATTACATGAACCTGTCGATAAGCTAAAAAAAAAAAAAAAGTTCTTCAAATATCCAACAAAAGATACATTTGTCATTTTTTGCAAGACTGAGTTTTCAGTGTTTGTTAAAATAACTTCATTGTGAAATCAGCTTGAGTGTTCCTGTTGAACTCCCAAACAGTTCTATTTTTCTGTGCTGCCACAGATTATTTTTTAAATAAGTACTAGCTAGCAAAAATATCATGCTTGATAGGTCCAAACATTGGTGGACTGATCAATCTGATTATTTCTGTGAATTTTAATAAAGATGTGTAAGAGACAAACGATAAGCCTTTTCTTATTTAAAATTAATAACCTGAGTAAATATGTAAAAAAAACTAGCAAAACAGTATTGTTACTTTAGAAGTATTTTAAGTACTTCTACAATGTTAACCATTTTTCAGTATCGCATTTGATGCTTAAGTGAGTGAACATTAAAACAGATATCTATTACAGTAGGAAAGGAAATTCCATTTCCTGAGATCGAATTTAAACCAGATATTTTGGATTTTCCTCTAATAAAAGAATCAGTTACATGCTCTGCAAATCCAATATGCTAAATTAGGTTCATATTTTAAGTTAAATACATAATTGTCAATATAGGTAGAAGACAACTTGCATTATTTCTATTCTAATACAATATGCAGTTTTATTAGAACCTCACATGACGATGTGGCCTTTTTGGTTGCTTGTTGTTGTTTTGTTTTAAAGAACACTGTACATTAGGATATGAAAAGTATTTACTATATTATGATGGAAAGATGCCTGAAGGCATATATGACATTTAGTAGGTCATATTTCAACAACAGCAACATTCATTGTAGGTTCCAAACGACATGAACAAAATGGTTCCAGTCCCAATGCAGCATTTTTAGTCTGATGCAAGATTTTAAGTAATAGATGTTTTTATTCCAAACTACAAAATTTTCCACTAATGGCAGTTCCTTTGAGGATTAATCAAATTTCTCCTCAAAATCATACACTTTTCTCAAAAACCCAAAGGAAAGCCACCAATTACTCAACAACAAATATAACCAATTTAGAATTTTTCTGGAACTTCAAAAGTAATTTAAAACACTTTGATTGTTTATTAAAGTGGTCCAAATAATTTAAAACAATTTAAATTACCTCAGTGAACTTAATGAAAATAGCACACATGTACATACGGAAGAAGCAGTTCATTTATCTTTAGTATAGAGCAATAGTTCGGTGAGTTCATACTCATTTTAATGAGTCTGTAATTTAGGTTGCTCTACTTTTAAATTTTACTTGAGAGAGATAATATAAATCAGACAATTCCACTGTTGCCAAAAGGCCTGACTCTGCTCTCACCTGAGATCTTCTTGCCTAGGGAATATTTCTTTGCGAGTCTGTTGTGCACACTAGAGTTGACACAAAACGTGGAGAACTGCAACCCAGAGGCCACCCAGTGACACAGTCCTCTGCACTGGGTGGTCCCGGGGAGATGGCTCTGGGCCCTTAGGGCTGTTGTCCTATGAAGGATCTGGCCTCTGTGTCATGGGGCAAGAATCTGACACAACAGGAAATATATTCTGTGATTCTGTTTTTAAGTACAGATATTAAATTTTGACAGATAAAAACAGAAAGGATTTGCCATAGTCATTAATCTAAGTCTTTTATTAAAGTATGATTTGAGCTGTAGCTCTAAATTCCTGTGAACATTTATACTAAATGGTGACAGCTCAAGTTTAAATTGAATCACCTGTCAGAATATCACTGTGACTACTAAAATGCTAGGTATASCCTGGATATCTTTCTTTTTGCTCAATAAAAGATCCCAATTTCTGCAATACAAGAGCAATAAGGGCCTTAGATGTGATTAGTGCAGGCCAATATCCTGTCACCAAAAGGGCCAACATTACACATATCTAGAAAATAAATATGAAATTAGATAAGAAAAGAGTGATCCTTCCCTAGCATCCTCCCAAAATAGGGACTTTAAGAGCCACAGACTGCATTTCATCAGCAKGTTTCATGGCCATTGCTAGATTCATTCCATATGAATTTGCCAAAATCTTTCTTGAAACCATTTAGTCGTTCAGTCTCTGAAGCAATTAGCAACTTTAATAATGCATTAGGAAGAAATATTACTGTCATTTGTACATTAAATATATAAGCATATATGCTTTTATATGATGTCTGTAAATTTTTGCATTAGAGAARCATTAGTAATTATTTCCTGTTTACATTTGCCATGCCATTCACAGTTCCATACTCTAATAGCTCATCATCCACCACACCATTTATGAATTATATCTAGTTAATCACTTCTTATATTTTTGTAATATTCTTGTTCTCCTATACAATTTATCTAGAGCTACATCATCCTTATTGAATTTTGGTAACATGCATTCACATAGAAATCAACAATACACACTGACATAACAGCATTTTCTGTTTTGTTTTCAGTTCTCCTAAGAACTACAAACTTTTTGTGTGCTTTTTCACAGTTACTGAGCCCTGATATGGCATTTCCAGATAGATATCAAAATGACATCAAAATCACTTTCTGGAATAATAAAAATAATATAGAGACCATTAGTAGTTCATGCATAGTTCGGGGTTGTTTCTTTCCCTCTTGTGTCAGAGGTTGTGAATTTATCCACAAATTGTCTAATATTCCAATTGTCTAATATTTTTCATAAATCATAACATTGTTTGCTCATTTTTGGCAAGAAAAAAAAAGCTACTCATGACTTTTATCATGGTCTTATAATTCAGTTTTTTTTCAGCATTTCATCATGTGGATTTCATTTTATTTTGCATTCTAATAGACCTTTATAGGACATAAATTATATGCTATACCTGGTCCTGGAATTAGAGAAACCTCCTGTAGCCTATCTCAAAAGCAAACTGACAATAGCTCATTATTTTAGTATTAGAATTTAGCTTTGTTTCTGAAGTTTTCATTGAGTGTTGCACAGTTCAAACTCTGTCGGAATCACTAATGCATTCTTCATAGAACTTCAGAAATTACGCTTTTCTGTTTTTATACAACTAAGTTACAAACCGAAAAGACTTTATACACAAACATAAATTTATTTTCTGAAAATACTATATTTATTAAAAAAATCTGAACTGTATTCTCTGAAAATTATAATAGCAAAAGCAATTAAAGCAAGCTACACAATATAGTTCTTTAAAAAAATACTGACAAGGAATTTTTACAGGAGGAACCTAAAACTTCTCAATTACAAACTTTCCTTTTTCTGCCAACAAGATCATTCTTATGTATCACGTGAACTTTTTTTTTCTAATTTTCCCTTTCTTTTGAAAGATTGATCAAAGAGGGCTTTCTAATAAATTTTTAAGCTACACTCACTGTGCATTAAAAAAATCAGATACTTTGTATTAAAAAAGCAGCTAGAAATTTTACACGAAGTTTCCACCTGTCTTTCTGAATTTCATAAATGGCTTGTGTTAGAGCGTGAGAATTGATATTAACTTTAGAAAAAACAGAAGTAAAACAGACAGACAAGCAGAAATATAACTTATCCAAGTACTGTGATGAGTATACAAGCTATAAAAGAGGAGCAAAAGTATAAAGACAGAACATGATAAAAAACTTTCTAATACACTTGACTTCAGAAGTCAGATCAATATTGTTTCCGCTTTTCTAAAACAGTGAAACAGTATTCATGAATTACTTCAGAGATCAAAGAGACTAATTACATTAGGATACCTAACACAAATATTTTATAATCATCAGCAACCTATGCGGATATTTTTTTGCACCAGAAGGTAGCATTATGTCTTGATATTTAAAAGGTAATAGGTCAGATCACATAGAGACCTTTCCATCTGCCAAAGCCCAGAAAGAACCATAAGATGAAGGTGACCTTGTACTTCCTTATTTCAGGCATTATTCATCATCATCCCCACGGGTTAGTCTCATAGAAATAAGAGAGACTAYCCTAGGTACAATCTAGTCAACCTTCTTTCTGCAGAAATGGTAAAACCTATTCCACCAGCCTTCCCTGATTGAGCTCAGACAAGAAATTGTCCTGTTATTGAGATAGTTGCAAGCATTGGTGAAGGAGAGGTGCACACACAGGTGAAGATGTAGAAGCATTAAAAAGAAAAGAACTTTCAGTTTTCACTGGTAAGGCTTGTCCTCAGGCCTCCCAAGTCCCTAAGCCTTCTACCAGATCCTGTGGGATTGAAGGACTACTCACTGTAGCATGTCCATTAGGTCCAAGGAAGTGATCCTTGCTACTTGGCACTGACTGCAAGACTGCATCTGGAGTACTGTGTCCAGTTTGGGACTCAAAAAAGCCAAAAAATCTCCAACTTTTCAAGTTGTTCAATATTTGACTGGACAAGTCCCTGCGTACCTTGATCTAATTAGGCCTGGTTTGAGCAAGGGGTTGGACTGGTGAAACTCCAGAGGTCTTTTCCAACCAGAACTAGAATTCTATGATTTCAATATATGGGAAAGTACTGCCATCATTGATGAAACTATATTAGCAAAGTGGTGCTTTGCACTGTTGTAAGTTGGGACTTTGCATTTCCAATAAATTAAAAGTTCTTCAAGTACTTGAAATCTGCACACTTCATATTCTCTCCAGCAGCAGGATATAGACTAAATAATTTACCTGCAGAATTCCTTACTGCAGGATGTAGTTGATTTAATTATGTTATTAAGATTTTTAATAGATTAGATAAATAATGACAACTGCTATTAATGTAACATGGGATAAAAATGAAAAGGCTAGTAATTTTCAGACCATAACTGTATCACCAGATGAAACAAAAACAAAATTAGCTTTATAATAATACAAAATCCTGGCCAGGTGTATTTAATACTCAGAGACAGAAAACTGAATTATTTAACTGTTTTCCTGTGTGTTAATATACGGATAAGTATATTAAGATAAGTATATCACAGATAAGTATTTGAAGAATCCTTTCATATGTTTGATTTCTGAGGATGCATAGTAGGCAATACTGCACATCAGTAATTATTTCTCTGCCTTTCCTTTTATTCATATTCTTCCATAATATACAGGAATAATTACTATAGTATGCAAAAGATATAGATGAAATACTGTTTTTTTTTTTTTTTTTTTACTACCTAGAAATTATTGTTGAAATATATGCATCTATTAAATCCATGTATTTGTACATAAAGGTACTATAGAATGGATTTAAAATTTATTGTTCAGTAACCCAAAGCATAACAGTTCGTTCAGCCCAAACAAAGGCTAAAAGCATTAAAAGGCCAAAGTCTGGAAGAATTATCTGCTTTGTTTTAAAAACACATTTAAAATGAAGAGACCTTAGCAAATTTAATCTGTTATATCTGAGATCATTCCTGGGCATTGATTCAAATTCCAAATTTAATTTCAGTGAAGTCTTAGTCAAAGTAATGCCTTCTCCAGATTCAGAGCCATCTGACTGACATTATCTACTGATGACAATAAAAAGTGACTTAACCAAATACAGTTTCTGTAAATAGTCCTTAAAATTCAGGGTAGATGAAATACATGCAAAATTTGTTTAGTATCTTCTAAGCCATTTGATGTTGTTCACTATTATGATGCTTTATGCCTTTTAAAGCAAGTACTAATAAAGATTTTAGAGTTCTTTTAAATGAACTTTTTCTTTCAGATAGACATCTGCTTTGTGTCACTATTTGAAGACTTTTGATATATTGACATGGTATAAAAAGCACCTCCTACTTTAGAGAGACGTATGGCATCATGAGTAAAGCATGGAGCAGACAGAATGAAAACTCCAGCTGAGGAAAATCTCTGCCACTGCCTCTTTCTGTGACTTATCAGGGTTTAAAATTTGTGGCATAGGTAAAAGGAAAACTAAAAATCATTTTATTTATCTGACTTTTTATCGAAAGTGCTCATCTCTGCTCTTGCCTTTGCAAAATTGGCAAGAAACTGCATGAGTTGAAGCTTTCTTGGGTGATTTTTAGATTTCAACTTTGCTTAGAAAAAATATCTGAAAGTACATTTGGCAGAGTATTCTATAATCTCACAAAAGATCACATTGGAATTTGCTGTGGATTGTCAAAGCTCCAAGCACATATATTTGCATATGCAGAAAACATTACTTGCATGAAAAAAAACTTACATTTGTTCATACAGACTGACATTTATCCAAATCAATTAAGTAATAATTTACATAACGGCTCATTAGTCCTTGTTAGTGTAGATTTGCACAGTTCCTAGGACTTCTATTTATAAAAAGTACCTAGGACAATAAATATTTTTCAGATTCAATGAAACATGCACATATTCTACTTTGCTTTCTACAAAATCTTAAGCACAATTTGAAAAAAGCCTATGAAGGTGCCAAGCACACAGTATTAAAACCCTTCTCCATTCCCCTGTCAGTTCCTCCTCTCCTTCCCTCACAAGGGCAAGTGTTAAAGAAATAAGTATACCTCAAGGTAAAACTTAAATAAAGAGAACATCCACATCCGAGTGCTTTTTCTGGAAATATGTTCCTATCTCTTAGACCAGAAGGCCAGAGGCCATGTAAAAAATATTTGCTGCATGACTCAGAAGAGCAGGTAAGCCAACTYGTCTATGGCCTTCAGGCTGACCATTGGAAAAAGTAGTATTCATCAGTGAAGAATGCACTTACATAAAAATGTTTAACGTCTCTAATTTCACATTTCTAATCAATAAATATTTGCAATTTAAATATCTGTTTCCAAGAATATCACAGTTGACTATACAGTACCAAATGGCAATTCAGAAAAAGTCTGTGAAAGATAGTAATAGATATATTTTTGTGGACTATGACTATGTCTGAAAACTTTCTCAATAATAAAAGTTGTTGAACTATTTTAAAATAAGTCCTGAGAAGACCAACACAGCCCTTACTTGTTTTAACAAAGTAAATGTCATCTCTTAACATTGCACTGCACAATTACCAGCAGATCAGAATTGCAATCACTTCCTAAACAAGCTGGGGCTTCTATTTTGATATAATTTTTACTCCCCAGGACCTTTCTTCAGTCTCCATCTGTCACTTCATAATAAACAAAAGGGGGGAATTTTTCTTCAGCTATGGCCTTTGCCAACAGCATTAATGAGGATTTGGGGAGGGGAGGAGGAGGTTTAACAAGAGGAAGGAGGAGAAGAAAATAAAACATATATGTTTTATATTTCCTCGGGAGATTCTAAAAACTAGGAAGTTATTGATGATAGCTCAGACTGAACTTCAAAAGGAAGCCTGATCTGCTTGTTCATAATTATTTAAATTGAGTTATAGTCTTTGCTGAAGGCAAATAAACATCACATCGTCTTCTTCCAAATTATTTTTTTCAGATGACAAAATCCAACCATGTCAGATATGAAACAATGGATTTGCTTTAAAAGTCAGGCTTTCATGGATTTTAAAAGACAATACCACCCATCTTTTAAAAGTTCGCCAAATATGGCTGTGTTGGCAGATCTAAGCTTGTTAAGCAGTGTTGTGTTACATAATGAAATTCAGGGCACAGCCAAAGGGACCTAATAGTAGGCCATAAATGGACAAGTTAAACAAGGCCGTTATGGTTAACTTTACCCCCAACTGTAATTTAGAGCTTGTTTGTGCATCTGTAAGGCACAGTTCAGGATATGAAGTTAGTAAAGTATATTGTTTTTAACCGTTTGCTAATGCTTCTTCATATCACTCTTTGGAGGAGAAAGCTTATTATTTTAATCCAAATCTTTATGAATGTGAAACATTTGGTATCCAACACTTTATGTAGAAAAGCCGAGGCAAATGTAACAGATTATACTGTATGATAAAATGGCTTTCTCTCTGGTGTAAAATCATGCTGAAGAAAAGTTAGGATACTCAGGTTTCAATATGGTACAGTAAGTTACTATAAGGCCAAGGCACTGAGAGTAGCACAAAACAAATTATGTTTGGCACTGGTATAAGTTTTAAGTAAATGTGGACTTTTTAATTAAGAAGTGTTTTTCTCTGTTGAATCATTTTAGTCCAGAATTTCTGATTATTCCTACTCTCCACATTTTTAACAGCAAGTAGCTTGTGAATTAAACAGAATGGTTTTGCTGGAAATCTAAAAAAAGAAAAAAATACACTATTTCAAGTTTCCCATAACCTATTAGCATTTTTCAGATAGTTCTTTTTCATTTTGTTTGAAAGATTTCAGCTATAGGGATGAAGAGAGAAACTTTTAAAAGACTTTTTGGAATGCACCAAAAACAATAAAAAAGCTTTGTAAGGTTTATATTCAAGATTCTTGCTACAAATTCAGTGTGAGTAAAAATAGACCCTATCCAAATTCAGTTCATGACATCCAAAAGGATGCCACAAACTATTTACAGACATGTTGAAGAGCTCAAATTCAAAAAGAACCAAAGAAAAAAATAAATTGTCAAAGGCAGCAACAGGAGACAAAACCAAAATACTTATCACTCTGATCACAATAATGCAGTGGTCATTTTTGCCCATAATCTTTTCACTATCAGCACAACATCCAAGAAATGACAYGGAGTTTCAGTCTAAAAAGTATTCCCTAATGAAGAATTTATGCTCTTTAAATAGCTTCTAATCAGGCTGCATTTTTTCAAAAGCTAAGACCAGCATCAAAGACAAATAAGAATGATAAACTTAGAAGAGTGCCAATCACTTTGAAGAAATGAAATCTTTGCATTTTATCCTTCTATTCCTGCCAGTGTTGGCCTCTACAGAAAAAAGAAAAAGAACTAATCATCCCAGTAGCACTTTAGTAATTATGCAGCAGTTACAACTATGAGGCATTGTAGTATTATTATAAAATATTACTGATATTATTACTAATCATCTAACCCTATGCTGTAAAATTAGAAAACAGGAATTATTTGGAGTTAGCTGATTTAGTTTTGTATTTGTCCTTTAAATCTGGAGAAGCTATGTTTTCAGCAAAACAAGGCAGTCCCTCTATTTGCCACTTTATGATTGTATTTTTCCTTGATCATTAATCATTCAAGGACAGTTGCAAGGATTTCACAGAAATACTGGCATGAGCGTGCTATTTTATAGTACACTGCCTCGAGGCTGTGTATATGACATAAAGTGTCCACTGAAGTGAACCTGAAGATGAATTAGGAGTCTCCTTAATTATTATAGCATTAAAAAAAAACTTTTTTTTTTTTTGATATTGGCTACTTGGAACATATAGCACCAAACTTTGCTTTTTTGAATTCCTGTTTCCTTAAAAGCATTTCAAAATACTACTTGTATTAATTCAGCCTTGGTAATCTGGATCTAAGACGTTGATCCTGAGGGTATTGATCGTAAATTCAGTAGGATTTAAATATATCACTGAAAATACTTTCTACTTCTTAAAACCATTAAAATCAGGCCCTGGACATCCGTTTTTTTGTTTGTTTGKTTGGTTGGTTTTTTTGTTTGTTTGTTTTGTTTTTCTATATAAAAAAATAGATCAACCAATTGTTGTTAAACATGGGGTTAAAACTGGAAGAATCAGATACACGAGAAGAATCCTCATAACAAAACCATACTAAAGCTTGGAATTTTCAGTGTAACTTTATCTTACAGGAGACCTTTAGGATCAAAGATATGAAGTGAAATTCATTACAATGTATGTTTACTTCAACTGCAGAGTTGACAGTCTTTCATTTTTCCTTATCTGCACTCTCATTTACACAAACGAATTTAGTCTCCACATTTTCCAAATAGTAATACTGTGATATGAAAGTTCTATAAACTTGGCCTTCAGAAAAGCAAATGCATCATATTCAAAATGTTCTTAGATGCAACTCCTTATTTAGTCTTCAAAGAAGACCACAGATGGAGATAACATTTGTTCACACTACATTACAGAGCAGACTATTTAATAATCAGTGTCTTAGAACACTGTTCACTTTGCCTTAAAATAACTAGATTTTAAAGAAAATCAGTTCCAATGGTTAGAATTAAAAGAGGTTCTTGTTTCTTTCAACTACAACATGAAAGTTCAATGAATGTACAGACCACAACCTTAGAAGACTTTATAGTAGTTGCAACAAAAATTACTAGCATAATTATCTACGAGTACCTTAAAATTGTGTTATTCAGTCACAATCACATTACAAATACACTGCTCAGGCTTAATGAGATTGGAAATTTAATATTCATTTAACAAGTGAAAAATGAACAAACTGATGCACCTACCAAGATGTGAAGGACAATCATCCATGAGCTATTTTCTTTGCATACAGTACTTAAAAATGTGAATTGAACTGGCATTTATCCTGTCCTCCTTTTAAAAATAAATTTGCAAGGTAGAGCTAAAATGAACCTCTCTTTCAAAAAACGTTAGATTTTATTCTACTAGTAAGAGTACTTAGGCAACATTGAAATACTGTGTAAGAAAGGCATTCTGACCAAGGAGAATAAACTCTGAAGTCATGAACAGCTGCACAAACTGGACTTGAGCAAGCAGACACAAACAATAAAATATCATGTCCTAGGTTAAAGCCGTTTGTATATTCCACATTTTCATTCTCTGAACTACCTGTAGAAAACTCATTTTATTTACAATAAATGCAGAAATGGATAAAGTTGCATTTTAAAGGATATTCATGCAACCAGGTATTGACATTTTGAGGTCTGATTATACATTGTTTTTTGTATGATGATCTGTGTGTCTGAGTTGGTGCAAGGCTTAGCCTTCTGTAAATACAAACCCAGGGCTGATAGTACAAGTTGGTTCCATTCTATCAGGTCATTACAAGAGAGCTTGTAACCAACAGAAAACTCATCTCCACATTTTTGCTATATAGTATACAAAGGCCTGTTCTGCTTAAGTCCGTTCTTTTTAAACTCCATCTTCTATTGTATTATTTACTGTGATGATAATTTTTATTATTTTCAGTTGGTTTATTCTATCAGGTACCCACTTAAGCTACTCTCGCATTCCACAGAAAATTCATTCTGGTGCACAAAAAAAATGCGTATCTAAGCCTGTGAGAATTTAAAAGAAATAGGTAGGATACCRTCTGTATCTGCTTACACTTGACAGAACATTGAAGAGGATAGAGAATTTGTATAACTTTTTTTGTATAACTTTTTCAATAAATTGACTAAAGTCAAATGATGTGGTAAATAAACTGTGATTCTGTAATTGAATAGTCTGTGTATCTACAACAGACATTAACCATGCAAATGAAATTCCAAGTTCAATAATTTTTTGTTTTTACATTTTTGTATTCCTGTATCTTTTCTCCTTTGATAAAAAGATACGATTTGAAAGAATTGCACTGTTGTTCTTTCCAATTCACACCTTAGATCTAYTACCTATTGATGACACCTAAATAGAACATGTAACATAAAATAGTTTAGTTTTGATTATATGAATACAGAAGGAAATATACTCTAGATTCAAACGAAGGAGAGTTTCCTTTCCTCTTACAGAAAAACTAAGTATAAYAGTCAACAGGAGCAGACTGTTTTCTTGAAGTATGGCTTTTGCAGATGAAGATTTTCAAGCCATTTTATTTCTATCACACTACATGTACAATCAAAAGCTATTCTAAGTCAGCTATATATACACATAGGACCTTATGAAATTATATATTTAATAAATGTGATAATGTAAAAATATATTCTGATTTTTTTTTTAATAAAACATCCTTTATAGTCACTGATCCAGAGAACTGGATTGGAAAACTTGAATTGTTGTAATTCATTTTCGAAGGGAATAGCATAATTTCCACAAATTATATTGCAGTAAATTGGTCATATTATCTGCTAGATGTAAAATAACTTTCCTACTATTTGATTTTCAGCTACTTTCAATTATATTCTTATGATGTATCTCCTCCTAGATCCTAAGCAAGTAAAATTCTGGTCTCTGTCCAAATATTATTACAGAGGAACTATTAATTCGCCAGCCATTTTAACTTCTCAAATACTTAATTATCTTCATTTTTGCATGTTATTAATGATGCTATCTTCTTAATGAAATTGGTTTTATATTGACCACACTGTAAAAATCTGTCACTGTAAGTGCACTAGGTTGAGAGTATGAAGATGCATGGTCTATTCTTGTCACAGGTCACCTGTATGACTTTGCATAATTTGCTTAGTTTCCTGATGCCACAGACTCCCTTTTAATAATTGAAAATGAAGCATGTGTCTCATCATGGGTTCTGTCTATTTATCATTTTCATCTGTTCCTTGGCATGTTTCTGAAAGAAGGCAACACAAAACCAGGATGCCAAATAAAAAAGGCATTTTAGCAGCAATCCAGCATGTATGACACTTGGGGGGGATTCCTCCCCACACACACACCATGCTAGAAAACTCCAGACTCTCTGTGTAAGGACTGTTCACTAATATTTACAAGTTTATATCCCACTCATACAAATTCAATGTGTGTTTCTCCAAGAAATTCCACTGCAAAACAAATCCAATGTTCTCTAGAACATCCAGGAACATTTGCAGACTTTTGACATCCCAAACCATACAAAATGTATAGCTCACAAAGACGATCTGGAAACGCTCCCGTAAACCAGAATGGAAACAAAAGTCTTTCTCACAGAAAAACTGGGCTGTACCATCCACTAAGGAGCACTTCACTCCTTATGGCTGGATAAAATCTATATTCCTTCACAAACAGTTTTGCAGATGACGCTATATCATTTTGCACTGCTACCACAAGAATATTTTCCAAACTCAGTTGCCTATAAATTCTAGAACAATATTTAACTGATACAATATTTTAACCTATGTAAACTAATTTTATGGCACGCAGCGAAAGCATGTAATTTCAGCTAGACCTATTACAATATTTGGATTCCTCATCAAGCTGTTTCTTTTTAAACAAATAAATATCCATATTCCACCAATGCAATAATAATAGCAGTTTTACACTGTAGTTATATTAAGCCTTTTGGGCTTTTAAAAAGTGTTAACATATCCAAAGGCTCAGACATGCACATTTTGGCAATTCATCTTTAGATTATATTGCATATAGTATCTTAGAATCGTCACCTGCCTGTACATTTATTTTAGTTTTCCTGTTACATCATATTTTCCTCTTCTTTCCTCTGGCTGTCTCACCTTTTGTCCCCTACTAACTGATCCACTACTTTTACAAGCAGGTCTAAGATAGGTCAGATTGAGGATCCTGGAAGTCTAAGGTAACATTCAGATTCTGGATTACAAAATGAACCCAAGGAAAAGCTCCTGAGGTTGATTTTCACTAGTGGTAAGTGCTATTTTACTTTTAGCAGCTTCTTTTCCCTTAGAACACCGAGGATGGGAAAGGAGCATGAATTTTTAAACAAACGTTACAATCAGTTTAAATGGAACACCATCGCAAAACAGTTCCTGTAGTCACTCTCCTGCCTCTACCAAAGGCTATTTTCACATTCAGTGGTGCCACAGAGCTCTTTCCTCAATCCTACTTGAATTACACTCAAGCTCCTTTACTGGCCCCTGAGGAGCAGTATTTCTCTGAAAAAGAGCTTGAAAGAAACCATTCCTTTCTGTTCCTGCTACAAAGAAGCAGGGGGAGCCCACTGCACTTTGGGCTCCCCTCCCACCACAGTCTAAATGTTCTTTTTGCCTTTTAAATACTTGCTGCCACCCTGGGCTGCCAGCTACAGCTCAGCTGCACAACGTGCATTTGGTACAGTTCCATTCATCTGTCTTTACCCAAAACCTTTAGGAATTAATGCTGGCACAGGACTTCAGATTAGTGTCCTTGTTTAATGCTGACCAAAGCGGGGTACACGAAATAGGGTTTTGCTTATTCTTCCGATTTAAGCCTTTCCTTAAAGCAAATCAACAAGCAAGCCCTTTGGCCTAACTCCACATAAACTAGGAATAGCACATGGACATGAATTATAAAATAGTCACAATAATGTCACAAGTAAGATTTAATATTCTCTTCTGACATCAATTTCTTCATTAACAATATTTTTAAATCGTTTTGATTAATGAAACAGTGAAGATAGTGAAACATAAAATGTACTTGCTCCCATAGCTCCTTTCTTTTTTCTAAGGAAGCTATCATTCTGATAAACCTGTATTTTTACTGCAGTCTGTTCATAGTTCAGTTAATTATCATAACAATATATTGCAAAATGAGTGGATCTGTAGAGCTGAGGACACAACATCTATGTTACATGCATGTCAGGGAGGTTTACTCCGGACAAGCTTTAATCTAGTCCCTTAGATTGAACACCATTTACGTTTGGAAAGCACTGTGTGTGTTCCTGGAGCAAATCTTGTTTGCTTTCATCCACAAGGAATCAAGTTCATGTTCTCCAATACAGATTTGTAATATGAACCAAAGTGCAATAACTGAGGATGATCATTACCCTCCAAGTTCATCAATAATTAAAAAAAGGTGAGCGTGTAAACTCAGTCACATATTTATATTTTTCATTAAAAAAATACAAACAGTTCCTGCATTTTCTGTGACAATGGTACATGCATCACAGTTCTATAGAAGCTTTGAGCAGATGAAAAAGTAACTACCAGGGGTCAAAAAGCTAAGGAAATCTCTTGGAGAAAAAAACATCTTTAGCACTAGAATTGTTAATGCTAGGAGCCTTCTAAAACTGCAGTTGGTTGGCAAACACTTTTTAGTCAGAAAATAAAATGTAAAATAAAGAGAGATGAAGAATACAGATACGTTTCCTTAAGCTACAGCAAGAAGCCAGGCAGAAACCAAGGTTCCTGGCAGAGGCTCTTAAAGAACACAATAAACAATGGCAAATGTGGCCTAATATTGTTTATTAACTTCATGTAGCATTAAGGGCCAGTAAGTATGATTTAAAATGTTGTATGGGAGGTCTCCTTAATTAGGATACGGCAACTCACAAAAGCAGCAAAAAAATGTGATGCAAAAATTTGCACAAATATCATTTGCTAAAACAATTTTTATCTGAATGCAGTTAAAATCCATGTATCTGTTCTTAGCTAATTAAAATCTTTTTATTATAAATGGAGAACTTCCAACTAGTTTAGAATAAATGAGGTTCCCTCTTTCAGCTTTAAAATGTTAGGATTCTACATGCAGCATTTTGCTACATTCCTTTCCACACCAGCAATGCCCCAAGTTTTGCTACCAAGACAACTGCTATGATTCTTAAGACCACCTAACCATTTTCCTTGAACATTTCTTGATGTAAAAGCTATTTTCCACACATTGTTTCCATAGATACAGCAATTTCTTTTTAAATCAGAATGATAGCCTGCAAATTACAAAGCAAATACATCATCAGCACCCAAATAATATTCCATGCTGTTTCTGTTTAAAAAGGATCCCACTCTCATCATATTGAATTTTGGACAGTTAAGGTAGACTAGGATGGAACAATAGATACTTTCTAAAAGGAGATTTTAACATCGTGGTTCAAGACAGAAGCTTAGAACATCAGTTACCAGTTAATATCATTGCTGCCTAACATGCTGAGAAAAGCAAATAGCAACTGCTCAGAGGAGGAAGAAACCTTGTTATGGAGACCAAACTAAAGCATCATTTCATCCAAGTATTTGACAAATTTAATTTTAATCCAGGAAAGCTAAATAGACAGACAGACCATATGGCAGGGGAAAAGTGTTCCATCATTCCACAAAGTTAAAAGAACAAACTCTGGAAATATGCACCCAGATTAAAGGTTCCAGCATCTTCTGCGCAGATCATGATTCAGGTTTTTTCTCTCTGTGTCTGARCAGGATGGTAAAACAAAACAAATGATCTAATAGCTATTACTGGGCTAAAGCTGCTATGCTAGCTTTCCAAGGCAGGAAAGCTCAATCCTGTAACTATACCATGTATCTTAAAGTATTCGAAAAACTCTGAAGGGATGAGAAAACTCAGAAATATTCTGAACTCGGAGATATTTTAAAATAAAAAAAAAGATCATTTTAATTGATACTACAAATATTCTCTCTCTCTCTTTCCTTTTTCTTCTCCAAATAATTGAACTTTTTTAGAAAAGAGTATGAGATTATCTCATGAGTATTTGTAGCAAGTTATGCATGGTTCCATCCCAAGGAGAGGAAGAAATCATAGTGCCAACATAGAGGAAGTGAGTTGTAGAAATACAGCATTACTATCAGTTTTTAAATGTCATTTCCCAATGTTATCAGGTAATTATGTCCTTTCGTGGTTGGTATGCTAACAACAGATTAGATGTCTTAATCATTTCAAAACTGGCTAATTATGCACTGCTTAATAACATTCCATAAATACCTGATGCACCTTAATGTGGGCATAGGAATAATACTTCTGTCTTTTGGTGCTCAAAATATTTCAGTGCTCAGATAGAGATGGACAGTGAACTCGTCATAAATATTTCAGAACCAGTAGTAGTGCTACACCCCTGTGAGAAGAGAGGTCTGGAAAATGCAAATATGTATTGATTTAACAGAAGTGACTAAAGCTCTGACATGGCTGAGGTGGAGTTAAAAGCCAAAAGTCATCTCTGAGTACAGTTCCCATGAGACAAGTATTTGATACTTATGCTAAGTGCCCAATATGGAAACTATTCAATAGTATGAAGTGCAAATTTTAGGTGTTAGTTCAGTGGATTCTACACGAGGCAATAATGGTATCATGGACAAAAAGAGAGTGTGGGCTCATCCCTGCCCATCTTGGATATTTATGTACTTATATTTATCTGAGCAAAGCAGCAGACTGTTGGATATCCCAAAACAGAAATCTTTCTAGGGGTGATACTAAGCTGAATTAAGTCTTATTTATGTTTGTGTAAGAAATAATTTTGAGTTTCTTGATTTTGCTGTGGCTAATGTATCAGTCATGATCCTACTCTGAATGTTGTTTTTATTTCAGTATCCCTAAGCAGGTCCACCACCAGTGGGCAGATATTACTATGGCAACTCAGCACAACTGGGGAGACTGTTCTGAAGGTGTTAGGCAACACAATGCCATCAGCTACTGATGTTGCCTAAGCTTATTGTTCATGCTGTCTGGAGTCGTCTAATTAAGTACACCAATAAAAGAGCACTCAGTTGGTAAAGCGATGTGCAAACAAGCTGYCCCACTGATTTAAAAAAATACAGAATGAAAATACAGAGCAAAAAAAGCAATAAAAGAGAAAGCTGGATTCCTTTTTTCTCTTGCAGACCTCAGTACAGAGCAGCAAATGGGTTTAGTAGGTTTCTGAAATATGAGTATGATCAATAGTGCTGCTTAATATAACTAAGTGGCACATCATATTGTAGAATTTTAACTGCAAATAGAAACATGATTTTAAAAAATTACATTCATTTTAGAGCACTTTTTCAGTTCATAGTACTGCAGTAATTTTAATTTGGCCCGTGCTGATCTATATAAAACAAATCTTAGTGTTTATACGCTAACATACACAAACCTTAGTGTTTATAGTGTCAGTTATAACAGTTTTAAGAATGCTCTTCCTGAGCAAGAAAATTCTTAAAATAGTTCCGCATCAGTACAGTTGCCCTTCACATCTAAAAAGTTAAGAAGTAATGGCTAAAGAGATCAACACTTTATCTCATTCTTGGGATGGCTTGCAGAAATGTTCTACGTGCAAAAGGGAATCACTGTTGACAACACTTATTTTTTTGCTAAATGTCAAAAAAACAGATAACAGCAAACATCACAAAGATCACTGGAAGTAAAAGAAACTGGATTAAACAGATAAATAGATCCCCAGTCAAAAGCAGTCATCTTCCTTTTTTTTTTTTTTTTTTTTTTTTTCAAATCTAATGTTCCAAACATGCAAACAATTGTAAAACGCTGTAAGACATACCAACGCAAAGATATTATAGAAAAATCTGCTTTGAAACTTCTAATTATATGTAGAAGGATTTCTTTGGGCCTAATAAAGCTAAAAATATCCTGAGCAGTTCACTGCCTGAAGTGTCCTAACACTAACTCTCTGCAGTGATAAGCACAGAAGTACCAAGTGAAGACAATTGCAGACCCACCTGGTTAACTCTTCAAGGTTAAAAAGAAAAGAAGAAGAAAAGTCAGTTTTAACAGAGTTTTAAGAATGCTTGGACTTGATGCAATTCTCACATASTGGAAGCCTTCCCTTCCATGCACTGAGAACTGTGGCTCCAATGCTGCTTGTTATTTATGTAATGTTACTCATGGTAAGACTTCGCTCAAAATACCCACRCAAAGTTAGGTTTCACTTTCCTGGCTGAATAGTAGGAGAGCTCTAACACCACTTTCTTACCTAATAAGCCTCTGGATTTCTTTAAGAAAAGTGACAATTTATTAGAAATTTTCGATTGCACTATCAGTAGTAGTGACTGTTATCTATCATGAAACATAAGCAATAAGAAAGTGTGTCCTCTCCCTTGAGGAAACAACATATTTATCTGGACTAYATTTGACACTCAGTGAAGGAAGTGGATCTGCCATTTATTTATTTAAGAGTGCCATCCTGGTAGCATAGCTACAACAGAAGAAAAGCAGCAGCACTTAAGGCTCCGATCAGCTCTAATAATTTTCCAGGACAACTGCAGGCTGGCTAGGAGGAATTTATTGTTACTTCTGATAGGTCAGAAGATTTATCACAGAGTAAATACAGTAGGAAGTGGATTGGACTTGCTTAAAGACATTAAATTTTACAGTGATCACTAAATTTTACACTGCAATCAGAGAGAGACAAGGATAATCTAATCCACAGAGCAGTTAAGAGAAAGATTACAGGTTTTAAAAATCAAATTTAGATTATGCTAAACAGGCAACTCCACAGAAAACACACTCTTTAATATCATTTTAAAGAAAACTCTTGGGCTACTAGGTCTATCTGAAACAGAGTAGCAAGTATAAATACTATGGGAAAAAACAGTAACGAATCCAAACAGAAAAATTTAGAAATGTTTAAGGTGAAAATTATTTCAGGTTACATATTCTAGGTAATTCTTCAAAATTTTTAACTCATCTCCACCTCACTAGTTTATTTTACATCCACTATGCTCTGCAGAACCATCTGTTGACATTTATTTAATGGAAAATACTGACCTGCCTAGTTATTAGTAATGATAACTTAACTACTACTTTCTCATGGACGTAGGTTCAGTTCAGCAAATATATGGACTTCTTAAATTTGAGGGAGATGGTGGGAAGGAGAAGAATGCCAGCTACTTTTCCATTTAACCAGAAAAATAAATTTAAAAAGGTCTCTGAAACACTTTTTGAGCTTGATAATTATCTAAAGCACTAACATGAATTAATTTTTTAAGTAATATTCAGCAAAGCATTAGTAACCATATGGGAAGTTTCCTATTTTATTGGAGAAGCTGAGAGTCAGGATAGAAGTCATAAAATAAGTCATAAACTGGTGGAAGGAGAGAACAGATGGGTTTTAATAAAAGTGAGACTGTTAGGTTGCAGAAATGGCCAGGTTATTAATATTTCAGTTACTGATTTTTGTTACTATTTCACTAGTGATCCTAGTCCTTC
This sequence comes from Rhea americana, assembly GCF_003343005.1. Classification (NCBI taxonomy): domain Eukaryota; kingdom Metazoa; phylum Chordata; class Aves; order Rheiformes; family Rheidae; genus Rhea; species Rhea americana. Next base: position 3,230,192 of record NW_028185261.1, on the reverse strand, counting down.
ATATCAAATTTTCCAAGGGCACTAGCCACCTATAAGAATATTCTTGAGTATGTTCCTGATTCCATTAAAGTCATTAATGAAACTTACTTCTGTTCAGTGGCAGATACATTAAAATACTTAGCTGGAAAATTACATTTTAGAGAAAAGATGTTTTCTCAATATTCCATGTGAACTCTTACCACTATTTTAAACTTTTTTTTTTTTAAATAGAAATAAATTAGCAAATCATCTTTTTCCAGTTGTAGTATCTGAAACGAATAGCATTATCTCCAGCAATGCATGAGATGCATTAGAGACTTCTACAGTCTCTAATGTTCTTGAGTGACACTCTTAGAAACATTTAATCCATATATGTTCTTAGCATATGGAATTGAAAAGCTTTTAGCTATGACAGGCAAGGCTTTGGCATGCTATATAAATGTTAGAAGGAGTAATTGCACCACACATAGAAAGGCTACCCCAAATTCATTCCAGATCCACTTTAAATTAATCCTTCTTGAACAGAGTGGACAGATTTCTATAAGGAAAGCTACATAAAGATTAACCAGTGCCTTGTTCATCAACATTTGTATATACCATCTTTACTGCAACCATCCCAGCTGATATGCTCTTAGGAACATGTTTGTTTTTTTCAAGGTTACATGTCTCTTGTGTCTCATGGTCAACTAAGTATCTTGTTTTCATCTTCTCCATCACTTCAAGCTGATCAGCCCTCAGATTCTACTAGAAATGTTAATCCACAGAGTATAACCTTATCTCTTCCTTTATTAAATTTCCTATTGCTATTATTTCATGTCACAAGGTCACAGAATTGTTTTTATGCAATATGTTACTGATCATTCTCACTACTTTCTATGTCCCAAATTTGACATGAATAAATTTAAATGAGTAGAATTCTAATTTTTGTACTAAGGCTATTAACAAAAGCAATGCCCACAATCAGGCTGAAAACTTTGGAGCATTACCTAGTAATCTTACTCCAGTCTTTTTTTGTCTTTTTTTTTTTTTTTTTTTTTTTTTTTTTTTTTTTTTTTTTTTTTTTTTTTTTTTTTTCTTCTTTTTGGTCTCTCTTTTGTAAAGCCATAGTTTCTCTCCCAAGGTGAACTGTTCTCTTCAATTATTCTGTCCTTCAAAAATGTGTCTTTTAATTTTGAGAATAGGCAAATGAGTCTGGTCTTTTTCACTCTCTTTCTTCAATTCAGCTGTTATAAACGTCTTTCCCTAGAAATCTTTCACATTCTATGGTTACCAGATGCCTGGAGAGGAAATAATTYGATCCATTTCAGGTGACTATTAACATCTTTCAGTTTTTGCTTCTAGGAGGCAGTAATCCTCATTTTCATGTAGTTATTTCTGTTAACCATCATGTGTCTGTCTCTACAGTCTAAATTCATATCAACCTTACTAAAAACCAAAGCAAAGTATTTTTTAGTATGGGGGCAGCATATACATTATCCTTAATCTCTAATTAGAAAATGTCTAATAATAGAGAATAAAGTCAAGCAGAAAATTACATTATCATTAGACATTTAATTTCCAGATATAGTTTGCACAAACATCCTATTCTTGGTAGTTAATCCTTAAACAATCAAGGAACCATCAGGAATGATGCTATTTAGATGTGGGTTTAGTAATTAGTGAGAACATAATACAGAAAATGGCTTTAGGGGCAAAAGAATGATCTGAAGAGAAAGGGCTATTCAGTTTGARTAAGATAGAAAGATAAACAAAAGAATATATAAACCAAAGATCCTCGATTTCAAATGCACAAACAGATTTGCTAATGGAATGGAATGACTTGGAAATTAACTAAAGACCTTTGAGATTCAGATATGGAAGAAAGTTTAAATTTCTTTCAGCTAATGGTTTACTAAAATCCTTTTGCAGTAAATCAGCATGGAGCAATAGTATGGCACAGGGTCTGTCTTATGTGACGAGCATATCTATAGGACTGGCAATATGGTTGGGAAAACAAAAAAAGACCTAAGCTGCTATTTGCATCTCATGGATGCACTATCTACATTTTTCTCTACAGAAAGAACATTTTTACATACATTTTTTAGCTGCAGCATAACATGGAAACACATATATACATAGGAAATCTCCCCAAAGCTGTCTACCATCCATTTACCTCTTCTTTGACACCCCTAGACTTTACTAGCAACTTGAAGAATATTGTTGAAGCACTTTGCATAAATGCAGACTATTGCTGCATACTAGCAGATCAGTTTGCCCAATTTTTATTACAAACATGGCAATTCTAACCATCTCCCAGAGGCCTATCACCGATCAGCAGCCTGTCAATGACTGTCAGAAGCCTGCCAGCAGCCTGACACCTGCCCTTTTCCCGCTGCCTCGTAGTTTAGTGAGCACAGTCACTCATCATAAGGATTTATATCAAACTTGCAGTCCAAACACAGAACCAGCATACAAAATTGTGTCTATAATCTGCCCATAAAAGAGCCCAGGCCAATTCTGTCTAAGCATATAGTAAAAGAGAAAGAATAACATATTTGTCAACCTAATTCTCCACATTCACCACAGACTGTTCTCTGTTTGAAGGCAAGCTTGTACCCATGTTGCTGAGGCACAGGATTAGACAGCACTGAGCATGAAGATTTCTTGGCTGTGGTGGACATGGTCTCAAGGAATTTCCACCAGAATGGACAGACTGTGCCTAAATTAGCATGCCCACACAGAGGTATTGTGTATACCATGAGCACCTTCAGTTTTGCAGCCAACGCTACTATCTGGAACACCAGAGGGAGAGACTCCACATGAAATTCCCAGCAGCAAAAGCCTGTGAACAGGTCCTGGAAGAGCTCTATGGCCCTTGATCACATGACTTCTATATACCTAGTACCAGCACCCACTAGATGCTGCTCAGCACAAACTTAGGTGTTTCACTCTCTGGTCTATCTTAAGTCCAGACCATCAGCTTTACTTTGAAAACTCCAGACAGACTTGAATGGCTATGATGGAGAAGCCAAAGAGAACTCAGAAGCCAGCCATCAACACTAGGTCCCTTTGGTCTGATACAATTAATCTACCAGTTGTAAGAAAAATTGTAAAATTTGTTTCAGTGGGATAAGCAAGGACCATTAGCCACAACGGGCTGTAGAATTTTAGCAATTTGGTTTTCATTTGGAGTCTGGAGATTTACGTGTTTGTTTATCTTCACAATACTTTTTAAAGACCACATAGGAAGACTGCTCTTATGACTGACATTTGGAGAGAAATGTGGACTAGAACTCCTTATTTTAAGTAGTATTTTGTTTTCACATACATTTGGGTGCCAGATAGTGCATGGGGACCTGTTATTTCTAGTTGGATTTTCCAGTCCCCATTCCAGATGAGGTCTTTGCTATCAAGACTCCATCACTTTTACACAAACCATCTAACCCATTGTAATCCATGAAGCTAAGCTCATCTCACTAAGTGACAATATTATAGATAAAGCTGAAAATCATGTTCAAATCAGAAACAGCTCACTGAAGCAGCAATTTCGCAAATTCTGTTTTTAGAGTAAAAGGATTTTGCTTTGAAAGTTAGCCCACAGTATGGGAGAGATGAGAAGATGAGAGCAGCAGAGGTGAAGTGATTTGCAACAGCAGGAGTCCCYGAAAACATTCAAACTGACTCATTAAGAATTATTCCTAAGATGAGGGGAAAAAAAATGAGTCATAAATGAATCATCCACTTACCAGATGGGAGGAAAGCATGTATGAAATTTGGGACTGCCACTTGGTGAACAGCACATCATGAGCCTCTATTGCTTGAACCACGAGTCAGCTTCACTGGCTGCCACAAAACAGGAAGAGTACAGAGTGATGCATGCAGAAGCAATACATACCTTAACCTTCTGGCTAACCCCCTTACTAAAGCATATCACATGTTTAGAACATAGCTTCCATATCCATTTTGCTACTAACAAAGCAGAGATATTAACTGGCCTAATCTAAATCATGCCTCTTGTTTTAACTTTTACATAGTGGTAACAGTATGACAATGCTAACAATAAAAATTCAGGAGATGATAAAAGTTCTAGTCATGTCTGTTCTGTTGCATATAGCTTCTTAACCATTATACATGTAAATATTTTGCTACCAAAGCAGAAGTGCTCATTAAACCCTGGGGACCAATGCCAGAGATCTGTCACCTTTCACACTGTAACTGTTCTAACAAAAGTAGAAAATTAAGGCAGAGACAAGGCAATAGCTACTCACATTCAGTGGTGCTAGCCAAGTTTTAGGATTATGCCCTTCATCTTTTAGTGTCAAAAATCTCATATATCAGAAGGACTAACTTCAGAGTGTAGCTTATATCAATCTCTTACATTGAACTACCATTTTCTGTACTGAAAGCGTAAGCTGCCTGTGTATACACATGAAGATTGTAATATCCAATCCAATCCTTGAAGTACTTTGCTCTGCGACTAAATCGGCTTCAAGCTGATGTCTAAAAATATAAAGCACATAACCACCTATCCTTTTACTGGCCTGCCATCTAACAGTTCAAACAGTTCAAGATTAGTCACAAACCTTTCAGCCCTGTCCTATTTATTAGTTTCACAAGTACCCCAGATGTGTCTGTTGAAAAGTTCTGTCTTTTTAGTCTTATGGTTCAAACATATTCCAGAATGCGATCTGAGTGACTATACCAGTCTTTCTACTCTTTACTGATGGATTATTCTGTAGCTTTTTTTTTTTTTTTTTTTTTTTTTAATATAAAACAGGTTTGACCCAGGACTCAAGTTGTAGGTTTTATGGGTATGAAAAGCATTTGGAAGCCTGGGTCTGTCACATGACATGCTAGGCCAGAATTAAACTGCAACTCACATGAGTGCTCCACAGATGGGTAAGTCTTTCTGTCATGTTATAGTAACTCTGTTGGATGCCTGATACAGACTTTAACTCCATAGTCAAAATCTCTGCATCACCATTTGTCACATCCACAGAAATAAACTTTATAGGTGTCTCAGTATGACCTAATGTATCAGAAAGTTCAGGAGCTATCTATTTGCAGGAATACTTTATGCAGCTCCTGATAAAAGTATCATGATCTAAATAAGTRTTAGTATAGGAAAAAGTTCAGGTACAGAAGACCTTTTGGCAGTACCTAAAGAAAATTCAAATTAGGTTTTTGCTGGTCTGTAACACCAAATAATGTTGTATATAATGACTGAGAAGGACAAAACTACATCACAATGCCTGTCATTATATGTAATTTTTTTTCTACATTATTTTCTTCCTTTGGAACATATGCAGAAGACTCACATTTGTGCGCACTAGTTCCTTTGATGATATAGTACCACAGCTGTAAGCCAGTGGGTTTTCTTGTGTGAAAACAACTCCCTCGTGATACTAGGCTATCATCTAACATTCTAAAATCAACATCTAAGAGACAATTTGTGTACAAGAATTTGAAGTAAGAAATTAAATATTGCCAACCATAAAATTCTTCTACTTGAAAAAAAAACCCTGGGTATCAATATTTGAAGTACAAGTCTTGCTTGTACTTTATATTTAACAAATAATGTTTGATGCCTAAAACTATATCAGCACACTTATCAGAGGTCCAGCCACATTCCTGAGCCTTCTCTTGATTTTTTTTTCCATAGAGAAAAATCCACACTAGTGATTTACATGCTAAATATTTAGATCAAACTTAATCAAACTTTATTCAGAGCAATTCTSCTTTTATTTTTTTCCCAAAGCACATCTGCATCATTGCATGGCAAAAAATATAGAGCTCCATCCAGAACATCCATTTAAGAAAAAACAGAATCCTGGCTGAATTATTCACTTTCAATATTGAAAGAAAAGCCCTTCAAGCTAAATAGAGTTTTCTCCATTCACTTTTCAGGAGATCAAATTTCTCTGTGGCTACAATCGTACATCTACAATCAAAATTGCAAGTAAGTAGTCCCTCGATTCATTGTAGATGCTGATTTCATAAATGCAATATGCTGACTCTGACAGGAAGAAACATTTATAGTTAGAGGGCTCAAACACACATTCCTGAGGAGAACATTCAGGTTAATATTTTAGCTTACAAACATTATCTCAGTTTCAGTTTTTATTCCTTCTAAGCCTTTTCTGGCCTGGGATCCATAGAGGGACATAGAAATGTGATCCTCACAAGTTCTGCCTGTCAAAACTTTATCCATCTACCAGGTTAGTCTAACAACAACAGGTGGCCCCAAGCCCTCATTTAGTGCTTCAGTCCTTTTCTTTGAAGATGTTGCATTAAATYAGATTTTTGCATTATGGAAACAGATAGAATGCACACAAGAACAAGCCTAGCTTTGGTGCCTAGTAGCTGGGTGGCATCTTGGGAAGCAAAAACGCCTGCCTTCTGATCTATGTTCCAAACTTTACTTCTAGTGGTTTATATTTTTAGGACAGGACAGGTTGAAATAGCATGCGGAAGAGATTTCAAGCAAACTTTGCTTAGCCTTGAAAGCACACTGGAAGTTCCTGCTGACCACCTGAAACGTTACTTTGCTGCCATTACCATTCTGTCAGGAACATCATCTCCACTTGTGTCAAACATATCTTTAAATTTTTACCTTAAAAGGAGACTTGGGAATCAAACTGCCAGATGTAAACCATTAAAGATGTTTATTCAATCCTGGTTTCAAGCAGTAGTCTCCTGAATTTGAGTTTCCTTAACAGTCTACAGCTAAATTACCCAGAAGGATGGTGTCTGATTAAAGCATCGTCCTGGGATGCTTTTATACATTCCCACCAAGTCTTAATTAAAATAAATTATACTGTTTGTGCCATATCTTCTTTATCTGCGAAAGAAATGTTCAAAGAACGAATATTTGTAAAGCACTTCAAAAGTGTACTCAATAATTTAAAAATCTATATGTAACTTTTTGGAATGGAATATGTGAAGAAATATATATCATGCTGGTTTTGAACTGTATGTTTAAAAATGTTAGAAAAAATTAGACATTACATAAGCTGCCATAGTAATTATTAATTTCTCTTTAACTACTAAAAATGTTCAATGATGCACTGAAAGACATTACTTATGTCACAGAAGTGACTCTTTTAAAAGAATATGAGACATTAGAAACTCCTGAAAGTACTGAAGCCTGAGTTTCTGAGTCAGATGGTTCCTCTTTAGTTTTCTAAAAACAAGCCAGTAATTACTGAATTATCCTCACTTTTACTTAGAGGTACCAGAAACTGAGTGATTGCAAAATGAACAGGCATTTGTTTGAAGAGCAAAGCAGATTTAACTAGAGGACAGGGACTACAAAACTTGTTAAGTGGGAGCCAAGATGTCTCCTATAGCTATCTGGAAAGAACATGTGCTGCTCAGACTAAATGAAGTCCTTGATATGGCCACAGAAGATACATAAAGCTACAGAGGATCTAAGGTCTCCCRCTGTTGGTAATGACTCATTTCCTGTGTTTTCCACATAGGACAGCAAATTCCTGCTATTTATGGTAAGCCCATTAAAAATTTCTTTTCATGAAGAAAAAGTGCTGTCAGTTGCCATTCAGGAGTTGATAAAGGAGGCCAGCTAGCATGTTGCAGAAATTATCAGAGAAAAATACTATAACCACAAAAGAGCCAAATGTTTTTTCTTGAGCCCTTTGAGATAACAGATGCGTAGTCAGTCAAAAGTAGGATCTTTTTTGTCTCTGAAGACTTTTTTATACGCACAAAAAAGGGTGAAAAATATCATTTGAGTGATCTCAGTCCACTCAGTTCCAAAGTGTGTTTCTGTATCATGTGTCTAAGACACATGAATATATATCAAGTATATTTTATATCTCTCTAYGTAAGATCTATACACATACACACAAAATGCTGGATCTGAATGTACACCATCTTTCAACTGGATACAGAGGCAGCACACTGTGTGTATGTGTGTACTTGCTGATGACTCACGTTACACTCAACAGCTTCTAGGCAAAAGGGGGAATACTCCCTAAATGCAAAGMAAAATTTTATGTTTGTCTAAATAAAGCCTTAAGAGTCTAATCAAAGAATTATTATTTGTCCTGTTACAATGTGATACTAACAYGTAAAGTTCAAATTAGATTGAGTTAAAACTGGTACACGCAAACTTTCTAGTATCTATCCATTTCTCTGGTATTATGCTCACCCTTCCACTGCCCCTTCTGGTCCTATGGTCAGTCACTTTTGTCTGAGGGATGTTCTGGTGACTCATCAGTGTCCTAAGACTTCACCAGAAGGAGAGTGATGTTGATGGTAGAGCAGTTTTTCTCATGTTGATGTTTGTTAATGGTTTCTTCTTTCTCACTCTAAGGCCTATTTTTATGTTTTCTAACATGCTTTTACACATTTTTCTTTCTTCATTTAGTCTACAACACCATGTTGTACCCAAATTCACTAAATATGTTGTTTTACGTATGTCAGATACTTATTCTTGGTTCTCTTTGTTAACCCCCAAAACTAGTTTTGACCAGTTCCCAAGCCTGCATTTAAGTACTAGTAATTGGCCACTGGTGAATTTTTAGCCCAGCCTCCAGTACCACCTTCCTTTCATGGCTTCCATTATCATCCCATGCATAGATCTACACCACTATCTACACTAAATCAATAGGCTAAGGTCACAAATAGTTCATTCTATCCAAAATACATAATTGTTACTGCTATCTATACGAATTTACAACAAAATATCTAATAGTGATTAGAAAATTGCTGTTACACCTAATAAAGGTAAAACAAAGCTACAGGCAAGCCTGTGGTCTGTTACTAGTAATGGCAGCAATGTATTTACTAAGCTGTAAGACTACAATTTCAAGAATTTGTACACCTTCCAGCTAGACTCCCAAGGACCAGAGGTTCACTAAGAACACAGCAAGTATTGTGTACATCAACCGGGCCAATATTATACAGTATGTTGTTCTAAGCAGAGAAGAGAAGGCAGCTAGGACACATAGCAACTTTCTCTCCTTCCCTCTCCCATCCCCCACAACACTGTAAATCCAGGAGAGAGGGATTTTTTTTCAATGGAAGAAATTCAGCAAGTGGAAAATTCCAGCATAGCCTGACTAGGTTGCTGCCCCATCAATAGCCATGGAAGGAATGGATGCATGTGCTGGTGGCGCAGAAGAAGAGGGAAGAAGAAAGTCCTAATTGAGGCATATGATTTAATAGTCATGGTGCCACTGGAGGAGAAGGTGAAAGATGTATGTAGAGATGACATCCCACTCAACCATAATTTATACAGTTTACTTGATTGCCAGTACTTTGTTTGGAAAGGCTTATTGCTACCCATACAACAGATCTCACGTGTGCCTCTGACCACGCAGATCCAGCTGATTTCGTAGACAGGAAAACAAAACAGTGGAACTTGAGAGTCCCTACAGCACAGTTGCTGGTTATTAGAAAGAAACAGGACCCGTTTGAGCTTTACACAAGTATCATCGTTTTTGAGCAAGATTGTAGACATCATGGCAAYAGCAGATGTCTCAACGACAGTGCTGGCAGCCAAACAAATGCTCAAGTTCAAAATTTTGCAGATATCACACATACCTGCAGGATTTGAAAATGGAGTTAATGCATTTTACTCCAGTAATCAGTAAGACAGGAAGATATGAAGTATTTAGATCCATTACAATAATCACAAATACACTCTGGTGGAACCAGGATATGCAGAGAGTGCTAGACCTCTACAAAGACACTATAAAGTAAACCTCCATTACCCACTGCATGGCCTCATGACAGATTTCCACAGCATTACCAGAATGTACAGAGATCCTTAGGGATTTGATATGGTCACCCTCCAGAAGRAGATACTCATTGATTTGCCGTATGGCAGAAAAATTCTGACACAACCATGCTGTTTGTCAAACCAGCACCAGCCTTTGGCAGAGGACTATAACATTGGTGGTCTTCTTTTGAAAATCAGATGCTTGTTATTAACTGTTCACATATGTAGAGGGTTTGTGGGACTACCCACGGAACTAACCCTATGAGTCTTCTAAGTGAYATTCTCTCAAAGTGATGAAGCCTTGCACAGCCTGTCATCACTGACAGCATACTTCAAGAATAATTTGGCTAAACGCCAGATACATCTTGMGAATAGCCTACGCAAGCCTTCAGCTGAGGCTACCCAGAGTGAACAAGCTGGGCAGTTGTTACTCCTGCACTGAGTGTTTACACCCTGCCTCAGCAGAACTTCCAGCTCTTTTTTTTTTTTTTTTTTTTTTTTTTTTTTTTGCCTAGTTTGCCCTTCCCGTCTTTCCCCCCGCAAGAACATACCAAAGGGGAATAGCAAACCTTCCTTTTTCCCGCCTGTGCCCCCCCTGAGCACTCTCTTTTTTTTTTTTTTTTTTTTTTTTTTTGCCTAGTTTGAAATTAAAGTCTTTCACACCGAAAGAACATACAAAAAAGGAATAGCAAACAGGCATTTTTACAGACTGTGCACCACATGGGCAATCACTAAGAGGAGCTTGTAGGAGAGGGTCATATCAAGGGCCCTTGAAGGTCACCCAAGAGMCTAAACTGGGGCATTTCAAGAGTCATTCTCAAAGGAAATTCTTTCTTATTCTTTCCCTTTTTTTCAGTAACCCCTCAAAAAGGAAAATGCACTTTGAAAATTCCTGTCATCTTATAAAAAAACATAAAGGCCAAAGCCTTCTCAGTAAGTCTAGAAAGAAACAGAACATGAGAGCCTCTTTTGATTATACTGACTGCAGGATTAGAGTTAGGAGATGAGAGGTGTAAAGGAAGTTCCTTACCTCTACTATACATATTTTCACGTGATTTTAAACTCTTCAGCTAGAAATATATACAAGTCATTTCTAGACTAGAGACACACTTAAAGCTAATATGCCTTGACAAACAAGGAGGTAACTCTTGGACTAATACTGTTGATTGTGGAATTAAAAAAAAAAAAATCTTTTGGGAACAACACTAGAGTTACAGTCTTCACAGAAATAATGTTTAGTTACCTCAGCCTACACCTCAGTACTGTTTAGCTACATACTATGCTGCTACAAGACTCCAACTTTGCATCTCAAATATTTTAAAACTACTTAAGACAGTAGATGTTCTGTTCCATGAAATGAACAGTTCAGAATAGTAAAGATGAATTGAAATTTAGATTGAATTATGGTTCTGTAGAATAGAATATATATTTGTGAGGGTGAGAAGGATACATTTAAGTTTCAAAAAAAACCCAACAAGTGAAGCTGTGCAATGCTGAATGTATCTTATATTTTACAAAGGACACATATTACAGAACAAACTAGCTTAGATARCAAATTTATCCAGGAGTTGCTACCTGATAAGTTATTTCCTAGAAATATTTTATGCAATAGTAGAAATCAAATACAAAACTACTTATCTATAGGAACTTAAAATAAAGCCAGTCATTGCTRTGGAATTTCCATTGTGAACTGACTCACAGTCTATTAAAAAGATTAAAATAAATTTCTAGGTAAAAGTGCTGATTTTCCCCATGCAAGTGGAAGAATTTTAACAGATGTTTTGTTTCTTCAGTTATGATTTTTGATTCATTGTAACTGGATGCTAAACACTGTTCATATTTCACTATATGTGAAATATGAATACAGAGCTCCCAGTTGCACAATGTAATTCATTTCTAAGTTGTCCCTGATTGCTGAGGGATAGTTTATCAGGCAAAAAACAGGCAATAAATTTTATASGTGCTGAACTTTAGTCATGTAGGAAATTAGGTATCTGGAAACTTGTATGTAATATTAATTGATCTGTCCAGAGTCGTCTGCCATCATTCCACTTGCAGTCAACAGGAATTTTGAGTGAAAATCAATAGTAGATATTATGCTGTGATTAAATGCCTTAGGGATGATGTAGATAGTGAAAAAATGTTTAGACCATTCAAGTCAGAATTACTGACAATATAAATACAATTCARTATAGGAACTGAAGTTCTTTTACTGCAAGAAGACTTCCATGACAGAAGTGCTTACTAAATAGTCTATCCATATTAAAAACTGATCAAATAAGTAACACCAAACTGAGAAAGACAGAAAAGTATTTTTCAGATGAGATAAACTATTCATGCTTATGCTGTTAAATCTTTTCCCAAATAGTCTGAATAAGGAAATTTTAACTTTGGCCCCATCTTACCTTTACATTACATGGTAATCAAGCCCAGTTCTGAAGTGCTGATCTTTTGAGAGAGRAGGAGTGTTCAAATAGTGCAGTTTATATTTACAATCTGTGACTGACAYATTTACTTGGAGGGGATGAAGATGGACAGTGGAAATGGCACTGCCTAGGTCCAAACAGATGGCTACTTTAGGACTGTAAAACATATATATTTGCTTCTATCTATAAAGATACACAAGACTTGAACTGCAAATGACACAACAATGTAGAAAATGTGAAGGGGTAACAAAGGATTCACTTTTCTGWCCATGACGCTAAACTAACACTACCCACGACAAAAGCTGCAATGAAAGACTAAAAGAAAAGGCAATTGTAATATTTCGTGGAACAAATATTTATCACTATCAAAGAGCATGAAATAAAGTCAGTTCTCAGGCCACATATGCAACCACTCTAGTTTCTGTTACTCTGCAAGATTCTTTATTGTGGAAGGACTGMTGAAGAGAAGGATTTCCTAAATCAGAATCCCAGCAATTCCCCCATGCTGTTGCAGAAACTATAGATCAACAATAAAACCACATAAAAATGGCGTTGGGTTAGATACAACTTCTATTTAATAACAAAGAATAATTTAGGTCAAAGAAGGCTTCAGGGAGAAGGCTTCGGGAGGTCCCTAGTCCAACTTCCTGCTCAAAGCAGAATTAGCTCTGATTTYAGACCAGGCTGCTCAAGAATTTATTTTCATCAAAATTTTCATCAAAATTAAACCTACAAATGACTCCTCTGAGGTACACGCATATCAGCGCATAATGCGGCAAACTGCCAGAGTGAAGCTGACTTACAACCAACCTCTGAAAGTACGTTGAAATTGCCAGCACTTGAGGTCAACAGACAACTCAGGATTCAGTATGCTTTGGAATTACTAGAAACTTCCTGGATCATAGTTACAGAAGATAAACATGAGACAATGTATCCTAATTTGTGCACAACTCCAAAACACATATCACTGTGGAAAGTATTTGAAATACTGGTGCGTGCTTTTGAGAAATTTAATCCTCTGTCATAACAAGAAACTGCTAGAGCAAGAAAGCAATTTATATGGCTTAGACTTTTAGGCACTTTCTTGCTCGAACAGCTGTGCAGTTTGGTCCACAGGGTCTCTGAACTTGATTCTCTTCTGCTGAGCTAGTATTAATCAGAGTAATGCCATCCAAGTAAACTTTTTCTTAATCATATGTTTGGTCAAACCACAGTTAGAACAAGACAAACAATTGGAGGGGGGTAGGAATAGGACAGTGATGATCTGTCCAGAGACATATTGCTGTTTTTGGACAGATCTTTAAGAAAACGTAAAACAAAATTGTTGCAYGATGGCTGGGAATCCTGATACATCTGGGTATCCTACCAAAGACTAATTGGAACATTTTCACATTCAGAAAAAATTAAGTGAGCAGAAACAGTAGCTTGTCAATAATAATTCAGTAAAGTCCTCCAAAAACTTCCAAAGCTTATGAATGCATGATTTAATTTAACTTTTGTATTTCATTTGTTCTTCATTTGCTGTACTTTACTGAGTCCAGAATTTGTAGCTCAGAGTAGCCAGCTCTCCTGACCTCAAAACTCTGAGCCAAAACCTTCATATGGTATACTCATGAAACACACAACCTCCTACCAGGAAAGTCAAGGCCAGGGAATTTTCAAGTGCTGTTCACAGGTAGGAAGCAACATCTTGTCCCACTACCCCTAGGTGGTGAAAGTGGGTATTACTGAGTAGTACTTGTTTTTTCCGCAGATCGGAATTCATATCACCAAATAGCCTCTGCACCAACGCAACAGTGCTGCCAGTCATACAATGCTCTTCACTTGACAGGTGATTCACATGTGGAAGTTAACCGCTTCTGCTCTGAATTCTCTTAAAGCACATAAGGAGATAATTAAAAGAGTAAGCTCTTTATTGTGCCTAATATTTTAGTATAGAACTGCTTTCACTTGCAATAATGCTGTATGTTAGGGTTGAGCAGACTGTAATTCTTTTTTCATGACAGATTTTGAGACTTCAGATATTGTTTTTTTTCCACGCTGGAATGAAATTAAAACTTTGTCACTGATACCTAGAATAACTGTTTGAACCTGAGGCACTGTTTAGGAGAAAACTCTAAGGCTAAAATTTCCTGTCYGACTTAGAAGTGACAGAGAGGAGTAAAAACATTCTGAATCAGAGGGAACAGAAATTTAAGTTGGTTTGCATCAGAGTGGTTTAATGAAGCTTTAATTCAGCTGACCAGTTCTACTCTACATTTACATGTGTTTTCWTGCCTGTCCATCATTCAGCACTAATCTGCTAGGTGCAGTCAGCCAGCTGTAGCTCAGGTGTTAGAATGCAAAATCTCTGCTAAAAACCTGAACTCCTCTGCCAATAAGAAAACACACAAATGTAAACACAACTCCTCAGAGCATACAATCAATGGAAACTGTGTAGCATCAAAACCACTATATCCTACACTAAATGCTCTTGTTAATTCTCTGTGACTGTATTTCTGTTGATTTGTCCTCAAAGTATCCTCCAGCAAAATCAATTCCTGTTTTCTTTTTTTTAACATTATTGCCCACAAAGACACTAAAAATAAAAAAATTCTATCACTAAATAGTTCTTCAGAAATCTGTTGTACAGTTCTCTTTTCAAAGGTATGAATGAGCAGGAAGGACACATTTTTAGCAGAACTTTGAAATTCATCTTTGACAGAGAGTAAGAGAGAATGGTTGGGGAAATCTGAGAGCATGACACATAAGTGACCTCTCCCTTCTTAAAATAATTAAAATATATATCAAAAAGTAATTAAAATATATATCAAAAAGAAAACAAAAACTAAAGTAGAACAGTTTTGCCAGTGACCATCTCTTAAGTACCTGGGTTTAATCATCAACAAGATACCTTTGACATTCTCTTTTGCTGCTCTCATATTTCATTGTTTGCTGTTCTTGTTACATAAATCCTGCAATTGTAATGAAAATATTCAGAACTTAATCTTTTAAAATTACTTTCTTCCTTTTCCCTCCCCTCAAAAACATCCCAGGCTCACATTAATCTCAAGACTGCAAAAGGTGATAATATCTAAAGCTTTGACAGTGTATAAAGGAATAAAATAAGAGAAACGCATACTGACATGAAACACAGTCCAAATTTTACTTCCAAGGAAGTTCAGAATGTTCAGACTTCATCACACCTTTTCACTTGTTTGTGTCTAAGTTACAGCATTCGAGAAAAATGAAAGTAATAGAAACAGCATCTAGCAATATCTGCATTACTGAATAATGTGTATTTCACAGAGAATGAAGATAAATTATACAGTTAGTAAAAATGTTGTTGCATATGTGTAATTAAGGGTTTCTTACTTAAAGGATTATCAAAAGTTTCATGATGTACTGTATTAGAATACTGCCTGAGAAAATCCATATATAAGGCTGCTTTGTATTGCTCCAATAGTTAAATTGAGGCCCYATTATTCTGGTTACCAAAACATAATCATGAGAGTCTTTCTCTCACTCTCTAAAAAAGGAATGATTTATATCCCTGAGCAAGCTCATGTTATAAGACTAGATATATAAATGGAATGAATTATAGAACTGGCAAAGAATCAGGAAAACTTAGAGGATTTCCAAACAACAATAAATCCCCAGATTAAAAAGGAAAGTAAGTCATATACTCTTGTTTTGATAGAACAAAGACAATAAATACCTATATTTTTGCRGTATTTCTGATGTTTCTTTTCTATTTGTTTCTAACTTGGAATTCTGTCCTCCCTACATTCATTCACTTAGAGAAAAAGGCCTCTAAAGAACATTCTAATATTTGCACATTAAAAAAATATGATTAAGCTCTAAAAACAAAAGTTAGTTTGGCAACTTCTTACTGGAATATACAACGAGAACAGGAACAGCCACTGACTTCAATGACTAAAATAAACCTTTCAGCTTTTTTTTTTCTTTTAAACTAGTAATGTAGAGTCAGTCCTAGGACAGAGAAACTAGAATTGTCCTGCGCATTAAACTTGTTTACTTGATTGAATTTGTTACATGAGAAATATTCTAAATATTGAACAGAGTAGAAATACAAGATAGCATTTGTATAAGCATTTATGATAGAGCTACAAATTTTTAGCTTATGCAATGTCATAAGATGAGCATTAGATGTTCGAGTTAATCCTGATGAACTGTCTATACTAAAATTCTGCAGCTGAGATGCTAATACTATCTTTGTCTTTATCCTAGAAACAATTGGATCAGAGACCATCTCTTTTTATCTTTTAACTCCAGAAGTTACACAGAGGCTCGCTTCTACTYTGGGGATTCCACAAATCATTCTAACAAGAACTACTACCAGAAACAATGTTATGTGCACAAATCCAGTATTTGTGTGCCCTTGCAGTAGCTCCATGCGGGAGCAAAATGGAGGGTCTTGGATGATGCAACCAAGAGCACACAGGCTTCTCAACATGGTTTTGGTAGAGAGGCCACAACTTCCACAGTAATTTACACTTGGTAACAGAGTAAGGACACAGCCTTTAACTACAAGGCATGTGACACAGACAGTAATAAAGGACTGGCTAGAAAATACTCAAGGCAGGTGCTATGACTACAGTTAGTGTCTATTTAAAGCAAACGGAACAYGTAAAAAGGAAATAATGTGATGACACCTGCCTGCTTCAGAAGCAGTGGTAAAAGCAAACTAGTGCTTAACCAGTGAGGCCTGCGTGCTTAAACTGGACAGAAAATTCTGTCTTATTATATGCTTCAAAGGCAGTAATAGAGCCTAGATTTTATTTCCTATGTTCTGTTAATATTCTCACTATACATTTTTCCCCACTATTATATCTGAGAACTTCAAACATAGGTGCATTAAACTTCACAGAGGTAGCAATTGCTAGCTTAAAATGATTGGAGATTTCTTTTGTTCAAATCATTTTGCATGTTCAATGTTACCTAAGAAAACACAAATGAGAATACAGTTACATGAAATAGGGCAAGATTACCACAGAATCACTTTGACTGAAGGAGCCATGGTGGTTTTCTGGTAATCCATGCCACAAGATAGTGGACTGAATGTCTACTTTACTCTGTCTACAATGCAAGTCACAGATAAGACCATTATATTTTTCAGATTTCTTTTTTCCACAAAAATCACAGAACAGGGGAGGCACCTCTAGAGATCGTCTGGTCCAACTCCCATGCTCAAGCACGGTCACGTAAAGGACACTGCCCAGGACTGTGTCCCATCAGATTCTGAATTATTATTAATATTACAAAACTCATCACTCTCTCCTCAACATTCCTACCCCTCACAATGTATGCACTACAATGAAGAATAAGTATGCATATATTTATAATTTGCATTATAGTTAAGCATAAATAATACCCTTCTTTTCAAAGTTTCTAATAGGGACTGAGAATTAATTTGGGCACTCACTAAACTACTGCATTTAATGGTATCAGATTAATTTAACCTTCTTTCCTTATTTTAGCTGTCACACTTTCCTATTTTAACCTGATTGCAGAAAACATGTTTTAGCCTCTTTTCAGCAACCAAAAACAAGCCAAAGCTATAGGAACTAATACTCTCCAAAACTTTGAAGGGCAACTTTGGAAAATTCAGACAATTCATTTCTAGTCTTCTGACACAGACAAAGCAGCTGTGATTCCTATTTTAATACATGCATAGTAAATGTTATTCCGAAAAGGAAATATCTAGAGCAGACATGCATTTATTTGTCCATAAAGAAATTTTCTCCCATGGAAGAGGAGCTAAGCCTTTTCAGTAGAATAGATTAGTATAATACCGCACAATCAGAATTCATATCCTTTGCAGGCCTGCTCTTTCAAAGAGAAGAAAAAAACTCTCAAATTCTAAATTCTACGTAAGGCAGGTAGGGAAGACTATAAAATAAAAGCAAACCAAATCTTTTGGCGAGTAAATCTTTCCCATCAATAACATACTTGGATTAACTTGTTTACAGGTCTGTGAAAAACATATGGCTTTGAGATACAAAATATGGGCAATAAAGTGTAAAACACAAAACCTCGCCATTTAAAAACAGAAATGGTTCCATTTTTTCTTTTACACAGGGAAAACACAGCAGTTACAATAATCCATGGCTCAGCCATGTATCAGGAAACAAACTGTTTCACTCATGGCCAAAAGAAGTATCACTAGAGCGCTCAGATCCCAATGATGTTATTATTTGTGTATGCATGAAAATGGTATACATTAAAAAAATAGACTTTAGTATTACATTTTTCAAAATAAAAATAAACTGTCAGTGTTTTTATAACATACTGATTTTTATAAGCCAGCAAACTATTTTTTTTTTCAGAAAAAAACACCAGAAAAGACTATAAGGCATGTTGGCACATAAGGCACAATTTAGAAAAAGGAACTGATAATACTGTAGAAATATTAGCAGAAAATAATAGTAAATATTGAATTTCTGTCTCTTTAGCAGATAGTAAATGTGTTGGGAGTTTAACATCATGGAAGCTAATCTGCATGCCTAAAACTGAGATATTAAGTTACCTACACTAAGAGYTAGACAAGAAGCTTACCGAGCATGACAAGGAGCAAGAATTAAACTGACAGTTTAAAAAAAAATAATAATCTTAAGGCCTTCTAACACTGAAAATCTGTCTGGGCCACAGCAACCAATGACTTAACTACCAACATAAGCAAAAGTTAGTATCTACAACAATAAAAAATTCTAAACACTAAAGTTATTAACAGCAGCACTTACCTCTCCTGGAAACTAATTTTTCTTTCTTTCACTCATTTAATTCATTAATTTAATTAATTTCTTTCACTCATCACATCAGTACCATCGCATTAGTGGCTAACTGTTGTTGCAGACATATGGCCACTGGCCAGTGCACACAAGACCCCTTACACAGCAACAGAAGATTTTTACTTTTAGGAATGAAGGAACTTCCAGCTGTCATGATGGACCAGGCACATGACTGACCAGTGTACAATTCTGTAATATGGGAGGCTGTGGGGAAAGCAGAGCAAAGAAAAGGTGAGAGGCACTTCCATTCCTTTAAGTAGCCTAGCCATAAGTAATATGAACGTGAATACAACTACTTTAACTGGTTTAATCTTTCAATATCAGACAACCAAATGTGCTTCAGTGGACCACACTGACCTAATACCAGGATGCTACCTAATGGGGCAGTCTCCTTCCCATTATGCCTAGAATAATGCATTATCACTGCTTCCCTTGCATTAGCACAAGTATCTGAGTAGCTACATGGTGAGCTTATTAGAAAACTGATTTGACTGGAACAGCAAACATAAAATTGATTCATTTTCAACAAATAGCTCCTTATTTCAGCATAGCGTGTGATTCCTTGGCAATAGCTCTAAGGACAGGGCAAAATACATGGCAGGGGATGAAATAGAAGCCTGGTTCAACAGAAGTCTGGCTTTAAAATATCAGGCAGGGACATGGATAACCTAAATGGAAATTCTACCCATGGACTGTATCTTTTATCTTCAATTAAGGTATTCTGAAAAATGTCAGTCTTTCCTTAGTAACTAGAATTATAGATACTTGACTTAGTAATGCATCTTCAACTGTGGAGGAGCACTTACGGTTTTCTTTAAGCACGTGAATTCCCTTGAAGTGAAAAGTAACACTGTTCTCTTCATTCTAGCAGTGAAACATGGTATGAACAGTGCACGCTTAATTAGGTCTTCAAAACAAGCTTTCAGTTTTATTAGTAGCTCTGCAGTCAGTGCTCCAAAATGTGAAAGCAATGGCTGGGTATGCTATTGAATGAAACATAGGTAGGGAGTGAACTAATCATTATAAAAAACTCAGTACTTAAAGCAGAGAAATTAAAAGATCTGCAGTTTGAATTGTTAATTTCACTGTCCTTGCAGTATATTTCCATGCTGGAGACAATCTTCAATATCTTTCTGTGGCTGAGGATTGCTGAGGATTCTTCAGAGAATCTAACCATGTCTGAGGTTCTTGAATTTTAGGCTTTTTGAATGCAACTGTAACCAAAGCTTTTTAATTAAATTATGGGCCTAAAAAGCACATTTTAAATTCTTCAATTTTATTTCTTCCGTAATTATATTTTTATGTGTATGCAAGATCAACATCATCATTTGTCAGGCAGAAGTGGTTAAGCTAAACTGTATCTATTTCTACCATAAAATGGTGAGGTTGAGGGAACTTAGCCTTTTAGCAAGGAACTTTAACATGGAAAAATATGGTTTATTTTAAAATGTCATTCCTATGACATTTTTGCCTTTTTCAGAGACATGTGACTTTTTTAAAAGATACAAGGACTTAGGAGGCCCCAGTTCCTCAAGGAAATTGGAACACAAGTCTGATTTCTTGCAGGTGCATAAACTAGAAAAAAATAAAGTATTAAATCTTAGTTTCTTATTTTATTATTATTGAATGTCAATTTCAGGTTCCTTATGTCCTAAACAATTTTCCTTCCTAAAGCTTTCTATCCACAAGACTTCCCATGAAATTAAAACCATCTTTTAGTACTAGACTTCCATAAGCCACAAGGAAGACTCTCAAATCTTGTAATTGATGCAGATTCACATTTTTGCTATTAAAAATCTTTTATCAGATGTTAGAAAACTTACGCTTACACAGGTTTCACCTGCAGATATTTGACAGCAAGTGAAATGAAATTCAGGAGGTATTCAACTGAGCAGAAGGATTTAATTAAATACTTCCAATACATGAAGTTAGACATTTATAACACTGAATTTTGATCTCAGAATTTATTAAATTTCAGCCCTCTGTCTCTTGAAGGGTGTTTAGTTACATGTTCAGTATTAGTCATGGAAGAAAACAGGAGGAAGAATTAATAGTATTAATGTGTAGTTATTTATATAACATCCTGCCTTTTAAAAGGACACAAATGACATATATACAGATCTTACTGAGATCTGAACGTGAGGGGGAATTTCTTCCCTGTGAGAGTGACGGAGCACTGGACCAGGTTGCCCAGAGAGGTTGTGGAGTCTCCTTCTCCACAGACATTCAAGGCCTGCCTGGATGCAACCCTGTCTACCATGCTCTAGGTGACCCTGCTGAGCGGGGAGGTTGGACTAGATGATCTCCAGAGGTCCCTTCCAACCTTACTGATTCTATGATTCTATGATCAACAACATGTGCTTATTCAGGACTACTGCTGCCATTTGTACAACGAAAGATGGCAACTTTAAGGAAATAAAGCTTATGTATTTGAAACCACTGGATATCAATTTACTTATCTTAAAATTCTCTAATTGCCAAYGGCATTTGCCTGCAACTAGAAGCTTCTCCTCTAGAAAGCAGCACCTTCAACAGCATACGATCCCCACTCCATCACTTAGAATCACCAAAAGGATTGGTAGATCAAAAGCATTCACATAATCTATATATTCTTCCCAGATTACAAAACTCTACTGGTACTTCGTTCTTTAATGTAAAAAGTTAGGACATTTTGAGCTCTACCACTGGCCTATAAATACTGATTTTCTCCACGTTTTGCACCACTCCTTCTGACTCAAGAGGTGACAATACTTCCAAGAGCAGCCTTGGTTTCCTCTGTAGCTTTAATCTGACCACCCAGCACAAAAGTACTTTCAACCGCAGGCCAAAATTCCCATTTTAATAAATAAATGATTATAATAGCATCACTATACACTGTACATGAGATATTACACTATAATCATTCCACTCTTGGCAGGGAGGTACCCTAAGAACTCTTTGCATGCCTATATATTAACCAAAAAGCGCAACTGTTTGTGTAGTGTTTTTGTAATGTCTATTGCCTTTTGTATTCTGTGTTACAATGTCATGTATGGTAGATCAAATTGAACTTTTATAGAAGAAGGAAAAATAGATTTATCTTGTCCTATTAAGAATGAAATGGCAAGATGCTAATGCCCATAATGCCGTGCTAGAAAAATAGCTATGTTTCACAGATAAAAAAATGTTTGTTCAGTAAGTGGAAAATCTAAGAAAATGATAGCATTGCCTTTACCATTACAGCACATAGCTAAATAAAAAAACAAAATAAACACATATTTATGATTCTTGTTACCTGAAATATTCAATGCAGCACTTATCTCTCCTAATTTAGGCACCCTTCTACTATACTACATCACTCCGTTTACATTATCTTTCATGTAATTTTTGCATCTACACAGAAATGCAATCACATGTTACCGCGATTAGACTGGTTAATAAAGCAAACCTGCACATCATAAAGTCACAGTTTGGTACAGGGTATTATGAGGCTCACTATCACCAAATAATATTTAGGCAGAAATGTGTGTTAAATATAACATGACAAGTAATACTATACTTGTGGGAAACAGGATCTCCTTTAAAAAAAAAAAAATCAGTAACCCCATAAAGGCAGCACAATTTCTATTTTTCACCTTCTAAATATATATATACACACACCTACATATTCCAAATTTTGATATCCAGTGATATCCGAGAGTCTTTCACTGTTTAATTAGGCTTCTCTAAGGTATTACACAGGTGAAAAAAAAACAAATTTCTTGTATTCAGTATTTTATAAAGATTAATTCAGTTTTTAGAATGACAAAAAACAAGGCAGAGATCAGGCCAAGAATAAGTTAACTGTACTCTGAAGCTGCTCTGACATATATCATATTAATCTATGCTTTGCTAAATAATGCTATAGTCTCTACAGAAAGTACTTTCTGCATTTCTGTAGAATGTGCACTTATCTCACTTGCAATATACTGAAAGATCATTCTTTCTTTAATGGCTGCCTTTGAAAAAAACAAAACAGAACAATGGTCTCAGTAGAATCTTCTCTGTGCTGCGTCACATTCTATTTGCCCTTCCAAAACAAATACATAATACATTTAATCAAGCAATCCTAGATCATGCTGTTAATCAGCACTGTGAAATATGATTTATCAGTACCCATTTCCAGTTTCATTTGCAAAAATAATTAATTAGCTTGTGGAATTACAATTATATAAAGAAGCAACCATGTCAGTACCTGTAAAAAATAATATTAGACATAGCTCTTACTCGTCTTTGGAGATATAAGATTCTGAAAAAATATTCTAATATCAGACCCAGATGTAACATGACCTTTCCTTCAGTGAAAAATGAACATTGAAATCAAGTAAAGAGATTTATTTTTGAAGACTTTAAGACAACAATTAATTTTTGTAATTTTCGCAATGCTCCAGAAGTCTGCGTTAGAAAATGAATATCTACATAATCTTTGTTTGGTATTTGCATTTTATGTAGATATTTATTTTGATTAGATAAAATCTACAGGTTTTGATTGCATAAGTAGCAAAGTGTATCTCCTGCCAAATATAATGGAGAACTTATCTGCCAGCTTTAGGACTACATAGATAAGGGTTACAAGATATAGCACATTATAGATACTACAGTTTAGTTTATCAGTGTAGGAAAAACAGCACTTTTGGAAAGTTTTTGGTAAAATTATATGAATAAAAGACATTTCACATGAGAGAAAATAAATAAAAATCAATAATCACTTTGAAAGTCCTAGTTATATTGATCTTCACAGAAAATTAGACATTTGTCGAGTGTATTTTTGCATGTTGTCATGCAGTAGGCAGTACTTCATCCTTACAGGAAACTGAAGTTTTGATAAAAAGTGTTAACACAAGTACTCCTTTTAACTTCTAAAATAAAAAGTCATTAAAATAAAGAAAACTTCACAATTTAACAGGATTGGGCTTTATGTGCCCCTATTTCTGAGGTAAGAAAGTGAACATTTCAAGAAACCAAAACACAATCCTATTTTCAAGATAATCTCAGAAACTTTTAAGCTGAATATGAGCTAGAATAGCAGGGAATTTGGAAAGCAAAATTGCCAGATGAATTTTGAAATAGCTTGTGAGCAATTTTACAGAAATAAACAAACAAAATACAATCATTCATCAGAAATTCCTGTGCAGACTCAAAATACTGCAAGTTACTACAAATCTGAAACTGTAAAGATTTAACATCACAGGAAAATCCACAAACTAGGTATTTTTTGATACAAGGCATCTTCTCCCTTATCTGCATTCAATATTGTTTCAGGGGAAGCGGAAAACCTTAGAAGCCTGTTAGCTATACTGGGGTGGGAGGAAGAGATGAAGACAGAGGAAACTGCCTGTATCTCAAATGCAATCAACAAAATCTGTGGGATTAACACAAAAGAAACACAGTGCAAAACAACAAGATAAACAATGATCAAGACAAAACAAGACGCCAGGGTCTCCTCTCCCCAGTCATACAATCTCTTCAACAGGTTCACTAGCCTCCATCTTAAGGTAACTTAAAACTGCTGGGATGATATCCCTTTTCATTCAAGTTAGTCCATAGAGTTTCACATTTATACAGTAAGAAATTAATTACTATTCACTAAAACATAAAAGTCTGCAAAAAGCATATGACTAAGTCCACATCATCTGTGTTAAGGATTCAAGAGGAATCAGAAGTACAATTACCTTACAAAAATCTTCAAGATGAAGATGATTAATTCACAACTAAATCTCAAGAAGAGTGTTTGCTTTCGTCTTTCTCATTAAAGAGTAATCCTCAAATGAGCTGTATTTCACTGGAATTAGATTGCTGAAGTATTATATTTACTTTATCATAGATCTTCAGAATTATATTGACATCAGCGACAATTAAATCTCACAAAAATAATGTCTGAAAAGGGACATAACCAACAGCATAAGTGAATAATTGAGTTCATTCTTCTAGAATTAACCCTTAATTATGGGCATACAGTAAAGACTTCAGGTCCATATTTGAATGGTCATTGAAATATAGTCCTAGACATTTTATTGTAAAAAACATTTGTCCCTATCAGTTAGATTAAGCTAAATCCTTCAGCAAATTTCTTATCTGGTTTCAGCTAGAATAAGATGATGTAGTCACAGACACTGCAGCAAGCTCTACCAGATATCATGTGTACACTGGCCAGCATGTTACTCTCATTTAAACAGAGCCCACTCTCATGACGTTGCTGTTTACTCACAGCAATACAAAATCCTGCATGATTCGAACTGAATAAATTCAGGCCCAGGTAAATTTTCTAGTTGCTACATGGGCAGCACAGGGCACAGAATGTGCTATTTCCATAACACAGGCTTTTGCATTTATGCTGAAAGATATATTTCTAATAGTTTACCATTTATGTTGGCCACTCCTCTAGCAGAAAATAACTAGTAATAATATAAGGTTCTACCAAGAGATCCCTTATTGTGGCTACAGTTTCACCCCTTCATTTACTTCATATAACAATGGGAGAAAATGSAAACAGAAAATGCAATACCTCATTGCTCAGAGTAATTGTAAATACATGGGAAATGTTGTACTGTGAGTTTTCCTCTTCTCATGAGAATACACTGGAAAATACATAGAAAAATACATGAAAAAAATATGCAGGAACAATTTTTCCCCCCTTTGTGGCAAGTGAAAAACCTTACTATGATTTACTCCTCCAGATTAGCAATCACTTCTAACCTAAAAATGTAAGACTTGATTTTGTTTGAATGTAAATATTTTTATATTTAAAATACAACTGTATACACAACTGGAAAAAGCCACCGATTAATTTCTAATAATTTTCCTTCAAAATTGTTCTTCATGTAAACAATTACAGAAACACTAGAATTTCTTTTGCTAAAGGCACCAGTTACTTTTAGGGCTACAGTATACTCATCTTTGCTTCATCAAATGAAAAGAATATCTATACTGTGCAAAATGTTTACTATGGAATTATGAGTCATTCAAACAATTAAATATTTTTTTCCTCCAATTTATGCTTTCAGAAGAATTTTCATAGCTAGACAACTTCAGTTCTTCACTATTGTTAAAGGTTCTTTCTCTCACTCATGTCCAAAAATCTTTTTCTTCAGTTACCAGAAACGTTTTTCCAGAGATCTACTGGTCTACATATTTCTTTATACTCCTCAGACTGAAATCTGGTAAGAAAAGCCTTTCATCAACACCTCAACATCTCTAGGGGTATGATTCTTGCTTAGGGTGTGAGAGGTCCTGAGTTCAAATCCCAGATGAGCCCTTTGTCTCCTTCTCTGGAGATCTTCAAGGCCTGCCTGGATGCCTGTCTAACAYGCTCTAGGTGACCCTGCTTGAGCAGGGGGGTTGGACTAGATGATCTCCAGAGGTCCCTTTTAACATTACCAATTCTATGAATCTTGACCAGGTCAACTGTCATCTGAAGAATGCTTAGAAGTCCGCAGCTTGCTGGCAGTTTCTAATACAACTTCCTTTTTCCTTACAATGGAAATCTGCCTCCCCACTCAGTCTTTGAGAGAGGGCCTTTCTCCAATTTAAGCTCATTACACTCCACATCTGACAGAATGAGCTAAYTGAACAGTCCTATCACATCTTGAGGGATTTGGCTCAACAGGTAAGGGAAAGACTGAGAAAAGGAGGCCGGGAACCAAAACAGGAACTGAAATTCACATACCTTTCTGGGGCAAACTAGCACACACTAGTTCATAAATAGACTAATTAGCTGTAGTACAAAGGATTTCCCAACATGTGACAGTTTGTTCAGCTGGAAGTAACTTGCTTACTTAGAATTATATTCTTCTTGGAGTAGCTGTATCAGCTGAAGAGCTCAATAAACTATTCTGCCTCCAGCTACTTGCTATTGTCCTTATCAAAACAGGGTGCCATAACTTCAACATCTGCTGCCTAATTGCTTGTGTGATAGTATCCCCTAGCTCACTTCAGAGAAAAAAAAAAAAAAAAAAAAAAAAAAAAAAGAGTTGAGTCAGGAAAGAACTGTTTCCACTCTTTAAGCTAACCCAGCTTGTCTGGACTCTAATGGATAAAAAGTGTTCACATCACAGACCTTCAGCAAAACACAAGGGTTGGCAATCTAAGTAAGTATTACAGGTGGAATTAAAACAAGATATGCACCTAGACTTAATATTCAGTTTTAGCAGGCTTAGAAGGGTTGGGTTTTTTTTTTGTTTTTTTTTTTTTTTTAAGGTGCACAGAAAAAACTACCTGCTGCTCCAGTATTAATCTGAGTGTCATACTTGCAGTTTTAAAACAGAAATAGAAAAATCCCTTCGCTTCAGAGGAATGTTGTGAAAAATCAACTGGTTGATCTTTTTGAAGCATTTGCACATCTATGGTAAGTTCCACAAAGACCTATAAAATTACAGTTCTATGTTCACTCTCTGCTAAGAACAAAAAGCAGTAAACAGAAGCACTGACTGTACTTCAAACAGTGAAGGTAATACATGAAGAATAGCATGCACTAAATACATGTGATTTAAGGAATATATTACAACACATATGCAGAAGCAACTGTAACAGCTACAAATTTTTTTAAAATTGCAAAAGCAGCTGAGATTTCCTATCATTTTGAATACTTTCCTATCAATCTTAGTAGGGCTATTTCAGTTTTTTGTGCTTAGAAGGTAACTTGGTAATAGTCTGGATTAAGCCACTACTATAGTGCATGATGACAAGGGGTATAGACACTGAGGAAAGACATTTGGGTTAGTATTTTGTGAATATTCTTGTAAGTTTATGGCGTATTTTAAGAGCATAGTGCAAGTAACAGACAGATGGAGAGTGTGTCCTGATAAATTACATTTTTGTTCTCTGTTTGAATCGTAAATACCACATTGATACAAGTTACTATCAGCGTAAACTGCAGTAAACACTTAAATATTCTTCTGCTAAAGTGAAGCATTGAAAAAACATTTGTTGTTGGCTGGAAGTATTACAGAGTTACTTGAACGCAAGTAAGAAGCAGTTAATACTGAATACTGATTTTGTAAACAGATTTTCGATGGATTTAAATCCAACATTTATAAGCCTAGACATAATCATAAAGTGCAATTGGGAGATTGAATGTCTTCAGTACTAAACCCTTTGTGAACTGCTAAATCATATATGGAAGCTGTCACTCTATTCAGAATGGATACTGCATTTTATTATTTTATAGTAGAAAAACAATAGGTTTTTCTACTAATCTCTATTAATTCAAATTTTGAAAACACTCCATTTCCTACTGTCTTGAAAGGAAGGCAGCACAACGAACATAAAACTGGCTATTTGAAACTGGAGGCCACTTTTAACCTGGTCCAGCTCATCACTAAAATTTGCAGCTGCATCTGAAGTGACGCTGGGAAGGCTTTCCGCCTTGAGCGTACCCAAGCACACATCATGGCTCCGTATCAGGATGAGACTGGATGGGCACCATCATCTCTATCTCCTCTCCCCTCTTTCACTCCTCTGAAGTATCACAGGAAGGAAACCTAGTTATATAGGAGAGATGGGAATCATGGCACATTCTGACCAGATCCCCAAGCTGGAAAACCAGAGGACACCAACATCCTGCAGTGTAGGTGCAGCCTTAACCAATCTGCCTTAAAAAAAAACCACCTAATTAAAATTTAAACTCTACTTGTCAAGCAATCAACAGGATAAGGATTAAAATTAAATAAACAGTATAGCTATAGCATTACATAAGGCCTCTGCCCTATGTCAATTTGGGACACATAGCTAAGCTAGTCAGAAATCACAGCTAAAAGACATTACCGCTTTATCACCCATATTCTTTCTGCCTACTAATACAGATGTAACAGGATGCTACGTGCAACATATATGCTTTCACAAGCAAGTGTAAAATACTGTTTTTGGACATTTTCCTCAAAAAGTTGGCATTTCCACACCTACTTGTACAAGTAAAATGCCTCAGAATGCACGTATTCAAACTCTACCTCTGTATTACCACACTTGCAGTGTTTTGAGAGTTCCTTAAAAAGAGAAAGGTCATAATTTGTCTTTTATTATACAACCACAATACTGAAAATTCCTTTATAGTACACCCTCCCTGGTACTCATGAAATACAGGCAATGGCAAGACAGAATTGACTCGATGAATGAAGAGCTTTATCAAGATGTTTACAAATATATGTCCTATTCTACTATGGTATAGTGGTATAGAAAATATACTGTGGTATATTTTCTTCTATATCTCAGAATCAGAAGAGAGCTTACATTAAATCACTCATTAATAGAACTAACTTTATCATCTTTGTTAAGCCATTTCTTTCAATGCAGAAAACTATGTGAGATGGGCTCCCTCTAGAGTTTTCTATGCTCCAGACTTTGAATTACAGAAGATTGCTTAGGTCAGTTATATGGTCATTTATAAGCTTTCCATTTCCATTTAAATAAGTTTATGTGTTCACACAGTGCAATTAAATTCTTAACTCCGTGCAGTAAATTTTGCTCTTCTATATACCACATGATCCAATTAAATTGAGATATTTCAAAATTGAAGCTAAGTTTATAAGTGGCATCATCTATTTGTATTAAAAATATATATCTTAAAATAAACCATATGGATAAGGTAAGAACATCCCTTTCCCTTTGAATATCACTTAAAATTTGTTTCAGTAATTGAAGTAGAACTTATAGCAATCTGGAGTTTGAACTTTTTCACTCAGGTCAGTGGGAACTTTTCTACTAATATGAACATGAGAAATACCAAATCTCTGCTTATGAACCACCTATCAGATTCCTAATTCTATGGTAAACAAAGAAGGGCATAAGGAGTGTAGGTGGACAAATTTTGCCACCAGCTAAGGAAAACATAGAAATATTATTAAAAAAAAATATAAACCATTCTACATATCCTTGCCTTTCATCCAGAAAGCAGTGAGTGGGGAGGGAAGATGGTTAGCAACAGAGAAGAGCAAGACTGAACCTTGTCTTCTTTCCCCACTTAGCACACCACGGCAGTAGAGCAGAAATGGGGAAGTAAGCTGAGCCAGGAAAAAGGCTGGCATAGTTCTTTTTCCTTCGTAAAGTAAGAGGAAAGCAGATTGTGAATCACAGTGTACAGTCCCTGAGGTGCAAATATATAGCATCTCTTTCTCAGCCTAATAAAACCAGTAGTGATGGATCCTAGGAACAAGAAATAGAACAACTGTGCAACAATAAGCCATTTCATTTTATTTAAGTATAAACTGGTAACACGAAAGAAAACTAAGTCTTTTGACTGTATGAAATTCCAGTTCAAAACTAGCATCTTCTCAGCCTTCGCAGGGAGGTGAGGAAATGTTTTTTTTTTTTTTTTTTTTTTTGACGCCTCCTTACTCATTGGTGAAAAAAATGGTCTTCAGGAAAATTATCTTATATTGTAGATGGTGACAGTCTCTTCTATAACAAAGAGACTACTAGTTTTTCATAAATCTGACAGTTAAAAATATGTAATTAACTAACACAGCTACATATGCATAAATTATAATTAGAAACCAACATGTAGATAAACACCTGCCATTGAGAGAGATAAAAGAAATCATAAATGCTTCCTTCACTTTCTAAATTTAAGATTCATATGCTTGTTTTGCTCTATAGTTCCAGATTAAAGACCTATATTTTTCAAGACTAGCGTATTACTAGATTGKGAATATTGGTTTTCTTCAGAACAGTTAAGAATAGTTTTCAATTATTTTTTCCCATTGAAGATTATCAGTTAATTCATATTCTTCATTTTCCCATTGCAATATACTAGATGCATTGCTTTAATATCCTAATCATCCTCAGGAACGGAATAACAAGAGAAAAGTTTGCAGTCTTGACTACCCCAGTCTTCCTTAAGTTCTTAAACTGAGCACCAAATGTGGTTTGCGCAATTTCTTAAAATGGCAATAGCATTGCTCTTAAAAGAATAGAGTGACTGGAATCATGCAGTTTCTTTTGATAGGTATTTTACGGAGTTTAATAGATTAGTTAATAGGACTGCAGCCTGAAAGAGAACCAATATTCCTGGAAAGTTTCTCATTTCCAAGAAGCATCCTATTTTAGTAAGCATACTCCTGAAACAAATAAAAACAAATATATTGCATGTCATACATTTTGCTTTCTTTATGCAAAACCTTCCAGAGTAAAGTAATTACAGCAAGAAAGATTTCTTTATTAATGCAGCTAATTCTTTCTCCTAGTTTTACCCATTAATAAAACCTGCTAGCACCTGTTATTATCAGTTAGAAAGAATTATCAAATATTACACAAAACATCACCTAAGTTTTCAAACAAAACTAATTCAGGACCTTCTACAAAGCTTACTGCCCTGAATTCATATTACTTTCCTTTCTTCTTCCACAGGTCCTACAGGTTCCTATAAGCTGAGGAAAAGGTGTATTTTTAGCATGCTTGGAAGGCAAGATTTGAAAAATAAGAGGAATGAATCACTATCAAAGTAAAAGATTTCTTCATGGAGAACTCCTTTGGTAGTTCCAATCTTTTATTTTAAAGGATTTCAATCAATGTGCATCTCAAGAATGTACTGCATCCCATAATACAGTATCAGAAAGTACAGTAAGATTTAGTCTGAGATTAAAATCATTTTATGACAACATCCTACAAAAAGTGTGATCAAACATGTATAAATTAAGCAGTTACCCTAAACCACCTGTCTATCGATTTCATTAGGAAATTGGTATCCACAGTAGACTAAGCCATCACCTTACCTCATAGCAGGGTAACTACTGTAGCTTCAAGGTCTTATTGTAGATAATCCGTGCAGCACTTCTTGCCTGAGGCTCAACTAAACAAGGTGTTTAACATTTCTACTCCAAAAACAAGGCAGTATACTTGTGGGAGCTCTGATAAATAAGGTGTACAGGATGGAGTCAAAGYAGAGAGATCTGAACATTAAATTGTTTCATCCCAGCTGAGACAAGCATCAAATTTACTTCCCTTCTAGGAGATGAAAGTTAGAAAAATCACTTGCAGTGGTGACTGGTATCTTCTGAACCAATGCTGCTTTCAGCACTAGTACTGAATGTCCCTGGTGAGCTCCTCTGTGCTCCACTCTGTTTCAGACAAGTGCCCATGGTTAAGTTAAAGTTAAGGTTATACACTTAACTTCTACCAGATCAAAATATTGTAGGGAAGGAACTCACAGAAGCAAGCCCAGGCCCCAGCTGTAAGGCAATGCATCCTGGCAACCATCCTTCTCAGGTGAAATGGGCATCTGCACATGCTACTGCTTTGCCATTGTTCTGGGGCTAAACTAAGCTGCTAAGCAGTTGTCAGCACCTGCTATGTCCCAGTACAGCCAAGCAACTTAGCCTAACCTTGGAGCAGAACATGTGCCGTCCATGCACACAGGCAGCCACCTTAGAGAGGAGCAATCAGAACATGTTGTCTCTCAGGGACAGCAGAGTTGAGACCTCAGCATCCTGTTCTGATGGTGCACAAACAGTAAGTTCAGCAGGCTGAACTCTACAGCACTAAAATATTCTGGTAGACAACTCTGTCTTTGGAAGTTATTTTCAATAGTAAACATAAACAGCATGCTAATAGTGAGATCTCATTAACTATGACTGAGTTATGTACCATGCTGAAAATATGCCCCTAATATTAAAACATCTATTCTGAGAAACAGATTTAAGGATTAATAGGCTCTTTCTTCTATGACAGCTCTACTTGATTTAAAAGAGGTAATCATTGTACTTGCTTATAATGTACTGGATGTCATAAAAATGAATACTGAAATTAAAGTTGCTTAATCTAAAAGCAACTTCAGAGCTCTTAGTAATTACTGCCTTTTTGAGCAGATGCCAACCAGTCAAAAACTGCTTACATATTTACAATACAATGCAAGCATGCATCATATCAAAGACATTTAAGATTAAAGTATCTTGGTTTGCAATCTATATGAGAATGCTAGTTTACATAATAAAAATGAATCATAGTTATGTTGGCTTCCACTGTTCTAATTTATTCTAATACATTCTTGGATCACATTAGTACAGTGTGGCACTTTTACAACTGTTCTAAATCTATTGCCTCTATTGTACACTTTTAAATTCTGTTAATATTTATATATGCAAATATCCCTAAATACAAAGCAAAGGGAGTTTTTTTCCACAAAAAAAAAGGATGTAAAGTGTCTACAGAACAGAGACTATGAGTGCTAACCAGTTTCCTCCTACTTTAAAAACATTTTCTCCATAATAGTTCTACTAAGATCCTTATAATTTGCTTACAAGAGATCAGTATTATTATGGCCTTTCACTTTAAAAACATTGAGTACAGAATTGAAATCAGAAATACAAGAGTTTTTTTCCTTAATTTAACACCATTAACTAAAAAAGTGGAAGTAAGAAGCTGAGATATCCAAAGTTGTGAAGGGGACATTGAGTTCAATAGAATTATGCAAGCTCACATCAGAGTGAAAGTTCTCTGTTCGGGATCCAACCCAGTAACTACATGGGACATTTAGAAGTTAAAACACTATGTTTTTAGACTTTACACATGGACCTATTGCAACTGTTCCAAGTACAAAATTACTGAATTGACAGATGCTTTGAAAAGCTAATGCTTATTAGAAATGCTCAATTTATTACAATTTCAGCATAGAGGTTAAGTCTGTATGAGGAGACAGAGCACAAATTAGGAATCTATCTATGGATCAAAACAAATTTTACCGGAGTACAGGGAACAATTTTACCTTTATCTGTAATACAGATAAAAATAATACCATTCAAATTGGTTTTAAATTAATGAGCCAAGTTTAGCACGCTATCACTCTTCAGGCTCATCAAAGATACTCCAATGTGAGTAACAGGAAACGTAAAATAGAAAATTGAGATTCTCCCTCATGAGATTTTTTTAAATATTTTCTTTAATCAGAAATTATATATACAGAAAATAAATCAAAAATATCCAATTTCACTAACTCAGTATTAACAGATGGAGTTGACCTCTTGGGGCTAGGAGATATAAAATCATGCTTGAGAAGAGAACTTAAAAGTGTCAAAAGGAATGAAAGTTACTGATGGGGTACTAACTCAAAAAAGGCTTAAACTGCAGCAGTCAGTAGTGAGAAGTATAAAGTGATACATATGTCACACCAGTAGAAACGAAAACCTTTTCAACGTCTCCCTCAGAAATCCAACTAAGCTTAATACCTAATGCAAAAAGTTCATTACATATTAAGATGGTTACAACATAACTAGAAGAGGTAATGTTAGTATGGCACATACCTGTACATGTTTCAATGTTCCAGTATTAGGGTATGTCCCTAATGGATAATGACCTATATCTGCTTGCAAAATGGAAGAGACAGCACTGCCTTTGCAAACAACAGCAGTTCAGCGCCTGTTCTACCCTTCAGTGGTAAAACAGTAAAAGTCCAAAGAAAGGACCTATGTACTCCAAGAAGGATGATTTTAAACCTCCATGACAACAAAAAAGGTGCGTTTCTAGTCTGCTAACAAGCTGCTAAGCACTACCCTCCTACTGTCCATTAGGACATGTAGAGATTTTTAAAAGACATATCATTTTCATTACACTCCCCATGTTATAGTTTAGATTAAAAGAAATTTAATAATTGTCTCTAATTCCTACACGTACAACTTTTCTTAGTCAAAGTTACAGTCCAGCTAAATTTGGACCAAATGATCTATGCAGTTAATGCTACTGGAGAGTGATAGTGCTCTCCAAAGAGTGTAACATTTGGGCAAACACCCATGAATGGAGAGCTGAAAATATGGGCTTCAGTCTGAAGCAAGTCATTCAATAGCATGCATACATACATACACACTAGCATGTCTATCACTGAGAAATGAGAAAACTGTATGGTGAAAAGAGGAAGTAGGACAAATATAGCCTGGTCTCATTCAGCCCTAATTCACTTCACTTGTTTAAAGTCAAACAATTCAACTTGCTGTTCATGAGACCGTAGGTATAGCATGCAGTTTGTAAGGACGAGCAATCTTAATATTGCAGTAATATTCTTTTGCTTTCTTTCAAGAAAGTTCCAGACAGCTAAGAATCTCTGATGGCTACCATGGCAAGCAAAATAGCTGTAACAAGCAGTAGAATTAGTATAGGACGCTAAAAATATGAAGCCTACAAAAAAGGTAATTTAAGTGGCAAATACAACAAGGAGAAGGATCAAGCCCATCTTTCATACTGACTAAAAGCCTCGACCGTTAAGAACAGGTTCCGAGATTTTTTGCTTTTTCCTCTTTGTTCCCCCCCCCCCGGTTTTTCTGCCTCTTCCCTACAATTGACAGATGAATCTCACTGCTATTCTCTCAAAGTGCCACTCACATACTCATTTTGGGGTTTTTTTTTTGTTTGTTTGTTTGTTTTACTTTGGTTTTAGATTTTTTGAAGACCTGCACTGTTGCAGAGAGCATCCTTCTGCTCTCTTTATTAAGAACTCCTTCAGAGACACTAGGAACTGAATCATTAATATTTAAAACACCAAATGTTGAAAGACAACTACATCATCTGCATCACTATAGCAGTTTGCCTGCACCAATCTATGTGAACAGTGTTTAATTCGTGAAACACGAGCCTTTTAAACAACTCGCCGAGTTTATGCACATATTGTACAGAAATCAGTCACCTCTGCCCACATTTATTACTGAATTAGAAAAACCGTTAAGCCTTGGTTAAAACTAGAGGAAAGATAGCAGTGTTCAGATTCACTAAACACATACATAGAACAGCTTTACCAGCACAGTGAAAAGCTGGCACAGGAAAGAAACGGAAACCTAAATACAGTTTATTTAGTCATTTGCACTAAATACATCTTTTTTAGAATGGAACGGGGAGGGGAAGGAAACAAAATATACAGCTGGAACATATATTCTTTACATTTTCAAAATATGTACATTAGTCTGGAATCAAATTTGCCAAAACTTTACCTTTTAATGAACCATACATAAAGTGACCTCTGATCATCTCTTCAGCTAAGACATTTGAAAATCCTATGAAATATTGCAGATTGAAGCTTATTTCTAAGCAGAAATTTATTTTAGAAAACCCTCACTGGCAGTACTTTGTGCTCTAATGGCAATGTTTGTACACACTAAATTGTATGCTAATACTGGTATTAGGATCTCTTTGAGGCCATTTGAAAACAAAATAAGCCCCAAATCCCTGGAATGTAAAATAGTTTTTACCATCATAATCATGAATTTAAAAAGATCAAGCATTTGTAGACCAAGTCAGACAGAAAGTACATTTTTATGTTCAAGACCTGCAAAGAAACACTTAGATTGAAGTATATGCTACAGGAAACTTCTACTCCCACAGTCATACCTCAATATATCTTCTCATCTTTTTTTCAACTGTCAAAAACTGTCCTTCTGAAAAACACTGCAGCTTGCAAACAGCTATTCCATTGCATCAGAAAAGCTCCAGATACATTTGAAAGTTCCAGTCAAACTTAACCCCTTCGCAATATCAAACTCCACTTATAAAAGATTTTGAAAGTCTTTTAATAAAGCCATGGAACTCCTGGTGGGCTCTTTTGAATTTTTAGGGTTTAGTTTGGCTATAGCAGGAGCTTTCATTTGTGCAGGAGCTCCCCATGAATTCTGCTGCTGGGAATGACTTAAGAGCTGTATCTTTTCTGCTCCTACCCCTTTTCCTGCCAGCTCCACCTAACATTAGTTCCTGATGATTCTTTAGCAGCCTGAAACATGAATTAGTTTGCAGACACTGTGGCCTGAAAGAGCTGCATCCTATGACATTTTCAGCTACTGTGCACGAACAATAGAGCTTATAGCAAAAGACCCAGCTAATCAATAGAAACACCAAAACCCAGATCTTCCTAAACTACTCACCATGCAGTATATCTTACATTCAAACTACCACAGTCATATTTTACCTTCTCATCTTCTTTACATTGCTAAAGAGAACAAAAAAAACTAAATGAGAGAATCAATGTTAAAATTCTAGATGTTCCAGAATTAACAGAGTTTCTGTACAAAATGCTCTTCACTAATAATTATTGCATATTTCACTACAGAAAGAAAAAGAAAGTCCATAAGAAAGCAGAATGCTAATTTTAAAGCAATGAAAAAAAATGTATAGATGTTTTAAATCACAAGTAATTGCTCTGTAGCATCTTGACTAAATAGAAGCAGATGGCTTACATGACTTTATTGCTTAATTAAACATTTTATATATTCTATAAAACTATCTCTGATGGTATTCTGACTTGCTTTATAAACTTAAATTACAATTAATTTTGTGTGCACCAGTTTAACTAGAAAATAAAAATATTCATTTTTAATAACAGCTAAGCAATCTAGTTCCTATTTTCTAATAAAGGTAAAAATACAGTTGTCCATCTTTTTCTTATTTCTTCACTGTGATAATGTTAGCATGTTTTCATAATTTTACTGGATGATTTTTAAATAGTCTTAATTTAAAAATGAGTATTTTAGATTTTTCCCATCTCCTTAAAAAAAATTAAAAGAGGAAAAAAATAAAATGTAATTTATTTTATGATGAAAGAGATACTAATGAAGAAGCTTGGAAAAAAAAAGAGCTTGGAATTCATACCACAAGTTAAGGACAACCTGGAAACAGGTGCACTGTCCCTGAGCTTCCCAGGGGAAAATAAAATCAGTTTCTATGATTCCACAAAGCTATAATCACATGTTGGAAGAGAGGAACACAAAAGAAAGAACAAAGAAATAATGAGCATAATGGGTAAAGTCTGTATTTACTAAAGATTTTTATGAAAATTTCATGTGAAGTCATGTCAAGTGAAAGAGAAGGTTTCACAATTTTTTTTTATAGTTAGTAGCACTCCCTTCTAAAGTGGATTCAAAACTTACTAAGTAAAAGATAGAAATAGACAAATAGTAATTGATAAGCCAGTCACACAAAAACCGTGCGACTACTAAAGATACCTTAAATTAGAATTAATTTTATTCTGTTCTCATGGATAACAGTGCAAATTGGATAAAATAGGCATGAAGGAGCAATGTCATTATGAGCATAAATGGCCCTGCCCAGTTACGCTCAGTTACAGTGAAGGAGACTACAAATGCCTACCACACAAACTGAAACACAGGAGAGACGGATAAAGGTGACTAAATGAATTGCAAATCACATAAATTCATGAGGTCTGTAGGTCACAGCACCCTCCATGTAAATCAGAGGACATATTTTAAGTTATGGCAGCTTTCCCATGTTTTTATGGGGCTTCTGTTCAGCATTCTTCAGTTTAAAAACTTCACAGAACTTAGCACTTTGGAGGCCTTTTCTGTTTCTCCTGACCCATGACAAGCCCAAATCATTAGCAGGGGAGCAAACTAAAACATTACAGATACTCAACAGATGAAATGCTACTATGTAATACACCAATACACTATACGGATAAAAAAAAWTTTATATTTTGATTTTAAAATGCAGTTGCAAAAAAAAAAACCTAACATTTTATTGAGTTAAAAAAAATGGAAGTAATATGATAAAACTAGGGTAGGTAGCTGTTAAAACTAAGTAAGAGTTTCTGCCTGGTTCCTGTCTTCGCTAACACACCAGGCAGTCAAAAACTACTAACAAAAAGAACAGCAGGGTAATTAACTTATGGAGCTTGCTACCATTAGTAATTAAAACAAATAGCTTACTATTTTTTAGACGTGCATTGTTTTCAAAAATATGTATGAATAAGCACAGCACCTGCATAAACAAGTTATTATTGAAGTTTTAATCACAATCAGAGAGCAAAAAGAAATGCCTATTTTTCTCATATTCCTCTAGTTAAACAAGAGAGCCTTACCCTTTTCTGCCATCCATCTAACATTGCCTTCTTCTGGCACCACTAGATTAGTTCAGAGGGGTAACTGTTTTTTCTTTCCTAGCAATCACTTTTATTCTTCGAACTGAGGCCTGAGTTAAAAAAAAAAAAAGGAACACATGATAGTTAATTACACAGGCCTCATTTAGGACTAAGACATTTCAAGTATTTTAGCAGGGAAACATTTCTTAATAACACCTGATTTCATGTATCATTATCCTGTGCTAAATGAACTACAACCATTGCAACCCAAACCTTCAACCAATCCAAAAAATCTTCAGTTGGTGAATACCGCCATAAAAGCTGAAAGTTGTAACAATAAGCTAGGTCATCTGTAAGGACCATTTAAACTTTAAAAAAATCAAGAACAAATGAATTTGCCATTTTAAGTTCCTTATTACAAAGCTACTAGGAAGAAAACATAAGCATTTCAGCTAGTATTTTATCTTCATTMATTTGGTATGTTTAAATTTCAAAGGCTACAAAACATGAAAATGAGAAACTAATTTATTAGGTACGTTACACGGGAACATGTTTTTATCTTTGCTAAGCTTTTTTTCCTTCCCAAATACTTCAAAATGGGTAAGCCTGCTCGAATAACCGAGACGGAGAGGCAACCACAAAACCCTCAGAGCGCCATTTCTAACGGCGTTTTTAGGTCAGTCTGGCACTGGCTGAAGCATCCAACTTGCACTGGCTTTTCCCACACAGAAGAGTAACCTCAAGACAGGGAGCCGTAAGGCTACTCGGCGAGTTAAGCGCCTGGAGAGGCGAACCGCAGACCACACCGAGCCGCACCGCCCGGCTGGCCGCAGCCGCCGCCGCCCGCCGCGGCGCGG